>NC_045437.1:108821878-108871830 GCF_002776525.5 Piliocolobus tephrosceles | reverse complement strand
AGAGTGCAGTGGCGTGATCTTGGCTCACTGCAACCTCTGCCTCCCAGATTCAAGCAGTTCTCCTGCCTAAGCCTCCCGAGTAGCTGGGATTACAGGTGCATGCCACCATGCCTGGCTAATTTTTTGTATTTATAGTAGAGATGGGGTTTTGTCATGCTGGTTGGCCAGGATGGCCTCCATCTCTTGACCTCGTGATCCACCCACCTTGGCCTCCCAAAATGCTGGGATTACAGGCGTGAGCCACCGTGCCTGGTCCCTTTTTCTGTTTTAAAAATTGAGACAGGGTCTTATTCTTTCAGACTGGAGTGCAGTGGTTTGACCTCGGCTCACTGCAACCTCCACCTTCCAGAATCAAGCAATCCTCCCATCTCAGCCTCCTCAGTAGCTGGGGACTACAGGTCCACGACACCATGCCAGGCTAATGTTTATATTTTTAGTAGAGACAGGGTTTTGCCATGTTGCTCAGGCTAGTCTCAAACTCCTGAACTGAAGCTATCCACCCTTCTTAGCCTCCCAAAGTGCTGGGATTACAGGCGTGAGCCCCTGTACCTGGTCCTTTATATATTTGAAATTATTATATTGCATCCATATTCATACAATTGATATATCTTCCTAGATAACTAAATTTCCATTAATATGTAATCTTTGAATCTGGTAAATTTTTTTTGCTTCGAGAATTTTTTTCTTTATGATTTCACATGAACTTTTATTGGTGTGTATTTGTGTGGTTTATCTTTTTTCATCTTATTACTTTCCATTTTTGTGTCCTTATAGTATAGGTGTGTCATTGTCATCTTAGTCCATTCCTGCTATAACAAAGTACCTTAGACTGGGTAATTTATCACAACACAAATTTATTTTTTACAGTTTTAGAGGCTGGAAAATCTGAGATTAAGGTGCCAGCAGTGTTTGGTGAGGGTCAATTCCTCATAGATGGCACCTTCTTGCTGCATCCCTACAAGGTGAAAGGGGCTAACAGGCTCCTTCTAGCCTTTTTATAAGGGCACTAATCCCATTCACGGCATAATCACCACCTAAAGCCTCCACTTCTTGATACCATCACCTTGGAGGTTAGATTTCAACATATGAATTTTGGAGGGACATAAACATTCAGACCATAGCAGTAATGTAAATATCATAAGATTGGATTTTTAAAAGATTCTGTTTTATAATCTTTGTCTTTTACTTAGAATATTTAGTACACTTTTATTTAATGTAAATATTATACCTTTGTTTTAATTTTTACCATTTTATTTTGTTCTTTTCATCTCTCTGTTTTCTATTTTTTTTTCTTCTCTTTCTTTTTCTATATTTTGGTCTTCTATTGGATTTGTTAAAAATTGTTTTTATTTAATATTTTTCTCCTGTCATACTATGGAAGTTATATGTAGCCAAATTATAGTTTTTCAGGGATTCTCAAATTTTAAGTTGCATATCTAACTTAAGAAAGACTAAATATGGCTGGACTTGGTGGCTCACGCCTGTAATCCCAGCACTTTGGAAGGCTGAGGTGGGCGGATCAATTGAGGTCAGGAGTTCAAGACCAGCCTGGCCAACATGGTGAAACCCTGTCTCTACTAAAAATGTGGTAGATTAGACAGGCATTGTGGTGCGTGTCTGTAATCCCAGCTGCTAGGGAGGCTGAGGCAGGAGAATCGCTTGAACCCAGGAGGTGGAGGTTGCAGTGAGCCGAGATCATGCCATTGCACTCCAGTTTGAGCAACAAGAGAGAAACACTGTCTCAAAAGAAAAAAATAAAAAAAGATCAAATATATAAAATAATATGGGACTGGGTGCAGTGGCTCATGTCTGTAATCATAGCACTTCAGGAGGCCGAGGCAGGTGGATCGCCTGAGCTCAAGATTTTGAGACCAGCCTTGGAAACATGGTGAAACCCCATCTCTCCAAGAAATACAAAAATTATCTGGGTGTGGTGGCATGCACCTGTGGTCCCAGCTACTTGGGAGGCTGAGGCAAGAGGATCACTTGAACTCTGGAGGTTGAGGTTGCAGTGAGCCAAGATTGCACCACTGCACTCCAGCCTGGGTGACAGAACAAGGGTCTGTCTCTAAAATAAATAAAAATAAAATAATATATAAAGATATATAAATATATATTTATCCTCTTCTTGAATTAAAAAAAAAAAAAACAAGGACCTTAGAAATGTCTGGTGCTAGCTACCGTTTTACTCCACTTAGGTGCTATTGTTCAGTATTTTAATTATATTATTGTATATTTTTAAACTCACAAATTTGACATTATTCTTATAATTTCCTACAGTCATTAAATTCTTTTTTTCACAGGTTACCACTTCTTTGATCTTCATTCTCTCCTGCATCTCAGACCATCTATTCGAGATAATTGTTTTCTTACTGAAGTATATACTTTAGAGAACCTTTCTACTCTAATTGCAATCTTTGGACCATCAGCATCAACATCACTTAGAGAGCTTTTTAGAAATGCAGAATCTCAGATCCCTCCCCCAGACATAATGAATCACAATTTGTATTTTAACAACTCCCTAGGTGATTCATATGCAAATTAATGTTTGAGAAACACTGCATATAGCCTCACTAAAGTGAGGGTCTACTCATTCTAAACTCTCATAACATTTATTTGTCTGAAAATGTCTTTGTTTCACTCTCATTTTTGAAAGGGATTTTGCTGGGTACATGATTTTAAATTAATGTTTATTTTCTCTTAGCACTTTGAAACTAGTATTTCCTATAATAGGAGTGAATATATAAAATGAATATGCCTTATATTTTATGGAAAAAGTCAGAGGTCAGTCTAATGGTTGTTCCTTACCAAATAATCTGTCTTTTCTTTTCTTTCTTGGATGATCTGAATTTTATTACAATATGAGTAGATGTGAGTTTCTTTTTATTTAACCTAACTATGATTAACTGGGATTCCTGAATCTGAGACTTGGTGTTTGTCTTCTTTAGCTTTATCTTCCAACTTACTAATTCTCTTTTCAGCTGTTAATACTGAGTTTTCAATGTCAGTTATTATACATTATATTTCTAGGAGTTCCCTTTGGTTATTTTCAAAGTTCCCTTTGGTTTTTTTCAAAGATGTAGGTAATTTATGGTATCTTTTGCTTTTTTGTTATGCAACCTCTTTTATGTCTTGAAATATATTAAACACACTATTTGATACTCTGATACTCTGATTGACAGGATCTAACTCTGTTTTAGCTGACTCTCACTTGTTGCTCATTTTCTTGTGGGTTTGTCATTGTCATTTTCTTTTTCAGTGTGAACTGATGTTTGGAAATTAATTTGTGATAACCATTTGGGTCTGTTCCTCTTGAAAGCGTTTATGGTTTGGTTTTGCTGGAACTTGGAGTACCACTGACTTGGGAGCACTCAGACTACACATAAGTATAAATTTTTACCTCATTCTATATGAGGGAAGGCTGGTGTTAGTCATTTTCAAGGAAAACTTTCCTCCCTGTTTTATCCTTTTTCATACTTCGTAGGCTAATTATCCCCACTGTTTCTCTTCCGTAGGGTGATCTCCCTCCTCTCCATTCACTTAGTGAGCATGTTACCTTTCAGAGAACACAACTTTATACGTGGGTCATAATCCTACCATATCTTGCACAGGCCTCATGTCTTATCTCCTAACTCCCTCGTGGCCCTATGGAATCCTAAGCTCTAAGCCACCAGGGATGAGCAAATGTCCCAGGCAAATCCCAGCTCCAGAACTTGCTTTGGATTCCTGTTATTTTTTATTTGTGGCCTCTGGGGACTTCCCATATTTTTCAGCCAACTCAGCCATGCATTTACAACAATATTTTAAGATATCTTATCCAGTATTTTTATTTGTTCTGAATTAGAGGATTTCTCTGCCTAGCTCTCCTGCCATATTGCAGACACAAAGCACCTTTTGAGGTTTTTTTTTTTTTGTCAATTTGTTCCTTGAAAAACTATCCAGTTTAAGAACATTAGAAGGGCTTATCACTAATCCTGCTTTTTCAACTAACAAGCTGTGCATAAAGGTAATAAATCTTTCCAAAATAATTCATATTTTAGAGTGCTCACAAAGTCTCTCTCTCTCTCTCTTTTTTTTTTTTTTGAGATGGAGTCTCGCTCTGTCGCCCAGGCTGGAGTGCAGTGGCATGATCTCAGCTCACTGCAACCTCCGCCTCCTGGGTCAAGCGATTCTCTTGCCTCAGCCTCCCAAATAGCTGGGACTACAGGCATGTGCCACCACGCCCGGCTAATATTTTAGTAGAGACAGTGTTTCACCATGTGGTCAGGCTCAACTCCTGACCTCAAATGATCTGCCCGCCTCAGCATCCCAAAGTGCTGGGATTACAGGCATGAGCCACCATGCCTGGCCAGAATCTCTTTCTTAAAGTAACTTGGTCTAATTCTTTGGGAACCTGACAAAATTATATTCAGTAGTTCATTTAAAATAAGATGATGAGAATAGCCAGAACATTTTTTTTTCTATTGCTGCTGCACAAATTTAGAAAAATAGTAGTGAAGGAGTATTAACTCCTTTTCAAATACTAGATATGAAATATTCTGAATTTTGCAAGGTAATTAAATTAGCCTGGTAATTGCACAGGCATTCCCTGTCAGTGCAATGGAAGATATAACTCAGAAACAGTTCTTAGTGTATGTTGGACCTTAGTCTTAAAGTAAATACTCCAAATCAGCAGAGGAGGGAGGACTTATCCAACACACATTGCTGGCAACAGTGATTTGCCATTTGGAAAAAACAAAAAAGAGATTTACTTGATATTAAAAAGCAAAATAATGCCTATGTAATTTAAAAATTAAATGGAAACAGTCCCATGATAGCAAGGCTAAGTGAAAATATTTTATTGTTAAAAAAAACTTACTAAGCATAAAAATCAATGGCTATTTCTGAGAAGTGGCAAGAAACTGGTTACAATGAGTGATGAAGTAATAGAGACTTTTCTTCCCTTTTGAGCCATGAGAAAGTATTCTTTCAAAACAAATATTGTCTTTCAGAATAAAATGTATTTAAAAAATAAATAAATGGAATAAGAAAATAATTTTTAGTCTTGATTTGGGAAAATCTAAAACTTCTCTGTGTCTAAAGTAATAATTAAAGAGAAATTCCATGCATCAATTGATGAAATTCTTATAATAAATGTAATTAAAACAAATATAACCCTAATTTTAAAATATTCATGTTTATCCATATGAATACTGGGAAATCATCAGAGCTAAAGTCAAAAAGAGACATTTCACAAAAGAGAAACATGAATTCTAAAACATACCAAAGAAACCTATGGAAACTACTTTTGTATAGTAATACTATTATATTATATAGTAATACTATTATAGTAATACTATTTAACTCTCAATTTTCCAATTTGTTTTTCTGGTGTTTATGTTTATTTATTTATTTATTTTTGTTATTTCACTCTGTCACCCAGCTGGCGTGCAGTGGCACTATCTCGGCTCACTGCAGCCTTCACCTCCTGGGTTCATGCAATTCTTCTGCCTCAGCTTCCCAGGTAGCTGGAACTACAGTCATGCACCATTGTGCCCAGCTAATTTTTGTATTTTTAGTAGAGACGGAGTTTCACCATGTTGGCCAGGCTGGTCTCAAATTCCTGACCTCAGGTGATCTACTTGCCTGGACCTCTCAGAGTGCTGGCATTACAGGCGTGAGCCACTGCACTAAGCCTGTTTTTATCAAAAGCCAGGTAGGCCTATGTTTGGAAAGGCCTTGTCTTTTGCATTCATTTTTTTTTCTTATTTTGGGGGTATAATTAGCCTTAATTTTTTTTCTCATATGGAATTTTCATTATGGATTTGCTAATCCTTTTTTTAATTTTTTTATTCTCTGTTGCCCAGGCTGGAGTGCAGTGGCATAGTCTTGGCTTACTGCAGCCTTTGCCTCCTGGGTTCAAGTGATTCTCCTGCCTGAGCCTCCCCAGTAGCTGGGGCCACAGGCACACGCCACCACACCTGGCTAATTTTTGTACTTTTAGTAGAGACGGAGTTTCACTGTGTTGGCCAGGCTGGTCTCGAACTCCTGACCTCAAGTGATCCGCCTGCCTCGACCTCCCAAAGTGCTGGGATTACAGGCGTGAATCCCCACACCCAGCCCGGATTTGATAATCTTTATGCTAAACGTGTTCACATAAAAATGATTTGATTACATAAGGTGTGGTTCGTCTTAATTTGATAACAGATTTTATGTAAAATCTCTTTTGCACCACCATTTTAGAGATCTTACTTGAAGTGCTCTGACTTGTCAATGACAGAGATACTGGAGACTGCTAAATGAATGCTAATTCAAGAAATTCCTTAATGGGTCTGATGTTACTACATGTAGAAAACCACCAGGTGGCAATACAAGCCAAGCACAAAACCCGTACTAATTTAGAGCAGCACATCCACACGATTACACTTTAATTGGAATAAATGAACAACTGAATAGTCATATTGGAGTAGAATCACCACATTTTCCAGGTGTTTTAAACATGGTTTTTATATTTTTCATACTTATTTTTCCAAGGTGAGGCTTTTTTAAAAGAAAAATCTCTTCTAATTACGTAGAAAAGACCTGTTTTAATAGGTTACATCTTATGCATTCCAATTGCGACAAGTAGGAAACATCTTTGAGTGGTAAGATTCCTGTACTGCAGACTCTATGTCCGAAGCTAACCAGGAGGATAAAGCTGGTGCTTCAGTCAGGAGTCAGCTTGCCAGTAGCAATGAGGGTTAAATTATTAATAGATGTTTCTTCTGTGGTTAGGCAGCTCAACTGGTCTTAATTTTTTTTTTTTTTTTTAAGTCAGGTATGATTTGGTTGCTGTGCTTAGTCACACATCTGGAATAAATAGTTGCTAGACAAAAATAAATTTTTTTATATTTTTATGACTAAATATATGTGGCATGTGTTTCATGTCCTCACATTGCCAAGGATATTTTTAGAAAAATCTGTTTCCGTCAGTAACTTTGCTCTTAGCTTGATGGTGCAAAAGTCTTTGGGGATAGCAAACAGCATTGGAACATCCTCTGCTCCTGTGGGACACAGAGTTACTCAAACAGCACAGAACACAAAACCTGGGTTTCTAATGAGTGGCTGTTCGTGTATTAATGTTAGTATTTGGTTTTAGCCACTGAAAGAGAATTCTAGCTGTTCCATTAGAGATCTGAAGTCTGTCAACTGGAGAAGTTATATTTCTGAACTTGAAATTGAGAATGTGAAACCTCCCCAGAAATCATGGCGAGCCCAAGAATGGCTGAAAGGCAGAAGTTTCAGGATCTCGATCCTTGACACTTCTAAAACAGAGGAGTAGTAATTTTGATAAACTCTGGTCTGCAATAGTGAATGTGGTCTCCATTCTGTAAGACACTATCAGATGAATGGGTGAGTAGTCCCTAGAGGCAGTAGCACCTACCCGTGAGAAGCCAGAATGGGTTTGACACTTGTCACAGCAAACTTTTTTCTTTGAGGTGTCCAGACCTCCAGACCTAGAAAGGGCAGAGAACTTGGAAATCTGAGTTTGAACAAGGCACTTGATAAGGTCTCTTGTAATACACATCTGGATGAAGTGATATTGGGGCTGGGATGTAAGTGTAATTATGTATATTGATAATTGTCTGAATAGCTGTTTAATAGATTGATATCAAATGGAGGGATGTGTCTAGGGTTGTTCTTGGCCTTTTTCTTTAGTTCTTTTTACGGTGATTTGGTTGATGACGTTGTATGCACATCTATCAAATTTGGAATGCTGTGAAATTAAAGAGAATAAACTAAGTGGTCAAATCAAGATCCTAAAGTCTTAGGCTGGTTAAACTTGCTATGTACAGCAAGAATCGTTTTAAGGAGACTGCATGTAAAGGTCACTACTTGTGTCCTAAAGTCAATAGTATGTATACAGGATAAGTGGCTGTGACACATCTGTAAAAGACAGGAAATGTAGTTGGCAGTGAAGATAGTATAAATTAGTTGTGTACCATGGCTGTCAGCAGAGTTAACTTATTTTTATTTATTTATTTTGGGACAGAGTCTCTCATTCTGTTGCCCAGGCTGGAGTGCAGTGGTGTGATCTTGGCTCACTGCAACCTCCACATCCCAGGTTCAAGTGATTCTCCCACCTCAGCCTCCCATGTAGCTGGGATTACAGATTTGTGCCACCATGCCTGGCTAATTTTTGTATTTTTACTAGGGACAGCGTTTCGCCATGTTGGCCAGACTGGTCCCAAACTCCTGACCTCAAGTGATATGCCCACCTCGGCCTCCCAAAGTGCTGGGATTACAAGCATGAGTCACCACCACGCACAGCCAAAATTAACTTTTTTTTTTTTTTTTTTTTAACAAAGTTAATGGTAACTCAGATTTCATTGATTAAAAAGTGTGACATGGCAAAGGAGTGAGGGGATCCCCTCCCTCTTCCCCTCTGGCTGGACTACCCTATTCTCAATTCTAGGTGTTATAACCTCAAGTGGGGCATAGGCACAGGATTACATATTCATACATGTGACATTTATGTTACACATTCAACTATAACAGCAGTTACAACAGTTGCAACACCCATAGCCCCAATGCCTATCACCTGGGATATCTTTGCTACTTTCACCCAATTTAGATATAAATGACCTCTAAGTTTTCTTCTATCTCTACAATCCTATGATCCTATGATTCAGCCATGGCCAGGCCAGTAAAGCCTCTAAAATCTCTGTATCCAACCAAGGCCAGGTGTGGTGGCTCATGCTTGTAATCCCATCAGTTTAAGAGGCTGAGGTGGGCAGATTGCTTGGGCCACTAGTTCGAGACCAGCCTGGGCAACTTGCCGAAACTTATCTCTACAAAAATTTAGCTGAGTGTGGTGGCACACACCTGTAGTTCCAACTACTTGGGAAACTGAGATGGGAGGATCACCTAAGCCCTTGGAGGTCAAGGTTGCAGTGAGCCATGATTGCACCACTATACTCTAGTCTGCACAACAGGGTGAGACATTGTCTCAAAATAAATAAATAAATAAATAAATAAATAAATAAATAAATAAAAAAATAAATAAAAATAAAATCTCAGTGTCCAGAACACCAAAAGCTCTATTAGAGTGCAATAAGAATATTTGTATGTTGGTAGAAGAATGGGAAGTTAAGTATAATAAAATGCCTTTCCTTAAAAGTACATATCCATTGGGTTGATTTCCCTCATGTTCCCAGGGCTGCTCCATATCAGGGTGGTTAAAATAATTTTAAGGAATGATTATAGGGAGAAAAGTAGGCACAGAGCCCTGAATTCTCTTTCTGAGGGCAGTTTATTTTCTGCCTTACTGGACTATAGGCTTGAAGTCCAAAGATCCAGTCCAGTGATAATGAGGGGTGAATTGGAGGGTGACAGTAGCATAATTTATTATTCCAGGCTTCTGGTAGTATTGTCTTTGACAACTGAGCACATTTCCCCCTCCTTTTCTATGTCTTCAGCGCAGACTCTGCTTTCTCCCTGTTTGTATGGGGTCAGCACATGAAGTAATGTGGACAGAGAGCCCCATCTCCTTGGCTGCTGTGGTTGGTTCAGATATTAACACATGACTCAAGCTGGGCCAATTGGAGCCCTTGTCTGGGACTTTTCTATATTGGAGTCAATAGGGAAAATTGCTGTTGCTTCTATGTTCCCGGCACTAGAAGAATACGGGAGGATGGCTGACTTTATCTCTTGTAGAGAAAGCCTGTCTGCAATAGTAAGAATGAGGCCAACATGAAGAGAGACAGGGAAGACAGGAGAGAGAAGGTGATATTGAGGTCTGGATCTAAGTCTGTCTGACATCAGCTCTAATGAACCACTCCTTTTAAAATTTAAGTTGATTTGTAATTGTTATTTATATCCTGACTAATACAGCCTTCAAAAAAAATTAGAAAAAGCACTGTCATGAACTATTACTTCATTAACATAAAAACGGATCATTTTGGTATGATGATAATAAAAATAGCAACAATCCATCAAGCATCTACTATATGTTAGGCACTGCAGTAAGTGCATTACATATTTTTTTCATTTAATCTTCACAACAACCTATGTAGTACCTGTATCAGTTTGCTATAACTGGGTGACTGACTGCCCTGAAACTGAGTTGCTTGAAACAATAATTTGTTTAACTCACAAGTCTTTGTCATGGTTGGGTAATTATGGTCTGGACCAGGCTCAGGTCATCATAAATGGGCTTGCTAATGAGTCTGCGGTAAGTTGGCAGATTTCTGGGACTTACTAGTCTAGGGTGGCCTCATTCATAGGTGTAGAGTTTGGTCACCTGGACACACAAGAGTGGATATTGCCTCTCCAGCAGGCTAACCCTAGCTTGTTTCAAGGAGGTGCCAAGTGAGTGAGTGGAGGCATGTGAGTCCTCTCATGGCTCACTCTTGGCGCCGGCACACGACTACTTCTGCAGCATTTTATTGGCTCAGGTTCAAGGAATGAGGAAATAGTCTCTGTTCTTAATGAGAGGAACTGAAAAGTCAAGGAGAGTGGATATAGAAAGGCAAGGAAAAAATGGGAACACAACTATTCTACTATAAAAGGTATTTTGTGCATACACTTCAAAAGTTAAGAAACTTATTCAAGGTAATAAAGCTAGAAAGCAGCAGAGACAGGATTTGAGCCTTAGTCTCCTGACTGTAAATCTCATTCTCTTTCAAGATTTCTTTCTAGTATTGCTGATTGATCTATGCAGTCCAGATGTCACAGTGTAATTAGTTTCTAAAATAAATCTGTTCTTAGATTACTTTTGAATGACTTCTAAGTTATTATAAATAAGTTCTTTGTTGTAATAAAGGTATTAACTTTCCATGAATATATTCTTGACCCACACCCATAAGCATTTTTGCTCGTATTTGCTCCACAATAAAATGAAGTTCATATTTTCATCTTGTAGCACAGTATCATGTGAATTATCGATGCTATTTTAGAAGAATAGCTAAAATAACTTGCAGTACCTAGGAAATTCTTAAACGGTGCTTACAGGAACTTGAGTTCAGGCAAATGGGAAGCCAAAAAATGGTGAATGAAAGGATCTATACGCTAAAAAGAAAGCTGTTGATAGAAGAAAGAGAGCTGCAGGACAGTGGAACTCAATCCTGTGGGATTCAAAGGAGAGGAGTAGTGGCAAGTGGCTAATATTTAAGTTGAGAAATCTTAGAACCTAGTGTATAAGGCTCTATGCATATCCCAGAGCCAGCCTTTTCCAAAGAAACTCAAAAGGGTAAAATATGGGGAAAAGAGACAAGGCACAGAGAGACTGGGATTACACTGTAAGCAAATGCCCCACATTGTGCTTCTACGAAAATAATTCAGCTCGAATCCTCCTTTCATGCCTCACCTGGAAGTCTGAGTGTTACATTTATTCTTCTAGAATAGTTCTCAGGATGTTGTTGGGGGTGGAGGGTGGTCACCTAGGCAGCTTTATCTCATGAAATTCAATGACTGAAATACACAGATTGCTGGGAAGAAAGCAAAATCAGGAGGGTATAGAACAAAACAGATGGTGGAAAACAAAAGGAGGCAACTGCCAGGAACTTTCTTCCTGCAACTGACTAGGGACTTCTTTCAGAAAGTAACACCAGGCAAGCTGAACTGAACTCCTTTGGGAGATAGGCATGAGAAAAGGGAGTGTTCAAATGGTTTGAGGGAAACAGTGACGGGGAGTTAAAAGAGGAAAAGCAGGGGTATTATCTATGGGTTGGTAAGGAAAGCAGATTGTTTTATGAGTTATAAGCTGAATACTAGGGGGAAAAGGTAATATGTATAGTTTTAAAGCATCATTAGTATCTTACATGTTCACATTTTATTTATCATTTTGGTAAATATGCCACTTTAAACACCAGAATAGTTTCTGATTTTGGAATCTGGTGGTCAGGATGAGAGCGGGGTGTGGGAAGAACTGCAGTGTATTCTCATCAACGGTGGGGACTAGACTGGGATTACACTTTCCCTGACAGTTTTCCTAAGTGATTTGTTTTAAGAAAGGGCGTGCATTCTGTGTTCAGAGCCACACAGAATCTTGGATTTGGAGAATCAGTTTCCCCTCTGTTCTGTTAGCCTTCATCTGCATGCTAGCCTTGGATGACTCTGAAAAGAGAATGTGGCCATTCAGCCTAGGTCAGCAAGGTTTGGCCCAGAGTCAAGCCAGGATCTTAGGGCTGTGGTACCTGACATTACTATGTTCTATGTTTGATATTTGGTATTTGGTTGTCACCTAACTGCAGACCTCTTTCCCTAACATCAAAAAGGTACAGAATTCTAACCACAAGAATAAGAATTCTACATAAGCCCAAATCACTTTTCAATATGGCCCGTTTGAGATAATAGATCTTTTTATAATATTAAGGAAAACAACCCAACAAAAGTAAAAGAAACACTCAGATCAGTATCCATTAGATACAAATGTACCTCAGAAAGGTGACCAAGAAAATGTTCAGGAAGGGCAACCTTGCTTAATCAATTTAAGCTTTTAAATTACAGGTTTGAACTGAAGCAATGACTATATTGATAAATACAGAGGAAGTACCAGCCATTGGAACCACTTAACTTGCATTTGTTCAAAGCAAATAAATCAATGAGAGAAAATTTTGTAAAGTTTGGAATCTTACTGTAATGTGACACATACTCAAAAATGAAAGAGTTGTTGAATTTGCATATATATATGTGTGTGTATATATACATATATATACGTGTGTGTGTGTATATATATATATAGTTTTGCAGTATTTGACTTCCTTCCAAATCTGCAATTTAAAAAAGGAAGAGTAGTAACCAAACATTAAAACAATTTTACATTCTTCATCTTCAAGTTTTGGTTGAAGATACTTGAAAAGTCAGGATAGTTTTTCGTCTTTAGTGGCTTAGACGTGCGTAGAAAACCGGAATATAATCCGAGTGTTTTCTAGAGTATTATTGTTACTAAGCATTACTCTTTACAAATTTATAGATAACAGCTGCCGCCAATTTTGCTGTGTACAAGGGGATATCCATCTGTGGTGGCTTCCTTTTACTGTTTGAGTTTCTGGATTTTTATATCATAGACCAACTTTGCTCACATATGTATTTGTTTTTAATTTTTTAAAATATACCTTTTAATTTGGAAAAACTTCAGATGTACAGAAAAGTTGCAGAGTGTATAGCAAGTTCTTGTATATGCTTCACCAATTTCCTACTAATGTTTACATCTGTAGTGGACTGGACTGTGGCCCCCAAAATATGTTCATATCCTAAGTCCCAGAGTCTGTGAATGTGACCTTATTTGAAAATAAACGGTCTTTGTAAATGTAATTAGGTTAAGAATCTCAATGTGAGATTATTTTGGATTGTTCACTGTGGGCCTTAAATCCAATGATGAGTATCCTTATAAGAGACACACAGAAGAGAAAATTCCAGAAGAAAAGGGAAAAGGCTAGTTTTTCTCCTGATGTCCCTTTTCTGTTCTAGGATCCAATCCTGGGTAGTACATTGCATTTAGTTGTCATGTCTCCACAGTCTCCCTGTGGTCCGTGATGGTTTCCTAGTCTTTCCTTTTTTTCCATGATCTTGATAGTCTTGAGCAGTACTGGTCAGGTATTTTGAAGAATATCCCTCACTATGGGTTTGTCTGCTGTTTTTCTCATGATTAGACGAGGTTGTGGGTTTATGAGAGAGAGTATCACAGAGGTGAAGTACCCTTCTCATCACATGGTATTAGAGAGTGTAGTATACCTATCCACATGACTTACCGCTGGTGATGTTAATCTTGACCACTTAGATAAGGTAGAGTTTTCCAGTTTTTCTTACAGGAAAGTGACTATGGGTTGAGCATTTCCTAATCCAAACATTCAAGATTCAAAACACTTCAATATCTGAAACTTTTGAATGCAAGTATGATGCCACAAGTGAAAAATTTCATATCTGTCCTTATGTGCTAGGTCATGGTCAAAATGCAAGCACATAACACACAGTTTATTCAGCATCCCAAAGAGAAGAAAGATACTTGAGCCCCCTTCAGCTGCAATATATATTTTCTCTACATGCCCAGATTCCTCCATGCAAGCACACACAAAAAAAGCGTAATAAAATGGCACATGTGCAGGCCACACTTGCCACTGGCAGGTTCCCCACGATGCCCTATGTGAGGCCAAGACTTATATGCATTCCTTACTGTATTGTTTTGCCTGTTCTATGCTCTGTGGTGTGAAGGTATTGTTGAAAATGTCAGGAAAGCCTGTTCATACCCCATGGGCAACAGTGGTAAGGAAAAGAGAAAGCATTTTTACTTATCCATAGCACAGAAAGTCAAGCTGTTGAAGAGACCAGGGAGCAGTATAAGCTTGAAACATTTTACAGAAGAGTATAGTATTGTAATGACCACCACATATGACCTAAGAAACAGAAGGATAAACTGTTGAAGATCTATGTGGAAAGTGATGGACGGAAGTTAATGAAAAATAGAAAAACACTGCATAAAGCTGAACATGAAGATCTTGATCATGTATGAACAGAGTGAATCCATCAGCATTGTAATGAACATGTGCCACTTAGTGGTATGATCATTAGGAAACAAGCAAAGATGTATCACAACGAACTGAAAATTGAAAGGAACTGTAACTATTCAACAGGCTGGTTGCTGAAATTTAAGACATTTAAGAAAAGACTTGGCATTACATTTTTAAAGATTTGTGATGATAAAACTTCTGCTGCTCATGAAGCAGTGGAGAAATTCATTGATGAGTTTCCAAAGGTGGTTGTTGATGAAAATCTAATACTAGAACAAGTCTATAATGCTGATGAAACATCACCGTTTTGATGTTATTGACCCAGAAAGACACCAACTACAGCTGATGAGACAGCCCCTAAAGGAATTAAAGATACCATGAACAGAATATCTGTGCTGGGATGTGTTAATGCAGCACGCGCACATAAATGTAAACTTGCTGTGTAGGCAAAAGCTTTTGTCCTTGTTGTTGTCAAGGATTGAATTTCTTACTAGTTCATTATCATGCTAACCAAAAGCCTGGATCACCAGGGACATCTTTTCTCATTGGTCACACAAACAATTTGTACTGGTGGCTGAAGCTAGCAGTAGGGAAGCTGGACTGGATGATGACTCCAAGTGTTATTCCTTGACAACTGTTCTGCTCAGCTTTCAGCTAAAATTTTCATCAAAAGTAATGTTGTTTATGCCATGTACTTTTCTCCAAATGTAATTTTATTATTTCAACCATGCGATCAGGGTATCCTTAGATCAACGAAAAATGCATTTCTTGAACAGCGTGGTTGTGTGGTGAACAGAAGCATGGGTGTGGAAGGTTTTCAAAAAGAGTTTAGCATGAAGGGTGCTGTCCATATATGCTGTTACCAACACTTGGAACACAGTGACTAAAGACACAGTTGTATATGCCTGGCACAACCTCTGGCTTGTGACTACGTTTAGTGGTGATGGCGAACAATGTGACAACTTTGAAAAATTGTGTATGTCAAATGAGAAAAAAAGATCTCTGACCTCTTTACATATGCAAAAAAATACCTTCAGAGTCCATCAGCAAGCTGGAAGAAGTGGATATTGAAGTTTTTAATATTGATAATGAGGCTCCAGTTGTTCATTGATTGATTGTAGCTAAAATGGTTCTGAATGAAAGTGATTATGATAATAATGATGATGAAGATGATGTTGTTAACACTGCAGAAAAGTGCCTACAGACATGGTGAAAATGTGTGTTGAGCTTATTGAAGGACTAGAGCAGTCTGCACTCATTACAGAACAAGAAATCATGTCAGTTTCTAAAATTAAAGACAGACTTTTAAGACAAAAACTGTGGTTAATGAGGCAGATGACTTTGGAGGTCATCTTTTTTTTTTCTTCTTCTTCTTCTCTTTTTTTTTTTTTTGAGACAGAGTCTCACTCTGTTGCCCAGTCTGGAGTGCAATGGTGCCATCTCAGCTCACTGCAACCTCTGCCTCCTGGGTTCCAGCGGTTCTCCTGCCTCAGCCTCAAGAGTAGCTGGAACTACAGGTGCCTGCCACCAAGTCCAACTAATTTTTGTATTTTTCGTAGAGATGGGGTTTCGCCATATTGGCCAGGCTGGTCTCGAACTCCTGACCTCATGATCCACCCACTTCGGCCTCCCAAAGTGCTGGGATTACAGGTGTGAGCCACCGCGCCCAGACCTGGAAGAAACATTTTAAAAAGTCATTCAGCAGAACGCTTCCTCCTCCCTAGAGGACCCAATTCGTGGTCTGTCAGCTACTTTGGATGTTTCTTCTCACCTAAAAAAAAAAGTTGGGGGGTGGGGACAGTAACCTTTTAATCAAAACACAGCATCGTGGGTGGAGACTGAAAGCCTGCCCATGTTTGTTGTTGCTGTTGTTTAATAGAGGATACAGGTATTCTGGTAATGCTCATGTGCTGCTTAGTTACTCTGAGCGCATTAAGTTTTATGCTGTATTAATGTTGTATCTTTTTTTTTTACTGGTAAGTACTATGTGAATAAGTGAGAGAAAATGATTGCTTATTGGTAGCATATAAATTTAGAGTCAGGGTGATGATGATGCCAAACAACCACAGATTGTCTACATGGATGGTTGAGGTAGTGACACGTTTGCTTTCTGATGGTTCGATGTACATAAACTTTGTTTCATGCACAAAAGTATTAAAAATATTGTATAAAGTTGCCTTCAGGCTATGTTTATAATGTACACATAAAACGCAAATGAATTTGTGTTTAGACTTAGGTCCCATCCCCAAGATATCCCACTGTGTATATGCAGATATTCTAACATCTTGGAAAGATCTGAAATCTGAAACACTTCAGACTCCCAAGCAATTCAGATAAAGGATACTCAACCTGTATTTTCCTTTTACATATTCAATTCTTTGGAAGTCAGTCTTTAAGCCCAGCACATACTGTAGGAGGTAGGAGATTAAGCTACACATCCTTTGGGGGAGGGTGTGTGAAGAGAATATCCACATATATTATTTACAATTTGTCTATAAGGAAAAGGTGTCTTTCTTTTTTTCCTCCATCCCTCCTTTCCTGTCTCTCTCCCTCCCTCTCTCTCTTTCTTCTTTCTACCCTTCTTTTCTTTAATCATTTATTTTACCAAATCATTTATTTGATATATTTATGTCAATATTGATGCAGTCTATAATCTACTTCTGCATTACAATCCAATCCAATATTATCTTGTTGCCCAGATTGTTCTATCATTTTTTGCCACTTTATTTTTTTTTTTTTAATTACATTGGCTTAAGATTTTTTTGTTCCCTAGCCTATTAGAGTTATCTATTTGTGTGTAACAAATTATTCCAGAACTTAGTGGTGTAAACAGTAGACATTATCATGTCATAGTTTCTACAGATGAGGAATCTGGATGTGACTTAACTGGGTGCTTCTGGCCCCTCACAAGGCTGCAATCTAGTTGTCAGTAGGATCCTCAATTGGAGAGGATCTGATTCGAGGCTTATGCACACGGTTGCTGGTAACTCTCAGACCCTCACTGTCTATTGAATGGAGACATCGGTTCATTGCAATGTAGACTTCTCTATAGCACAGCTCACAAAATGGCAACTAGCTTTCCTCAGAGTGAGAGAGTGAGTGAAAGAGAGTGCCCACGATGGAAATCACAGTCATTTTGTAACTGTACCTTAGAAGTGACATCCTATCACTTTTGCCATGTTTTATTTGTTACAATTGTGTCACTAGTTCAACCCACACTCAAGAGGGAGGGAATTATAAAGGGGAGGGAATTGTAAAAGAGCATGAAGATGAGGAGGTGGGAATCACTGAGGGTCATTTTAGAGGCTGCCCACCACATCCACTATTCTGTAGTTATATCCAATCACTTCGATTAATTAGAATGAGGAAAGGGAGAAGAGGGAGGTTTTGAAAAACAAACCACTGATGGATTAAATGTTTTGTTTGCAATACCTTTTGACATGATGCCACATATTTCATGATGACACCTCTTACACTTACCGGTAATTTGTACATTTATTTATTCATTTAGGAGTGTATTACATGTGGCTTCCAAGCCAAATGTGACTTTTCTGACCCCAGCATGTGGTTTACCTGAGAGTTTTGGAAAACCTTTTCTTTGTTTTATTAAATAACAACTGTTGCACTTATAGTTTTTTTAGGTCCAACCATCTAAGCATCACTTTCACCAGGTGTCATGTGAGCAGAAGTTGAACAATTAGTGACTGTAATAGAAGCTAAATGTAATCACTTTCATAATTTTGAGTTGTTCATATTGAATGCCATAAAAATTATATTATATAACTGGGGAATTATAAAGAACTATTGATGAGAGAATAAATATTAACAATTCCACTTGTATTCAACTTGTCTTAAAATTAAGTCTAGCTACCTTTAAGTAAAATTATTTGTTTGTTTATTTTAGTTAAAAAACTAATTCGTGTTCTCTGCAGGACACTTAAAAAGGACTCAAACCCAAAGGAACACAAGAGCCACCTCAAATTATACATCTTATTGTTAACATTTATTTTTATTTTTACTTTTTTTTGTTACTTTTTAGTGCTAACATTTTGATGCAAAAAGCTTCCACATTATTTTATACATGTGTTTATGTATACATATCTTTAACATACATATGTGCACACCTGCATACATATTTATATATACATATATTTACCAACATTTGTATCAAATTCGTGGAATACCTAGAAATATGTTCTGAATCTTTTCTCAAGTAAATCCCTCTTTTAGCAAGGACCCTCTTAACCACTGATTGTCACTGAAATTCATGTGCATGTGAATTTCTACTTTGTGGCCACCTCTGGACTCATCCAGTAAACATATATTGGCTGTTGACTATTGGCCAGGCACTGTGCTGGTGGCTAATTTGACATGGTTCTTGACTTCCCTGCATAATAAGCTCCTGTTATCATTATTCTTCTTTCATCATTGGCTTGACAGGGAGCCTGGCACAGGGGAGAGTACCAGCCAGAAATTTGGAAAACTCAATTTTTGTTCCAGCTCTGCTACTAACTGGCACAAACAAAAACTAATAGATAACATATATTGAACATTTACTGTGTGCCAGCTACTGCCCAAAGCCCTGAACTTATGCTCTCATGTATAATCCCAACAACTCCGTGAGGGAGATACTATTATAACCGGACTCATTTTAGAAAGGAGGAGACTGAAGCCAGAGAGATTGAAAAGCTTGCCCAAAGGCACATAACTACTAAGTAGTGGAGCAATGATTTAATCCTGGTAGCTGATTCTAGAGTTCACGTTCTTAATCACAATGGTACTTTTGAAGTGACTACGAAGAGATCGTCTCTCTAGGCCTTCATTTCCTCATTGCAAAAATGTAGAAGCTACCCTAGAGTAGACAATATCCTTTCCAGGTCTAAATTTTTGATTTAGTCTGTATTAATTTAACTCTATTATTTTAATTTGGGATTGCTTGTTTGCAAGTACAATATGATTTCATCACATGCATAATTAACTTACTCAACTCCAAAGTTTCCCCAAATGAAAAGTGAGAGAAAGCCAGTTAGGGAGAGAACTAGAGAAAAAGTGGAGGCAAGAGTAAGAAAATCTGAATAATGCTGGGGATTGAAATAGTCAATAGTCAAGACATCTTTGTCAAGACCCATGGAAATTTGTGTATAAATGATTTTGTTTTAAAATCATTTTGTCACTGAAAACAGAGAAATGGACTGCTCAGGTGACCAGGTGAGTTAATGATGAGATATTTGCCTACATTCTTGATGAAAATGAAGTATTAATTGGATTCAATGGTAAAACTTTCACAAATGATAAATTAGGAGAACCCATAAAATCATCTTGCAGAGTTGTAAAAAATGCATACTACACTTTTTAGGCAATGTAAAGCATTTTAAGGATAATCTTTACTATATGTGATTTTTTTCACTTACTGACTTTAAAACCAAACCTATAAGTAAGTTGTAAATTTATTTTACCACGTACCTACTCAAATTAAAATTTATTGGAAAGATGCAGGAGTATATCACAGAATCTGAAAGCAAATATTCATCTAGCTTTGCAAGAGACTGGGTCCATGACCAGGAAAATCATTAGGATCAAAGATAACAATTTTCTGGCTCTTTTTCTTTATTCCTCTGCCCTGTCCCTTCCCAAAATACTATATAGGAGAACCCGCTTTATTCTTTTTCTCTTTTCACACAAGCTTTCTTTGCTTCTCCATGCATGGGTGGAAAATGGCCACCCTACACAATCTTCCAGGCCAAGCACTCAGTAGAGAGTGACTGGTGTTTCTGAGACTTAATTTGAAATGTTTGAGAGAATGTGCAGTCTCAGGTCTGTGGGGCATGAGAGAGCAGGGCCCTATGCTGCACTTTCTAGAAGAAGCCACAGGAAAAGATCCAGATTCAGAACAGGAACTGCTAGGCAGTACATGTTAGTAGGCCAGCCACTGATGTACTGACAGAAGTTTCTGGGTCCCTCAAGTGAGACTCAGAGCACTGGAGAGAGTTGCTGGACTCACAAGGACCCAATGGACAGAAGTGAGGGTCTCTGTGGTGTTGAGAGAGGACCAAATAGGCCTCAGATGCCTTAGTATGTGACCGAGAGTATGACACTGTTGAATCCCTGGGGACTTATACACAACCAAGGAAAGGAGAATGAGAAAGGAAGAACACCAAGCCAACAGATTAAATTTTCTGCCTTTTTAGTAAAATGGAGCTTGAAATAAAAGCTAAGCTGAATTATAGAAAAGTAATGTTACATTGGTGGCACACCTGCTGTGTGGGCCGAGACTTGTATTTGATATAATGGAGACCTTTCTGAAATTGCTGGGATTCCTTATGCAGCACATTTCTGAATTAGCATTGCTGACATACTCTAGAATTAGGGCCAGGTCACTGGGAAGGCAATAGTCATGGTCCTGTGCAGAGACAAAGTATGTGCTCAGAAGTCTTCTGTGATTTCAGGAAAACCAGTGGATTGTAATGTGACCAAGTTGAAAAGAGCTCTACAAAAATGCCTTAAAGTTTTCGGGCAACCTGAGGAGGGTGGGCAGAAGGAAGAGAGGACAAATGTAACCTGAATAAAGTCTATGGTTGGATTTGAGTTTTATGCATGCTAGGAAAGTAGTTAAAAAGGAAGGTGCACAAGATATTCTTTTTAAGGCTTTTTTCTTAGACTCTGAATTTAGAATGGACTTTGAAGAGAGAGGAGTGGTTCCAGCAGCAGTGGCTCAGGGCCTGCCAGATGACACAACTAGGCACTTATCACAGCAGGTCTTTTGGGATGCCCTGTTTGTAAGGCAGCTTCTAAGGTGGAAAGATCCTGGTGTCCTGACAGATGGGTGTCCCCTTAATGTGCTGTGGATTGATGTGGTGGCTTGGGATGCAGTCACTCTCTTGGGAAAGGAGATGGGACTACTTAACAAGCTTCAAGAGAGCACTGCTCTGCATGGGAAGGTGGACATTTCTAAGACTCCAGTGAAGCACAAGCACACTCCTATTTTGTTTAGTTTGCAGGAAAAAAGAAACATTTTCACAGCAACTTTTCTTTATAGGAAACCCTCATCCAGGAGGAAAGTGTCTCAGAAAATGGAACAGACCAGAGAATGGAGTCATTTGCACTTTAAGGGTCTGGGCTCAGTAAACCCCCACGTTGGCTCATTCTGAGGATCTCTGAAGTTCGGAGACATTGTAGCTTTTGGATATGAGGAAGTTCTGGTGGAGATTGAGGTTAGGTAGCCTGCTTACAACACCTGCCACCTTATTTAGGTCACAACAGCTTCTCACTTCTCAAGTAAAATGGGTCCCTCAAGGCCTTCTCTCAGTTCAGTGGAAGTGATGGGTGAGTTTGAGGGATGGATGATGAAGGCACTATTTGTGGGAAGTGGGTGAATTTTATGGGTAATCTCAGATAAGGAGCATCACAAGGGGAATAATGCACCCAAGGTCTATTCTTATTTATCTCATCTTTGGGGAACTTGGAGAAAACATCACTCTGGCAGTCAGGCTGCTTTGTGCACAGCAGTTCTCATCCTATTGGGATTCGGACCCAGATTTAGAACAGGAACTGAAGTGTGTGTATGTTTGCAAGGGGTCATTTGGGGAGGGTGAGGATAACACCTAGATGTGAAGTAAGTTTTCCTTGCAGGGATGTAAATATTTAATTCCACAGGAGACTATGATGTAATACCATATTTGGGATTTATTTTTTACTTCCTTTGGCATATCATTTCTTTCCCAATTGGAGCAGATGGGCAGCTCTGAGCTCATCACCTTGGGGAAGGGAAGTGACAGTGTAGAAAGAGTCTCTCCAGAGTTGTGTTCCAAAACCCTAGGTCCTTAGATAACTAAGAGTATTTCGGAAAGGGACAGAAGATTTAAAGAAGCAGAAGGAAGAGAACAGGGCTTCCCCTAAGATTAGAGTAAGATCCCCTGGGCTGGAGAATGAGAAGAACCAGCTGAACTATTGGTAGGTCTCAGAGAAGGACTCCGAGCCGTGGTACCTGAATGCTATTCTGGAGAAATGACTTTATGGAATGCCTCACTAGTGGGGCCACAGACGACCTCTCAGACATTCCCACGCACCAGGGTGGGGGTGAGGGGAAGCAGCAGACAGTTTCCTACACTAAGATCTCCAGACCTTTACCTTGTTCAACTTGGCTCATGGTCTTCTGTTCATGTGGGTCTTTACCAACTCATTCTTTACAGTGAGTGATCTACATGGCCCCTCCCAGTCAAAGGAAGGGATTGGAATATAATTATTTGATTGTTCATGCATTAGTTCCTTGTGTGCCCCTGGAGACGGAGGTGAAGTTAACTCCATCATAAACACTTGAACTGAATAAGGAAGAAGTTAGTTTCCCAGAGGAAAACTGGGGTAATGTGATCTGGAAAAAGGTGAATGGATACTGGGTGGAAAAATGACATTCTTTAAAAAGTTAAAAATGTTGGACATTTCTAGGCAGAAGAATGATATTCCACAGAGTACATTGTAAAGCCTCAGATAATTGGTAAACGGGAGGTAGGATGAAAGGAAAAGTCAGATCAAAGGGCAAAGGGCTAAGCTGAATGGGATTAAATCCAAAGGACTAGGGAGGAAAACACTTGGGTCAAGCCTAGAAGTGACATGGATAAAGCATAGAATAGGTAGGCAGTGAGGAAGGCACTAACTTCTGGGAGTCTGAATCTTGGTGTGAGGTTGTCTGTCCATTAGTCCTAGGCCCTTCACTCTTCTAGAGTGTTCACAGAGGACCTGAGACTTTTAAGGGTAGCTAACCAGAAGACATACTATTTAGATGAAGGATTTTACCTAAGCACAATAAGAAGTTTCCAACAACAATTCATGCAGTAATAGTGTGTTATACCTTGCTCTCTTTTATTGTCTCTCTTGTTTCCTGCTTAGGGTAATTATTATTTTTTAAAATAATTTAATTTTTAATTTTTAATGTTTGTAAGTATATACAGGCATACAATGTGTAATAATCACATCAGGGTATAGGGTAATTATTTGAAGACTATGTAGAACAAGAGTAAAATTAGTTTCCCTAAAAGGTCACTGGAGTTTTCTCCTGTGCTTTTTGCATCACACATGTGAGATTAACTGGAAAATGACAGAATTGAAGTTGTGTTTCACTTGCTTTAAGCAAAGGCCAGCTTCAATATATAACATTTGTGGGTCCTTCATTCTGAAAATAATTGTGGCCTGATTTATGTATTGTAGAATCTAATTGTTGCTTTAAAGCATTAGATTATTCCTACAGAGCTCCTGAAAAAATTTGTGAAAGACATAAAAACAAGAATATTTAACATTTTATATATTATTAGATGACTATTAGTCTTTCAGCAAGTCCTATATTGTTATTGGATTTAGAAATATATGTTATTATTATTGTTTTGAAATTGGCAGTAACTTGTAACTTGGACTGAAGCGTTTTATTAGAAAAATCAAGAATGAAAGCGTGTTTTCTATGAGAGTGCTGGTTAGCCTTGCATTTGTTTTGGAGATTTAATAGTTGCCATATGTTAGAACTATTAAATGAATGATGTAATTTAGGCTGCCTGTTGTCCTGCCAACTGCTTCATGCTGCCTCCTCACTTTCAGTGAGCATTACTCCAACATGTGCATATATCACCCAGCAGTAGTTTCTTATACAATCCTGTTAGACCTTGGGTTCTTAACCCCATCCGTCATCTATATAGGCTCTATCTCCTTCCATACAGAATTTCAACTAATGAAAAACAATGGTAGATCTTGGCAAAGAGTGTGCTTGGAGGATAATAATCAACCTAATATTATGACTAATAGATAGAAAACCAATGATAAGGTTGATGCTTTAGGAGAAAATCACAATGGATGATTAAGAGAATTCAACTTTCTCTACAACATGAATGACAGATAAATGATTTTTTTGTATGAAACATTAGATGGTACATTTGTTTATTAGAATGATACAATAAGAATGACTAGAGCAAAAATAAAACTCATATGTTGTGTGCCCCTTGCTTGTGCCATCTCTAATGACTCTTACCTAAGAAGATTAAAAGTTCCACCTGAGTATCTCAGATATTTATGTAGTTATAACCTATACATATATATTATGTAGTTATAGCCATATATATATATATATATATATATTCCACTTTGTAAATAAGGAAGCAGAGGGCCAGAATTAATCAATGACTTGTTCCAGGTTGTCATTTATATCAGTCTTGGTGACAAGGAAATTGCTAGGTATTTCATTTTTAAAAAAATTATGTTAGGAAAAATCTATTATCAATGATTCAATAAACTGAATTGAAATGTATTTATCAGTCTAGGTTTCACAGTGTTACAATCATCTGCCATCAATCATCTACCATTTTTACCATCATTTTCCAAAGAGTAACTCAGTTAGTGAGACTTTTTCAGCATTATAAGGAGATCCTAGGATTTGCCACTGTGAAACTTCAAAGATCTTAAAATGTCTTATATATTTAAATGTTAGGACTACTTAACTCAATACCCTAATATACTTTCAATATGGCAGATTTCTTTTTCTACTTTATATTTGAATGTTCTCTCTTTTTTTTCCTTTATACCTAGGGTCAGAGAGATAATTTTATTTAATTTACACCTTTTACATGGTTCAGCAGGACCTAAAATTAATCCTTTCCTTTATGGGGAGTGCATAACAGTTGTACTCTTATGTAACCTGTTGGCTCCCACGTGTCATCTTAATGAACTTCCCCATTTCCTACTGTTTTACAATCTGTCTTTTTGGCATCTTAAAACTTCCTGCACTCTTCTTCCTTTGGTGGGTGTATTAGTTTGTGAGGGCTGCCATAATAAAGTCACAGACTGAGTAGATCAAACAACAGAAATTAATTTTCTCAGAGTTCTGGAGGCTAGAAGTCCAAGATAAGGTACCTGTAGGGTTGGTTCTTTCTGAGGGCCACGAGGGAAGAATCTGTTCTGGGCCTCTTGCCTTGGCTCATAGGTGACCATTTTTCCCTTGTATCTTTATGTCGTCTTCCCTTTCTGTCAGTATCCAAATTCGAAAAGACCTATCTCCAAATATAGTAATATTCTGAGGTACTGGGTATTAGGATTTCAATAAATAAATTTTAGGGGGTGGGGACACAATTCATAACAGTGGGAAAGAAGAACACAGAAATATTGAATGTCACATGGCATTTTTGGGTTATTGAGATTTTATGCAAAAATATAAATCTTAATTATCAGGCAAGAAACATATGGATAATCAGTTACGTAGTGATCCTAGTCTTCTGATGGTTAAAATGCTCACTGGGGAGGACGTATCCCCTCCTCCATGTGAAGAAAACAATGCGAGCTGAGTTTGCAAATGTGTGGAGAGTGGGGATCTGAAAACAGAGATGGGAAAACAGATCCTTCAGAGCCTCCCTCCACACCAAGTGGTGATGAAAGTTAGATATTTTAAATCATGTAGCCATGTTTTTCATTCAGGCTATGACACACATACAAAGCGACACTCATCCTTCCCAAAATCTCAGCATGGTGTTATATTGAATATATGCTGTTTCACGGAAACATATTTTCTACTATTTTTAAGCCTTCAAATATAGGAAGAAATCCCTAAATAATTAAAAAAGAATGCACAATAATTCCAAAATTTTCAAATGGATCAGACCTATTTCTCTGGAGTCATTATTAAACATAGAAGTATGTAAAGAATCATGTATTACTATTAATAGAGGGCAGATGAGATCAGAAGCTCTGTAAGTACCTTTTGACTTTTAGTGCCATTGTTTCCTCCTCTGAACCAGAAAATGCAATTACACTAGAGATCTGAATGTTTTTCATTATTATCTAGTGAAAATGACTTAGAAAAAGACTGGTGGGTGGTGAAATTCTAGAGATGGAAGTTAGCTTGGTGGTCAATCCTGGGGATTATTGTCAGATCAAATCTAGGTCTGTCTGCTGTGGTCAGTGGGCTTCCAGGTTAATTCTGGGTACAGTTCCAAAAGTAAGGTCTAGTATGGGGGAGGAGAGAGTGGAAGGAAGATGCCCTCGCCTTTTTCTCCCTGATAATTGACCTGGCCCCTTAAAGTGCTGCTCTGGATTAAGGACACCAGACCAAGATCTGTTAGGGGCTAGACCTACTGCCTACACAGTGGTCACATTCAGAAGAGGGCAAATGAAGGGAAATGGGGGAACCAATACCTCCACTCAACTGTTTCTAGTAAAGGTTCTCAAAAAGGCTTGCATGTCACATTCAAGCTTAACATGCTCCTTGAAAGCACACATTTCTGTGTGCTGCCCATTGTGCTTCAATCAGTTGTGAATAAGGAGGATTACATTGTGTTGGAGTGTTTTTAGCAGGGTTTTAGCAGGAGTTTCTTACATTAATCTGCTTGCAGTTCTTTAGAGTTACATTTTTGAGTCACACGTAAATTAGGTTGAGTCTACCCTAGAAACCATGTGGATTACTCTCAGGTGGTGTTTTTTGTTGTTGTTGTTTTTGTTGTTCCTAAGCAGAAATTTCTGGAGCTATTATAAAGAACAGTGCTCACTAATATGCTTAAGTCTAGAAATTGCTGTTTCATTAATAAGTAGAAACTGAACAGCTTATCCCTTTTCTCAGAAAGTATTAGTGATTTCCCATGAGAGGCAAGAAGTAGAAGAAAAACTTCCCTAGTTTGTATGTTATTTTCTGTGGCCTAAAGAGACATGCTTCCTCTTCTCTTCTCCCAATTTATCACTTTCTATCTTATATTCAATCCCAGCACACCCACGGGGACTAATTCTCACCTCTGTGATTTTTGTTGTACATTTCATCATTTCTACAATTCTTCCAAATTGTAGAAATAATTTGGGGGGACTCCAAAAAGTGAATGTATATGTATTCTTAGAGCTGTCATCTCACTTGCTTTTAAGTTACAACACCAAACGGAATTTTAATCAACATTCCTAAGTCAGTTAAATACAAAGTTTGGATGTAGTCCAAGACTTATAGTTTCTGTTATTTATTGAGTTTTCTGCAATGGACATTTTAATAATGGGGAAACAATCATAGGGACACATGACAAGTCTTTATCTTGCAGGCTAGAGAGCAGAATGATTTAAATGCTCTCTTCTGTCAGTTTCATCTGTGACATGAGTAGATCAATTCGATGTGTATGTTCTTCAGATTCTCAAGAGTCTTGGTTCAGTGGAAGGACTGGCCTCATTGTGTGTGTGTTTACTGTCAGTCATTGGTCAAGTGGTGAATATCCTGGGCTCTTGTACTGACATTTTGGGAACTTTCTTGTCTTTTTTTATTTTTAAGCAAATTAAGATTTGCTAGAGTTAGTGCTTATGTTAGGCTACACAATTTGAGAGGAGAATTGGTAGGATTTGGAAAGGATTTTTTAACGAAAGCCTCAGGAGAAGTGTCCACTTATCTTCTGGAGCATGGACTGAATGGATTAGTCAGAAAGTGGTCGGAAAAATAAGCACTTATTTTTCTTAGTGCTTATGTGAGGGCAGAGGGCTGAAAGCAAGAACACAGGCATGTTGCCTAGGATCCAATTGGAGCATACTGCTAAGCATAGACTGTTTTTGATAAATGTTAACAATCCTCAAGATGATAAAAAGAAAAGGAAGATAAGCAATATTCTTTCTTTTTATAGGACCAATCGATATCATTTTGTATTTCAACCAGTTAACATGCAAAGAGGGGATTCCAAAGAGATATGCAAATATGTTTCCACAAAGAAATCCAACTTAGAAGCAAGAGATTTTAACGTCCTTGCTGGTCATGAGATCAGGGTTGTATCTCCAGTCAACTGTATCAGTTAGTATTGCTCTATGTGTAAAATGACCTAATTAAAAAAACCCACTTCCTTAGATGTGGAAAAGGACATAAGTAATGATTCGAAGAGGCTTTGAAAAGTAGGCAAAGCTACTGTAATCCATCAGAAATGTATTGATAATTTAGGGTATATTTATCATATCTTCTTTTCAAATGAGCTAAGGAGCCACGATGTTGCTTGGACTGTAAGGAAGAGTTTATATAAGGTCTAATATGTGAAACTTGTCTTGACATTCAAGTAAAAAGATGTTTAAGGCAAATGAAAGTGCAGGCAAAAATAGGACTGGGGAAAGGGATGAATCACACAGCCGGAGCTGTAAAGACCGTCAGGAGAACAAGATGGATGAGGGCAGCTTGAGAGCTAAGTTGGGAGCCTTGGAGTCAAATGGGAGATGCTATTTCTCACCCAAGCATCCCAGGAAGGATTAAGAGTCCAGGACTGGAACCATAAAAGTCTCTAAGTGTGATACAAGGTCAGTTAAGAATGAACTAAAACTTGGGCAGGGTGAATCTTTGAGTATAGACGTTGAGGGTGGAGATAGCAGAATAAGAACAAACTGCAGAAAAACTACACAGTGATTTTTGACAAAAAGTGGTGACAGTACTACGAATACCTGGCAATGAAATAAGCAAACCTGCGAAGCAGGTTCACTGTGAACTGGATATCAGCTTGTCTGAGTCTGGTGAGACAAAACACACACACAACATGACACATGAAGCAAGTTTATTACTTACAGATAGGCAGGAAGGGACAACAGAAGTGTAGAATTCATTGCAAGTCAGTCAGTCCCCCAAGGCTTAGGAAAGCTTCCTGTGGAAGATGGAGTCTCTACTTCATGTGCCCTACTTGTACAGTAGCTAAGGGACCCAGGAAAGCAGCTCTCACTAGGTTTTATACCCCAGGGTTGCTAGACTCACTGGGCTAAAGCACTGAAGGGCATCCTGTTTCTGGGGGACTGGAACAGAGCCCAGGATGTGCTGGCCAGTATCTCCCTATTTCAGGAGGTTACATTCTCAGCACACTGTATCACTATTTTGGAGAAATACACGTGAGAAAGGAGGGACCAGCACAGGGCCAGTCCAACGTGCTGAGAGCTGTCCTGCCAAACCTACCAGATCTAATAGACTTACCAACTTGACTGTGTGTCCACATGAGTGTGAACCAGGAGGTAGGTCCAGCATTCAGTCTCACCATCACCTGGGATGTAGCCATATCCCACATGCTGGCTAAGAAGGGAGACCAGGAAGTGGGCATGGAAACTACAGCCCTTGCTTACTTCACACTTCCCTGGAATCTAAGGAGCATGATAACTCTGTGAGCATTCTTGAAACTGGAATTTTGTCAGGATGATATTTGTTAAACTTCATTAGTTTCCAGTAGTGAAAATTGTTGGAAAGAAAAAGAAAAGCTTGTTTCAGGGACAGGTAGTATGGGAGAAGTGGGGTGGAGCAGGATGTCTATCTCAGTCTATAGGGAGAATAGGGGGAGAGAAGTGTCTACAACAGTGATTCTCAATGTGGGTGTGGGGGAATTTCCCCATAAGGGAACATTTGGTAATGTTTAGAGACATTTTTTATTATCTTGACGGTGGGAGGACATGCTACTGACATCTAGTGGGGAGAGGCCAGGGATGCTACTAAGCTACACTGCACTGGACTACGCCTCCTACCTACCCAACAAAAGATTACTGGGTTCGAAATGACAACAGTGTGGAAGTTAAGAAACCCTGGTCTAGAGGAAAGTGGATAGTTCAGCTGAAAACAAGGGAAGTGAATGAGTCTCACCACCAGGACTGGTGTGAGAAATGGGTGAACTGGGACCCAGTGGGAGGGGAACTGGTATAAAGAAAATAATGTCCCAGGGGTGGGAGTAGGGTGGTGTAGAATGGAGTGGGGAGTATTTGGAGGAACATCCTACATTCCTTAACAAATGTATCTGGAGGAGAAGCCAACATATGTTACTTTAGAGGGGGAGTTAATCTTTTCCCAGTTCCTTTTCTGGAGAGATTTGTGGTCAAAATAATTCTTGTCTACTTAGCTTGCTTTTACCATCTTCAGAGCCAGAAGGAAGAGATAAGATCTACTTTTTCTTTTAGGTCTCCTCTACCTTGAGCAAAATCTTTGATTAACACTGTTCCTCCCTTGAGCTATGTTTGCTTCTGTATTTCCTTTAATGGCCACTGAGTGTTTTATGCTTAGTGCCTCTAGTTTCTCCTAGCACAGTCTGTCCTATTCAGTGAAGTTCATCGCCGTCCTTCCCCCTCCTCCACCCAGGCTCATTTGAATAGTTCTTACCCTGATTGCTTCTCTTCGGCAGTTGGCATTGTTGTTTACACTTATTTTTTCTTGAAATTCTTACCTTCCTTTATTTATGTACACCCTTCTTGCTCCTCTTTTTCATCCCCAAATCCTTCTCTTGCTTCTTTCCTCACTCAGTGCTTACTCCTGGTTCCCAAAGCTATAGCTCTTGTCCTACTTTCTTTAATATATTTTGCTGGCAATGTCACTACTTCATCCTCCTCCATCAACTCGTTATGGAAAATTCTTTTATCTAAAACCATTAGTCCTGTTTTTCCTCAGTTACAGACTGTTAGTGCCAACCTACTGAACAATTCCACTTCACTTCCATGCCATGATATCAATATATTTGAGTACAAAGTTTATCATATCCTTTTTCTTCAACTGCTGGAAAGTTACATGATACCTTTATGATGACCCAGAGAAGGCCAAACATAGCAGCTCCTGCCTATAATTCCAGCACTTTGGGAGGCTGAGCAGGGAGGATCACTTGAGCCCAGGAGTTTGAGACCAGCCTGGGCAACAGTGAGATCTCCGTCTCTAAGAAAAAAATTATAAATTTAGTCAGGTGTGGTGGTGCACGCCTATAGTTCTAGCTACTCAGGAGGCTGAGTGGGAGAATGGCTTGAGCCCAGGAGGGTCAGGCTGCAGTGAGCTATGTTCATGCCATGGCACCTAGCCTGAGTGACAAGGTGAGACCCCTTTTTAAAAACAACAACAAACAAACAAGCAAAAAGATGCCCCAGAGAAAAACTCCTCTGACTTATATCTGATTTCTTTCCTTGGCACATGGTTTTCCTGTATCTCCTTACTTGCTTTTATCTCAAGACTTTGTTTTTCTGCTCCCGTAGGAAGATTCCTTTTGTCCTGTTAGGGAACACCCATTACTCACCATGTTACTTCTGCACAAAGGTCTCAGTTTAGTGACACTGTACTTTCTCATTTCACCCACACAAGTTTATTGTACATGAAATTTCCACTTCGGTTAGTCTGGATTTTGCAGTCTCTCACTATTGTGCTGGCTTACAACTCTTACAAGGTCATTCTTTTACCTTTCACTTAAACCTTGCTATGCTATTATCTTCTAGGTAATATTGGTGTTTAGGCAAGAGTCTCCACTTCCTTGGGTCAAAGGGTGTAAGCTATGGAAATTTCTGCTCTGAAGTAGAAACTAGTGGGAACATTTTGGGGGCATGGAGGCCTTTTGGAATGTTCAAAATCACATCATGCTGGCAGCTGCCCCGTGTAAGCTTGGCCATAGCACACTCAGTGCTACTTCTGTTTAAACCTTCCTGCTTTGTATGGCCATTACTACCCTACCAAGCAGGACCAGTGGGGTCTTGAGAGCTTGTCAATTAGGGCAAGAGCAAAGGATGGGAGATGGAGAGAAGTAGAAGAAAATTAAACCAAGTGCCAGGGTTTCCTTTCTCTAGCTATTGTGCAAATAATTTAATAAGCTTTGTGTGCTTTACTTTAAATACAGTTTTGAAACTTGCAAGAAATGAATTTTTGCAAATCAAGTTCTATTTCAAACATAGTATTTAAAATTCACTCTGGTAAATTCCATTAGGTTGCAAGGAGAGCTTAAAAAAAATCACACTTTCATTTCAGAAAAGCTGTTCCTTTTAATACCAGGTTTGTTTGCATTTACTCTACATTTGATTTCATAATCACAAAGCCAAGAAAATAGTTTCTGTTCTGCCACTGGTCAAGAGCAATATTAAAACTGCCTGCTTGAAGCTGGCCCAAAAAGAATGTAATAATCTGATATTTCTTCTGCTTACTTTTCTGTGTTGAATGCCTTGATCAGCAATTTAGGTTAAAATAGTACTCTGTAGCCCAAATTAGCCACACTATACCAAATCCATAGCAGATTTTCACTTCTCTTTGTGTCATCATGTTTTATTCTTTAATGCCATCCAGTTTCTTTTCTACGCAGAAAAAAAAATTATTGGAAGCTTTTTTCTTTTTTTTTTGCTTGACATTTCTAGGGGTAAGTAAAGGAAATTACTGAGCACAATGAGAACGATGTGATATGTGGGATTGTATTTAGGATACAGTGGGTAGGCATTTACCTTTGTGTTTGGTTAGTTCACGAAGAGAGTTATGAACAAAGTCAGAAATTCATATAATTAAAAAAACATATAATTTCTCTTTTTCCTGGCATTTTAACTATGTTTCCTGAAACACTAATTATGAGGGGGGGGAATCAAGCTAAAACTTCTTAGCTGGTGACAGCATTGGGTTTTTCTTAGAATTGGCAGGAAAGTTTAGTAAAGATATTTAAAACTTCTATAGTAATTCAGTTTTATTGAGATTTTAATGTTATAGAATGTCAGAGTAGATCCTGTTGTTTCTGTAGGTTGATATTTGGCAGGAAAAATCCCCACCACATTTCACCAAATGATATAATAAAATTAGACACTTTTTGGTTTGATTTGTTTGTTTTCTACTTCTGTGGCATATCAGTGTTAGAGATAACATTTTATTCATCTCGAAAAGTGCTATTTAAAAGGCAGGTGAAATTCCATTACTGCCAATTTACAGAAGCATGAATTTCATAATGGCAAAAGCAAGGCCTCGTGCAGCCAGCAGGGAGCCCTGTTTTCTGGCTGTTTCATCTTGCAGATAATGTCACCAAAGTATAATTTTGCTATTTTGCTTAGAAATTATGTAGTGTACTCAGGGAAGGTCCACAGAGTACAATGAAGGCTTGGGATACATTTACCAGGGTCCGTAAAACAAGTGAAAAGAAATGCCATCCTGAATCATCAGGATTTGTTTCATCCTATGTTTTTAAATTAATATGATAATAGCAAGCCTTCAGTTGCATAATAGAGACATAGGTGATTTTCACATGGGATTTTTTTCTAATGTGAAAAGTTCAACTCTCAGTTTCAGAACTGTTCCTTTTCAGGTCCTCATGAAAACCTCTGTGGGTAATTATTTGCCAAGTGCTGACCGATTTTCTCATTTCTCTCCCGTTCAGTCCATTCTTCTTACAGAACACCAAATAACCTTTTAAGTATTTAAGTCAGATCCCGGCATTCTGATTAGAAACATTTCAATGGAATTTTGTCCCATTCAATTTAGAATAAGAGTCACATTCCAAACCATGCTCCACAATACTCTATACCAGCAGTACTCATTCATTTTGATTTCAGGAGCCCTTTATATTCTTAAACATTATTGGGGTTCCCCAAAATACTTTGTTTACATGAGTTATATCTATTGATAGTTATTATATTAAAAATTAAAGCAGAATTTTAAAATATTTGTTAATTCACCTAAAAATATCAGTAATATACAATATACATAACATAGTTAATAAAAAACTATAATTTTCAAAATAAAATGTATTGAAAATAATAGTATTTCCTTACATTTTTGTCAACTTCTTTAATGTTTAGCTTAACAGAATTTGGGTGAATTCTCATACCTAGTTTTTCAGTTAATTTATTGCGATCCCATATGTCCTTTGCCTTGAATGCTCAAGTCCATTTCACTCAGTCCCTGCAGATGGGTCTCCCTTTTCCATCCACTTATGTAGTCACTCTTCTTTCCATTACCCTGTTTTACTTTCTCTATAATATTTAAAACCATGTAAAATGATATTATCTGTATTTATGTTTATCATCCATCAGTACCCACTCAATTGTAAGCTCCACTTAGGCAAGGACCTTGTCTTATAAACCGTTGTGTATTAGTTTTCTATAGTTGTCTACCCCCAAATTTAGCAGCTTAAAACAGCAGAGATTTATTATCTCCCAGTTTCTGTGGGTCAGGAACCCGGATGTGGCTTAGCTGGGTTCCTCTGGCACAAGACCTCTCCTGAGCTTGCAGTCAACTTAGAAGGAAAGATTTGCTCTTGAGCCCATGCCGACAGGCTTAGATGATCTGCTTTCAAGCTAATTCACATGGGCCAGGGATGCCTGCCTGTATGGTAGCAGACTTTCTCCAGGGTGAGACGGCATCCAAAATGGAAGCCACAGTATTTTCATAATGTAATCTTGGAAGTGACATCCCACCCCTTTTGCCATTTTGTTTATTAGAAGAGTCACTAAGTCTAGCCCACACTCAAGGAGAGGGGATTACAGGATAAATAATGAGGGACAGAGGATATTGGGGGCTGAGGTGCTACCTAACATCAACTGTATCCTGAGGACATAGCATAGCATCTGGTACCTAGTAGGTGCTTAGTAAATACCTGTTGCATGAGCATAGTGCCCATGAAGTGCTCAGACGGTTTGGTTTGGTTTTCTGAGCAGAAGGGGGTCATTTGCATTGGAAGGCTCTTAAAATCTATGGTATATTGAGGGTTTCTCTAGTATGTTGTGTTATTTAGGTAGTTGGTATAAACTTACATAGAAAGGAAAATATTAATTTCTTCTATGGGATAAAAAGACTTGTTGCTGATGCCTTCTGAGACTTAAAGTAAGAAAATGGTTGAATATATTAGTCCCAGACTGTGATGTGTTCCTGCAAAGGAAATAGAAACAATAATATTTGTTTCACCCATTCTTCTTCTTATGTAACGTTTTATCATCTAGAGAGATTGCACTCCTGTGGGGCCATTGTTCTCTTCTGATATCTTCGTTTGATATCCCCAGGGCAAGGAATACATTGAGTTGTCCGGTTGGCTACATTTGTTCTAAGATGTAGTAGTTGCAAATTCATTAATGTTATCCATAAACAATTGTAAGCATTTTCTAAAAAATGCAATATGGCTGAATTTTATTTTATGACATAGAACTGCCATATGTACTTTTATATTGTAATACTATTTTAGGTCTTTTGATGGAAATTGTAGCTAGTTTTCACTCTTAGTCACTATATAATAACTTTTTTTACACTTGTTCTAGGAGTATACACATTGATCAATTTTTAGTATGAATCAGTCTTTCAAATGTTTTCCTCTGTGATACTTAGCTGGGAGGATTTGATAATTCCAATAGAGAATGGGAATGAAGGAAGAGATACTGTCAGTGAATTAGAAGTAAGTCTGGGCTGGATATCTGATCAACAAAGGGGTGACCTAGGAACAATGTAAGCCCGAAAAAGGCAGGTTTCTAAATCAATTGAGAAAAAGGGGCTGGAGTATTGAGAGAGCAAATACATTGATTTTACTGTTTTGCCTGGGGTTTTTCAAGTGTAGATAATGTAGACATCATGGATAGAGGTTTTTTCTAGCAGGCCTCTTGTGATGATGGGGTGACCCTTTGGGATCTCTCCAAGTGCCCTAACTTAGGCAGAGTGATGTGATGTAAGAACACAGATTTTGGTGTCAGACAGATCTGGACTTAATTCTCTGCCCTGTCATTTTTGACTGTTAGTGGAGGACATAATTCCTATACTTTATAATTGTTAAAAAGATCATGTGGGAAAATACTTGTGACACAAATGCCTGCCATATACACTAGGTGTTCAATATCTGTAGCCCTCTATCCTCAGCTGAGAACACATTTTCAGTTAGAGAGTTCTTTTTTGTGGACACATTCAGATTTTAATCAAGCCTATATTTGCAACCCAACAAGAGCTCTCCTTAAAACAAAGAAGATGGCCAAAGTTGGGTATTATTCTATTTGCTACTTACAGTCTCTGTGTGTTAAAAATATTCCCAGGGAGGTATATGTATGACAAAATCCAGAAAATCTCAGATTGCTCAGCATGGGTGGTCAACTCCACAATTAAAGTTGTCATCAAACATCAGGCTTTTTCACAGATTATGGAAGTGTTTTGAATAAAACCTCTAAATGCTGTAAGGAGAGAAGTAGTCCCAGAGAGTGAGAATTGATAATATATGGACAAATTACTGAGAGTGTTGTGGCATCTTCAGGCTGTCTCATTGTTTCAGCTCAGTGAATCTTTAAGTTTCATGAGACAATGTTTTCCAAAAGTATTTTGAGTAATTGGGTTGGTCTTTATGCTATTTAACAAAACATATTTATAATTCTTAGTTATAATATATTTTGAATATATAAAGAACAGACATCCATTTACTCACCACACACTCAGATTTAAGAAATATTCACAGTTTGCCATATTTTTATATTTTTATGGGTTTTTTTTTTTTGTTTTTTGAGACAGAGTCTCAGTCTGTCACCCAGGCTGGAGTGCAGTGGCACAATCTTGGCTCACTGCAACCTCTGACGCCTGGGTTCAAGCGACTGTCCTGCCTCAGCCTCCCGAGTATCTGGGATTACAGGTACCTGCCACTGCGCCCAGCTAATTTTTGTATTTTTAGTAGAGATGGGGTTTCGCCATCTCGGCCAGGCTGGTCTCTAATTCCTGACCTCATGATCCACCCGCCTCAGCCTCCCAAAGTGCTGGGATTACAGGCATGAGGCACCGCACCCTGCTTGGGCTCTTTCTTTTTAAATTAAATTTGTGTTATTGCTAACATCTCATCTCTTCTGCCACCACTTCACTACACTGAAATTACATGTTCTTTTCCATCATGTTTTTGTTGTGGATTACAAATGTGTGTATCCATAAAGAATGCATGATATTACTTTGTGTGTTCTTTTAAAATTGCATAAATGGTATCACATTACATACAGTATTTTGTACCTTATTTGATCCACAATGCTTTTTAAAAAAACATTTGCCGTATTATGGCATTATTTAATTTAAACTAATATGTAAATTTTATTATATGAGTGAACTATTATTTATTTCCCCATTCCCTACTGATAAACATAATTCCTTGCTTATTTATAAACAATGCTATATAAATATCCACCTATATGTCTCCCTATGCACATGTGACAGAGATACTTTAGGTTACATTCTTATTGTTTTGTGTATCAATAAAGACTCAAATCTTTATTCCTCTATAGAAGTAGTATACAGTCACATCCTTGCCAAGGTCTCATGGAGAGCAGAATTTGCTTCCCTGCTCTGACTTTTGGCTTGACCTTGTGGTTTGCCTTGGCCAAGAGGATGTTAGCAGATGTGATGCAAGCATTTGAAATGTGTTTGGGTATTTGAGCATGCTTTTATGCTCTCTGCCATCCCCATGAGAGAATGCCTTGGGTAATCTGCTGAGCCCAAAATGAGGAAAGACAGATTTGGAACCCAGAATAGATTTGGAATCATCCCAGAGCTTTGTGTCAAGCCTGGCCATGCCTGGACTTCAGCTGAAGCCTCCTCACCTGCAGACAAAGGAGTAAGAAATAAGTGTCATTGTTCTATAGCACTAAAATTTTGTGATTGTTTTTTCTATAGCAAAAAACTGACTAACATATATTATAAATTTTGTTAGGTATTACAGCATGCAATGTATTTATCAGTATTGTTCCCTATGGTCAAATAATTGTTTCAACCATATGAATTTTATCCATTTTTTGGTAAACGAGAGATTTTAATTTCTTATTTAATATATCTTTTATAATGCATCTGGAAACCATTAGTTTTCTTTTATGGTATTTTATTTCTGCAAACCAAATATAGGTGTTCCAAAAAGAAAGTATCTAGTATGAGGAAAGTTGTAATTTCTTCCACCAATAGTCCCATACAAAAGAAATCCAAGACAATTGTGGGTTAGGACCTAAGGACTGGCTTATATAATTCCTCAGTTACCTAAAGGTCCCAAGTATTGTTAGTTCATGACATAGTTTACTTGGCACAAGAACTAGAATAGCAAAGATAAACTCTATCCATATTGTGAAACTGTTAATATGGCTATAAAAACCATCCACTTTAATGTGTGGTTGATGTACCTTTGGAGAGAAAAATATCATCTAGAGAAATTTTACAGATAAAAATATTTCCCATACCACAGAGGACAGTGTTTCTGAAATGTGAGAAGGCATTTTGAATACTGAGTTTCCTTCTATACATAGGTAACTGATGCTATCTTAGAGGCTTACAAGATGGAACTTATGTGTATTATAAGTATGCAATTACTTTCCTTTAGAAATAAGAGATTTTCACATAAAACTATACCATTCAGACCAAGAAAGAGAAATAGATAGGTGAAAGCCATTATTGATATTGAAAATGGACTGCAATTGGATTAGCTACTTTTGGATTTCCTTACTACAACTCATGTGAAAAACAGAAACTAAGTCCAATGAATCATAAGTCATCTAGGAGGCACTTTGTAAGGAATTTCTCTGAAGGGACCATTCAGGCCTGTGAATTCTTGTCAGTAAATCATAACTTCTTAGACACTTTCAGGTCAGAGGAAGCTTGGTTAGAAAGAGATGAAGCTGATCCTGGTCATTTTTACTTTCTTGCTGTAGTTGAGGAAAATAATATTTGTTTAGGTGACTGTCATAGTTTCACCTTTTAGACTCCTGAACTAATAATAATAGCTATCATTTATTGAGTACTTACTATGGTTCATGGCCCAGAAACTGTGCTCTTGTTTTGTTGTTGTTTTTTTTTCAAAACATGATCTTCACCCTCAAAAGATAGTGAAACTGAGGCACACAGCAGTCACATTGCTGGTAAGTAAAAGAGCCTAGAATGAAGCCACATCTGTTGGGCCCTTGGCTGTCTGTACTCATTGCCCCCTCTGAATGGACAACATGAATTCAGTGTTTGTTACATGTGAATAATTACATAATATTGTAAAATGTGTAGACCAAAAATGTCTATTTTTAGGTGTTTTTTCCACATTTATTTGAGAAAAATTACGGTATACCACTCTTTACACCTTTGAATTGAAATGAATATTTCTCTCTCTTATAACAGTATATACATGTGCAACTGCTTATTGTCTAAGAGGAAGGAGCCTTGAGTGTGGTGAAATTACTCTTTAAAACTTTGAGAAGGAGATTCAGAAAGAAATTTGCTGAAGGGGATTCCCTGGCTTTTAATGTTAAATATAGCAGAATTGTTTATTGCCTGGATCCTAACTTTGCTTCCACCATCTCCAATTTTGTTCAGCTTTGAGGCAGAGAAAATGGTCTTTGGGAAAATGGGCTTATTTTCTGGCCTGGAGTGGTCATGAGGCTTGGTTCTGACCTGGGTACATTTCTTGGGGGAGCTTGGGAAAGATTTCTTTCCCCAGTGAGACAGCTATCCCTTCCTGTGCTTTTTGTCTTTGAAATTATGGTGGAAACATGGTATTTGGAGCTTCTGCAGCCACCTTGAGATCATGAAGATCTAGAGAATTACAGAGATGCAGCTTAAAGTCATCTGATTATTGACACTGGGAGAGGGCTGGAAATGTAAGCTACTGATTGAGTTTGCTGTTGAACATGATAATTTACTTTCCCGTTCTAGTTGTTGGTAAAAACTATACCTCAACTCTGTTTCTTAGATGTTTATATGAAAAAGTTCCATCTTGTATTCATTCATATATCAAATTTGATTTTCTATGTAACTATAATATATGACATATACATTTGCTACGAACTTTTGCACAATAACCCGATTAAATACTGTATTTATTGATAACCAGGTTATCAGACTTTTAGTGGTCTAATAACTGTACAATTTTATGTGATAATAAGTAATGGCAAATCATTTGGATGTGAATTTCTCCACAGAGCTATTTTTAATTTTATCCTAATTTTATCTTGGAATCCTAATTTTATCTTGGAATCTAGTCCCTTGAGTCTTACAACCAATTATGTTCAGAATTGCTAACTATGTTTTCAAGTAGTCTTGACACTACAGGAGCATACTTAAAGATGACCTCTCGACTAATCTCAGGCCTGATTGGGACCCTTTGCCTTTTTAGGAACCAGCGCTTTGTCTTTGCCTGGGGAAGCTCAGGCAATAGTCAATACTTATTAAACAAAGTTAAGCAGAAGTAAACCCAAGCTCAACTTATGGAGGATATGAGTCATATTAGCAGATTTGAGGGAGAGAGTATGTGTGTTTTAGATTATATTACTTAAAAGAAGAACCTGAGGCAGGGATTTGGGTACACGTGAGTTAACGAGGAAATGCTCCTGAGGAAAAATCTGTAAGGAAGTGAAGGCAGCAGAATTGGCAAAGGGGAGGCGTTGAGCAATGATATGGTCTTGGATAACATCCAGCCTTGGCCAGCATCCAGCCTTGGCCTGATTCACGGGGCTCTGGAGTATAAGTGGTTCCACCTGGAGCTGTCCGGTCTCCAGGTGAGAGGAACCTGCTCTGCACGCTGTGTTAGCCAATCATTGGCCATCCTCAGGTGTGGTCGTGGCATGGTGATAATGGTGATGTGATTTTCCAGGCATCTCCAGCTGAGGGAATGCTCTAGAGATGGTCACAGGTATAAGCTATTAGCTAGAGCAATTTCAGCAGCTGGGAGGTGAGCTTATCAGTCCGCAAAGGTTATCTGAGAGGGGCAACAACTTCTACTGCTGTTAGTTTACCTTTGGGTATAAACCTCAACTTTGAGGAAAGAGTTAAATTCAATTGAAAACAAATTTGTTGGGTGCCTACTATGTGCAAAACAATATATTGGGGCAAAAGGGGAACACAATGTGAAAGATCTGTTGCCCTCAAGAAGAAAAAACTGCATATCAGCAAGGTATCTCTTCCTGAGGCCGGTCTTCCTCAGCAGGTTTGGTAAGTTGTGATTTCCTATGAAGCTCTACTCTCTATACTGCACTATTCCTATAAAGATAGTCAAATACATTTTAAAATACATACTTTAGATATGGGTAAATTCTCTCCAAGATTATTTCTACTGCTTGAAACTCATTATGAATATAAAAGAACTGACTTCCAAAGTTTAGACCCCTTCCACTCATGTAGAAAGGAAAACAAATTGAAATTAAGCACAAATATTTGAGACCTTTATTTGGTTGTACTTTTGCTATTAGAATTACAAAAACTATAAAAAGGAATCCTGTGTTTCTAATGGTCAACATTTGCAGACTGGGGTATTAAATGGAAACAAATTATATTTTCAGGCCTTATGAAATATAGTTTGACTTCTCAGCTTTACTGAAAATGAAGCCCCTGTTATTGTATTTTATTCATCAAGAGATGTATAATAAAAAAGTGTTCTAAAGAAACAAAATGAACGCCCACTTTAGTAAACATAGGAAAAATCATTTATAAGGTATGACTCTTTAATTCCACCTGGAATTCATAAATTCAAGAGAAGTATATTTAGAATTTATTTCTTGACAGAGGAATTTTTATTTGAAACAGACCTTTTAATTTCTTTAGGATGTGTTGATAACTACTCCACTCAGAAAAATACCTAGATCAGGGGATTAGAGGATTATTTTGACTGCCTGACAGAGATGACCTACAATCAGATTTAATTATCTCCTTTTCACCAAGAAAATGAAGTGGGTCTATCCCTGCTATTTCTGTTCCTACTTCTATACAAACCTTTCTTTCAAGGCTGCCTTTAGTGTACATGTGGCATCTACTGGGTGCTGGCTCTGTCCTAGCATCCCAGATATAGCAATGGACAAAGAGGCATGACTGTCATTATTGTGGCATTGCTAGTGTAGTAGAAACAACAGGCATTGGCTCATTTTCAAGAATTAATTTGGTGATTATAATTGTACAAAGTGCTGTGAAGGAGCTTGTGGTTTGGAAATACATGGTGCTCTTAATCTTAACAGTACAGAACAGGGCAAGTTTTGGCAGAGGAAGAGGAAGGATGGCCTAAAGATAATTTGCCCCAATCTGAACCTTCCCTGGGATGGCCCTGATTACTGTATTCCTGTGTTGAATCCAGGAGTTTTGTTTGAAGAGTAATATTGGTTGTGTCTGTGACTGGGCTTCTACAAATGACATTTGGAAAATACGGGAATATCAGGACAGTGGGAATGGAGACAAGGAAATCTCAGAAGTTTCTCGTTTTCATGCAGTAACCTAAAAAAAAAAAAAAAAAAAGTGAAATAACATTCCTATAATAAAACAGACTGTTCATGACTATTTTTACATCAGTATTTTAAAGACATCTTTGTTTTCAACCAGATTAAGGCTTTATACTATTTTGGAATTTCATTGGGACTCAAGGTCAGAAATACTCAATTCTTCAAAATGAGAAAAAAGTAAAAAGTAACAATAATTTTTGTGTAAGGACACAGCTTTAATTACTTTGTCTCCCAATTTAGTTCTGTGATTTAAAGGTAACTGGTGAATTGGATGAGAATATGCTCCATTTAACCAGAAACCTAGTGTTAACATATTCAGGTACTAATTTATCTTCGTGTTTCTAGAGCCTTTGCTGCTAATTCAAGGCATTATAATCAAATCCTTAGAAATTTTGAAAGCATTAGTTTTGTATATTTTTGGATGAAAATGTTATTGCATGTTCGGTGTTAAAAATTTAGAATATTCAGAATTCACCATGAAAATAAGAATAACCTGTATTCAGTTTTTTCTCTGCTTTTATATACCTTTTTGTTTGGTATGCCATGAAAATCTTTGCAAAAATGCTATTAGCATGTAATTTATATTGGGAAGTGGTTTTAGGGAACAAGCGTGAGGGACTAGGAAGAGTGAGACTGGGAAGGAGAAAGTGTCAATCAGGTGACTGCAATTATGTGTCACTTAATGGTGAAGATATAAGACACGTGTGTTAGGTGATTTCAGCATTGTTCAAATGTCAAAGTGTACTTAAACCTAAATGGTATAGCCTAATACCCACCTAGGCCATAGGGTATAGCCTATACCTTTTAGGCCACAAATCTATATAGCATATACCTGTACTGAATTCTGGTGGCAACTGTAACACAATAACAAATATTCTATTCTATATATCTAAACATAGAAAAAGTACAGTAAAAATATGGTGTAATAGATTAAAAATGGTATTCCTGAAACCATGTGCCAAACAGTTAAATAAATGAATGACAGACATTCTTGAGGCAGGATGGCAGATAAGAAAAGATACAACTTGTTGAAACAGTGAAACTCTCTCCCTTCTGAGATAAAAAAAAAACTGACTGTAATTTGTCAGAACCAAGGTGGCTGACTTGAGTTTGTGCAGAACAAGCTTGTTGATGTTACAGCCTAAATTTACACTGCATGTTTCTTACCAATTCCACCCTGAATTTGCACATTCAATCCATAAGGTAGCATGAAGAGATAAGTGTGCATGCCTAAGGGCTTTCTAGACCTCCCCCTTCCTTCCACCAATGATCTGCTAATCTCAAAATCCACCCGCTAAACCTTTTCTAATAAAATTACTGCCTTAAAGCAAACATGGGGAGACAAATTTGAACCTGACTCCTGTCTCCTTGGGAGTTAACTTTCAACATAAAGCTTTTCTTTTCTCAAAAACCTGGTGTCATAGTATTGGCTTCGAATGCATCAGGCAGAGTCCCTTTTGTTCAATAACAGATAATACACCTATGTAGGGCACTTAGCATGAACGTAGTTTGCAGGACTGGAAGTTGCTCTGAGTGCGTGAGTGGTGAGTGAATGTAAAAGCCTGGGACACAACTGTACACTACCGTAGAGTTGATAAACACTATACTTAGGCTACACCACATTTATTAAACTTTTTTCAATGATGAATTAATCTTAGCTTAATGTAACTTTTTTACTTTATAAACGTTTAAATTTTTAAGCTTTTTGACTCTTATAATAATGCTTAGCTTGAAACACATTGGGCAGCTGTAGAAAACGTTTTCTTTGTATCCTTATTCTGGAAGATTTTAAAAATTTATTAAAATTTATTATTTTTACTTTTAAAACTTTTTGTTAAAAACTAAGATACAAGCACACACATTAGCTTAGGCCGACACAGGGTGAGAATCATCAATATTATCGTCTTCCACCGCCACATCTTGTCGTACTAGGTCTTCAGGGCAATGACACGCATGGAGCTGTCATCTTCCGTGATAACAATGCCTTCTTCTGGAATAGCTCCTGAAGGACCAGCTGGAGGCCCTCTGAGAAGCTGGGAGGAATGTGCCTCAGAATAATCTACCTGAGGGTCAGAAAAGGAGAGCAGTTATATCCCTTGGTTCCTATACCCCTATGCTTAGGGGCTTCACTATGGACTAGTAATTCCCTCCAATTCAGGCTCCTTCATACATCCGACAGACAAGATGGGTTCAGTAAGTGTCCCACATAGCAGCAGCAGAGAAACCCTGGGGCAGACAATGAGAGATACCTCCTTCCTTTAAATCCACTCCGTTACAGAAACTTCACTATGGCAGCTGGCTACAAGATTTCCAAAAGACTTAATAGAGGAAACTTAGTAAAACAAGCAGGTTGTTGCTGCTATCGTTGTTCTGAGCCTACACTGGGTATTTATCATCTCCCATTTCTACCACCTGTCCTTGTTTCTCCCCGCTTCAGCCAGCGCCTCAGCAGGCCTAGATTTCTATCAGATATAGTGATCCAGACCTCCATTCCTGAGGGATCTGAGTCTTCAATGCTTTGCCCTTATTAATGCTATGGCCCTTATTGGGCCATAATTTTTTTTAGCTCAAATCTTATTTAAACCTCAGATTAACCCTGTGAGATGGGCAATCCATGTTGTATCAGTGTTTTTAATGTCATTTTAATGTTCACTAAGGAAACACCAAGAGATGCCCTAGTGGGTTTCTTGGGTTTCAAATATGCTGTTTCCAGTTCCCGTTGTGTAGTGGCAATTCTAGCACCTCATGGTATTTAGGGCCAATTATCTGCACCCCCATGGTGATTTTTTTCTTTGCCTCCTATGACAAAGTCCATATAGTTGTCAAAACTCCAGGTTCAGTGGAACCCCGGCCGGGTCTCTTGAAGGAAGTATCTACTAGAGGATAATATTGAGGGGACAGGAAGCACAAATTCTGCAAATAAGTCATGGAGAGTAATGGTGAGAAACCAATCCTATTTGCATCCTGTTTTCTTTGAAGTTTTCCAGTTATGAACAACCTAGCCTGCTATATTGATCATTGATTCCATGCATATAACTCCATCTGGGAGAATGGTGCCCTGACCAAATAGTCTTCTCCTAGAACTGGCCCCTTAGTTGAGCCTTTAACAGGACAATGAAATGGGCCATTTCATTGTCCTGTTAGCCTGTGGACATGTGTCCATTATTGTATCTCCTTCACTGCAAATTACTGCTTTGAATCTTATGCCAGTGAATCAAGAATCTGCCAGCTCTCAGACAGCTGTTTTATATTGACCATAGTTCTAGAAAACCCCTGGTAGAGATGAGGGACATGCTACATCTGCATGCATTTTGTTCCCACAGCAATGGCTGTTGGCCAAAGGTGGGTCATGAGGGTGTGACATAGAGTATAAGATGTGTAGAATATACTCTGTGTGTTGTTTTGTAACTTGCGTGTTTTTTTGAGTATGTTTGTGAGTTTTTTTATTGTTTTAACCTGACCTTATTAGTTCTACTCATTTTTGGTTTTTAAAATTCGTTAATTTCTGGTTTTACACTTATTATTTTATTTCTTTTGCTTTCTTACGGGATTGTTTGCCTTTTCTAATCCATTGAATGTAACGCTTAGATTTTCTTTTTTAAAAATTAACAAGTATTTGAGGCTATATATTTTCTTCACAGGCTATGTAGCATATTGGAGTTTTCTTGGTAATAATTTTCAACCTTTATTTCATTATTGTCCTTTTAAAAAGAAAAAAATTAAATTTATCATTAATAAAAAATTGTATAGTAAAGGATAAAATTTTGTTGAATAGGGTTGAGCTTTGGTTAACCACAAATGATTTTAATATCTAATATTTTTCACTTCCCAAGAACCAATTTTCACCTCTTGGGAGGTAATATACTCTCCATTGGGAATGCATCATTTAATAAATACTTCCTAAGCACTTTCACATTTCATTTAAGTCTCAGAATAGCCCTATGAAATAGGCACAATCCTTGTTGTAATGTAGTATTTTTAATGTCATTAAATAAAGACATTCTGTGATTTTGGGTTTCTTCTTTGACCTAAAAGTTGCTTGACAGAGAGGTTTTTTTTCTTCAATGTTTTATTTTGAAATAATATCAAACTTTCAAATAAGTTGCAAGAACAAAGAGCCACCCTATACTCCTGAGTCAGTTTCACTAATTGTTCACATTTTACCACATTTACTCTATTTATTTATTATTATTTATTTATTTATTTTTGAGATGGAGTCTCGCTCTGTCGCCCAGGCTGGAGTGCAGTGGCGCGATCTCGGCTCACTGTAAGCTGCGCCTCCCCGGTTCACGCCATTCTCCTGCCTCAGCCTCCTGAGTAGCTGGGACTACAGGTGCCTGGCTAATTTTTTGCATTTTTTTAGTAGAGACGGGGGTTTCACCGTGTTAGCCAGGATGGTCTCGATCTCCCGACCTCGTGATCTGCCTGCCTTGGCCTCCCAAAGTGCTGGGATTACAGGCGTGAGCCACCGTGCTCGGCCGTCCACATTTACTTTATCATTTATCATTCTGTCTCTCTCTTTGGCACCGCCCCTGGCACCAACCACTGCCCACAATTTCTTTTCTGAACAAATTGAAAGTGAATTGCAGTCAAGATGCCTTATTTCCTCTAATATTCAGTATGCAGTTTTTAAAGTAATCACTATACAACCCAGGTAATCACAGTATAACCAACTGAAAGAGAAAATTAGCATTGACACAATTCTGCCATTTAATCCAGAGACCCTACTTACATTTTGCTAATTGTTCCAATAATACCCTATAGCAAATAGGTGAAAGACCTAATCTAGAATTACATGTTGCATTTAATTGTCATGTCTCTTTAGTTTTGTTTGGTCAAGAATAGTTTCAGTATTTTCTTGTCTTTTGTGACTATGACATGTGTAAGGTATACGTATTTTTTTTTTTTTTTTTTGCTTTGGTTGAATGTCCCCTAATATAGGAGTTCAGTATTTCCTCATGATTAAATTCTATGTATGAATTTTTGGCAGGAGTATTACACAAGTACTCTGTTCTTCATGATGTATCAGATCAGGAGGCATACAATGTCAATTTATCCCATTTTTGGTGATGTTAAATTGAATCATTGGTTTAAAGTGTTGTCTGTCAGTTTTCTCTTCTGTGAAACAATTATATTTTCCCCTTTGTAATTAGTTAAGTACTTTATGTGGAGATATGTTGAGTTTATATAAATGTTTCTCAGCAAACTATCTCCTATTACTTTTAGTATCCATTGTTGATTCTTGCCTGATTCAATTATTACTATGATGGCTGCAATTTTTAAATTCTCTTATTTCTTTAATATTTATTAAAAATAAATATATATTCCTGCATATTTTTATCAGCTGGGATGCACAGATTGTTATTTAATGGATTGGAACACTTTATGATCACTATTTTGTTGCTGAAATTGATACAATTTTGGCCAGTAAGAACCTTCAAGCTGTTCTTGCGTTTTTTATGACAACAACTGATCATTTGTAGAAAATCACTTTTATTATTTGGCCAGTGGATCCAGAAGCCTGATCAGACACCAGTTCAATGCCTTCTGCAAGACGTGCTGGTGTTTACAAAAACTATGGGAGGCACATAATGTCTGGTTGTCTCTATTTTTGTCGTGTGAACATACTATATCTCTTAATTCATTGAGTTCAAAAATAATCATTACGCAGTGGTATAGGGCATAACAGAAAGGTAGAATTTGAGATAATGAATTAGTTTCTTATAATCTCTGAAGGTGACCAATGACTATTTTTTAGTATCATTATAAACTTATGGCTTAAATATGTTTGGTAGATTTCAATTCATGGCAATTATTGTCCTTATTGAAGTTCATCTTCAACCAGTGGAAGTCTTTCCAAGTTCTTGAATCTTTTGGTGTGACCCTAATAATCTTTGACAGTGGCTTCTTATCTGGCATGACAAAATATTCCATATTTATTTTATATATTTCTTATTCTAGCCCTGTAATCAGCCATTTGAGACTGTGTCTCAATCTCTCAAAAAATTATCACCCCCCAGAAAATTAAAATGTTTTAACTAAGCAAAAATTAAATTAATATCAATAACTAAAATTAAAGTAAATTAAATACTAAGGAATAAGATTTTTTTCAGGTTGGGTTGAGCTTTGGAAGATCACAAACAATTGTAAGATTTTTTTCATCTCCCGTAAACCAATTTTCTCCTTTTGGGGGCAATGTCACCCCTATTGAGAATCATGCTATAAGAAGCCCTAGTAGAAAAGATATTTTAAGACCACAATCCGAGCACTAGGAATACCTCAGTGCTATAGAGCTTTTACTGAATCCTTTACTTGTTAATTACATTTGTATCTGCTTTCTTCCACACTGAGAATCCCATAATTATTCATTAGCTTTATTCTACATTATGCCTAACAAACTCATAATAGCAATGCTAATACTGCTACCACCAACATGACTACTACAAACAATTAAAAATTTTCTCGGCATATGCTCTCCCTACCCTTCCTGTCCCTCTTCCCCCTTTAAAATGATTGCACCATCTATGTTGTCTGAACTTACAGTTATCAATACTAAACTCTCCTTCTCTTTTAATAGTAATTCAGTTTGTTTTATATGAACTTAATCCTTACCACTTAATTCTTGCTGTACTTAATCCTTACCTATGCCTTATGGTAATCTCTGGCCATTCCGGTTGTGTGAAGTTTGTTCTTTAGTAGATTCTAGTAGAAAGGCTCATGGGAACACTAATTCCCTGTTTGTTTTTTTTTTCTACATTGATATCAATTTGTCTATTTCCTTAAAATTTGAATGTTAGTTGGGGCTGAATAACATCCTTGACTCAGTTTCTTTCTCAGAATGTCTTAGCTATGTTCGTTCGTTCATTCTTTTTTTTTTTTTTTTTTTTGAGATGCAGTCTGGTTCTTGTAGCCCAGGGTGCAGTGCAGTGCCCCCATCTCAGCTCGCTGCAACCTCCACCTCCCAGATTCAAGCGATTCTCCTGCCTCAGTCCCTCGATTAGCTGGGATTATAGACGCCCGCCACCATGCCTGGCTAATTTTTTTTATATTTTTAGTAGAAATGGGGTTTGCCGTGTTGGGCAGGCTGGTCTCGATCTCCTGACCTTGGGTGATCCGCCTGCCTCGGTCTCCCAAAGTGCTGGGATTAGGGGCATGAGCCACTGCACCTGGCCTGTTACTTCATTTTCTTGTGTAAAAGGAAATGTATAAGAATTATGTAAAACAATGCCTGAAGATGATAATTAAGGAGATGGCAATTTAGTTTTCTTTCCTCTATAAGTCACTTGTTCTTTTTTTAAAACGCCTAATGGATATTTCACTTTTTCTTTCTTTCTTTTTTTTTTTTTTTTGAGATGGAGTCTCCCTCTGTCACCCAGGCTGGAGTGCAGTGGCCGGATCTCAGCTCACAGCAAGCTCCGCCTCCCAGGTTTACGCCATTCTCCTGCCTCAGCCTCCCGAGTAGCTGGGACTACAGGTGCCTGGTTAATTTTTTGCATTTTTTTAGTAGAGACGGGGTTTCACCGTGTTAGCCAGGATGGTCTCGATCTCCTGACCTCATGATCCGCCCGTCTCGGCCTTCACTTTTTCTTTAAACTCCAGAAATTCTACTAG
>NC_045437.1:108808950-108821778 GCF_002776525.5 Piliocolobus tephrosceles | reverse complement strand
CCCGTCTCGGCCTTCACTTTTTCTTTAAACTCCAGAAATTCTACTAGCATATGTCTTGTTGTTAGTAATTATGAACCTTCATATGTAGTTTAGAGGATTTTTTTTTTTTTCAATTGATACGGGGTCTTGCTCTGTTGACCAGGCTGGGATGCAGTGGCATGAACACAGCTCACTTCAACCTCCACCTCCTGGGCAAGCAATCCTTCTACCTTAGCCTCCCAAGCAGCTGGGACCGCAGGAATGAACAATCATGCTTGACTAATAAAACAAAAAATGTTTTTGTAGAGATGGGGTTTCACCGTGTTGTCCAGGATGGTCTCAAACTCCTGGGCTCAAGCAGTCCTCCCAGCTCAGCCTCCCAAAGTGCTGGGCTTACAGATGTGAGCCACTGTGCCCAGCTGGGAAAATTTTAAGTAAAGTTTTATTAAATTATAGTTTTTAGTAAATGTTCTCAAATCTTGCTTAGGTTTTCTTTTTTCAGGGACTCCTATTATCAGTATGAATTGTCTTTGCTTATGCTGAATATTTACCACTTTCTCTTAAATCATTTTTAACTCTGTCTTCACTGCTTTTATATTTTTGTCTTAATTCCCTTTTAATTTTGAAAATAATCCTCCTTTTCATCTTATAATTCTCATAAGACATTATGTACTATGTCTATTTGCTTTTCTGCTCCTTCAAGTTTATTCTTCATTACTAAAATTGTTTTTTAAAAATTTATTTTGAATTATTTTTTGAGCTGTCACTTCATTTGAGTTTTTTAGATTCTGATGTTGCTCTTTCATATCTTACACAATTTCTTAATATCTAATAGCTCATTTTGAACTAGTTTGTCTGATATGTAGGCACATTTTTCTGACATGCTTTCATTATTGGTAGTGTTTTTCTGCTTCTTAGTCTTTGTTTTCTTTTTTTTCTTCTTATATCAAGGCATGAAATTTGGCCTCATTTGTTGTCTCACCACATTTTTATGAGAAATCAGTTTTTCTCAACTTTTAAAAGGAGGCATGGGCCAGGATAGTATTTCTAACTTCTCATAGTTTTCCCTATTGTTGTTTTCAAGTATACTCAAACAAGATGGTGTCTTGCTTTCTGAGATTTCCTGGCCTCTTTCCATAAGCCCCTTCTCCTCTTTTGTCTTAACACTGTCCTGCTCAATTTCATGTACCCCCAGGAGTTTCATCTCAATGAGGGGGTTCTGTCCTGGAAGAGAGCTAAAGCTGATCACTTCTGAAAGCTCATAGATTGAATTTCCATTCGATTCAAAGCTTACAACATACTTAATTTCTCTCACCTGTTTTAGATTTGGAACCCTGGCTAGTTTCCGCCTCTATTCTCAAATTGGCTCTCCACGCTTTCCAGTGAATACTGGTTGGCTATTTGGAGGCTCTCCCATTCTCAGGTTCCTCCTTTGCTCTGTGATTATTCTTTGCTTTCTCCCACACAGATTTGATACCATGCAGGTCTCTGGTGAGTGTTGGTGACTTGTCCTTACACGTTTCCATTTTGAGTTTGGGAACATCTTATCTACTTTTGTCCTAAGCATTGCCAGTGGTTTTTGTTTACTTGTTTACTTGTTTGTTTTTTGGTTTTACCATTTAGTTGCCCTTTCTTTTTCTGATGCCAGCATTTGGGAGTTTAAAAAACTATGTCATTGCTATTGCCATTATTTTTCAGAATTCATAAAATTTTTTTTGACAATTACCATCCATCATGCAGGCTGTGGCAATATTGCTTCTTACCTGAAAATGAGAAGATACAAATGTAAGTCACAGATCTTTTCTTTTGTAGCATGAAAACAGTATTAATCTAATCACCTTGTTTGAGATGAAGAAACCAAAGGCCATGTTGGTTCCTTTGTTTAATTATCAGTTTATATTCAAAGAGTTCTGATAAGGAATGCATTTGGAATTTAATTTAGCAGGGTACTTGAAATATTTTAGGACCTCCATATATTTTTATTGTGCATATTCAAATCAAATAGACATTTTTCTAGGTTCCCTGAATCCATAAAGTTTGTATTAAAAATATGAAGTTATGTTCTTATTGGCCATAATTCAAAATATTCCACTAAGCATACAATGAAACAGTTTTTCATTATTTAGTTTCCTTCAAGCTGAGCTTGGAAATAAAGAGCTTTTAAAGACAAGAGGAGAAACACTGAAATAAAAACTATAATTAATTTAAAAGCCAGTTAATGCTTGTTTTGGGGGAGTACATTTCTTTAACTGGAGATATATCACTAAAAGTTCTTCCAACTATGGCCTGCCATATTTGTTCGTTTTAACAAAATTAAGATAATTAGAATAATGTGAGTAAGAGTTTTCACTTTTTGGTTTGGAGAGAAAAAGTAATTTTAAAACATAAAGGTCAACTTGCTGTTTTCTTTTTATTCTTTTTGGAGAAATGTCTCTTGCTAGCTGAATTTAGAAAATGAAATAGTTTATCATCATTTTAACAATAAGTTACCTGAGCCAAGATTTCAGAATGGACATAAAAATAATTTTCATGATTTATTTGTACTTTCATTCTTTTCCTTTTTTTTCCTTTGAGACGGAGTCTCACTCTGTCGCCCAGGCTGGAGTGCTGGAGTGCGGTGGCGCTATCTCTGCTCACTGCAAGCTCTGCCTCCTGGATTGACGCCATTCTCCTGCCTCAGCCTCCCCAGTAGTTGGGACTATAGGTGCCTGCCACCACGCCTGGCTAATTTTTTGTATTTTTAGTAGAGATGGGTTTCCACCATATTAGCCAGGATGGTCTCGATCTCCTGACCTCGTGATCCACCCGCCTCGACCTCCCAAAGTGCTGGGATTACAGGCATGAGCCACCACGCCTGGCCTGTAGTTTCATTCTTTAATGATGCTTACTTCCCAGTTAGGTCATTTCTATAGTTATATATATAGTTATATATATAGTATTACTAAGCCAAGAAGAGAGAATCTGTGCTGAGGACATATTTATTAATTGGTCCTGAAAGAGTCCACATTTTCCAAGGACCAAAATCTTCAAGGAAAATTATGAAAACTGTTAAAGGACCACTCAAAGAACACCATAGTAAATAATATACAGTAAAAAGGAATAGAAGAAGAGAGAAAAAAAAGGGAAAATACAGGGAGATGAAATTGTGGAGGTCATTCTCCAGCAGTTTACAACTATTGGGCAAAACTAGAATGCCATTGATGTACCTCCATATTTCTCTTCCACAAGGGAGAAACACACACACACACACACACACACACACACACACACACACACACACACCCACCCACCCCTGGAGTGACCTTTCAGTTTCAAAGCCACATTTAGATACAGCTTTTACGTATATTTCTGAGGCAAAATTTGGGGTGGGAAAAAGGAGGGAAAGAAAACTACTGGTTATACTATAGACAGTTTACTGGAATTTGGGGACATTACTTAGAATCATATTTTGGCACAATCACTATAGCTGTCATTGATCAGGTCTTCTCAGCTCAGAGACATACAGGATTTTCAATATTTGCATTTTGTATTGCACATTGAGTTGTAATTATTTATTATATTGAAACCTTCCACAAATCATGATGCTGAGGCCTTAAGAAGTCTAATGTCTCTGTAGTGATAATGAATAAATTAATTATACTACTTCTATTGAACTGTGTCATAGAAACCAAACTCGTAAAAAGGCAGGCTTAAACTTTGAGATCACAAGTCTGTATCAGCAAGTGTACTTTGGTTGCAGGTAACACGAAAGCTGAGGGAAGCAATAGAGGAGATTTAATGGTTTATGTAACTGGAAGTCCCAAGTTAGGGTAGACTTAAGATTGGTTTGATTCACCAATTCAAAAATGGCATGAAGGGCCCATTTTCCTACCGTTTTCCTTTTCTGCTTTCTTGGTTTCATTTTTATACTAAGGTGGAGTGCTGATGTTGAAACACTACAAAATGTTATGATTGCCGGCTACTCCCAGGATCACATGCTTCCTCATCCAAATCCAGACAGAGGGGAGAGAGCTGGCTTCTCAGAGCTCTCTCAGAAATGCGTCCGTCAGTTATTTCTGTTATGTTTGAGAAATCATGATTTTTCTAACTTTTGTTTTATTATTAGTTGACATTCTACCTCAAAAGTTTTTCCTTTCCTTCCCTCCTTCCTTCATTTTTTGTCTTTCTTCCTTTATTTCATATGGATTTATAGATTATCCAATGTATTATCATCTGCTATGACCATTATTTTAATTTTTTTATGTTTTAATGTTTTGGTCATATTTTGAGCACTTCTTACTTTCTGAAACAACGAGATGTTCTCAGCTCATCTTGTACTTTTCCTATCCTAGTCTTGGAATCAGTCATTTCTCCAAGGGAGTCCTATTCGTTTGAGTGGAGAATAGTGTTTAGAAATTAAGATCTAGGCGGCCAGATGTGCTTATTGCTACTGAGTTGTTATTAAATCTAGGCCCTCTATCAGAAGGTGGAAGAAGGGAGGGCGGAGGGAGAGGACCAGAAAAAAATAACTAATGGGTACTAAGCTTAATACCTGAGAGAAAATAATCTGTATCACAGAACCCCACGACACAAGTTTACCTATATACCAAACCTGCACATGTACCCCTCAACTTAAATAAAACTTAAAAACATTCTAGGCCCTCTTAGAAACTTAAATAAGAAACACACATACTCACACAATTTCTTAAAAAATGGATGATATCTTAACAAAAGGTTTCAGGGTCAATTTGCTATTTAGTTGTAGTCAAAAATGAAAGGCAGTTAATTGAACTTATGATTCTAGTTTGGCAAAATTTATGTAAAATGAACCATTAAATAACTTTAACCAATAATAGAATTTGAGACCCTTGAATGATGTGTCTGCACTTAAAAACTCAACAAATGACCTATTTGTGACCTCTGGTCACTAAAGAACTAAAGATGAGACCTGGGCCATCGATGGTAACCAATAAAAACAAAGCTTTGCCTGTATGTATGTATCTATCTATGTATCTATTTTGGTATGTGACTGTGAAATAGATTTGAAGTTATCATGTCCATTTTACAGATAGGAAATCAGTTACAGTCTTACTAAGATATGCTTTCTGATCATAGTTCAATTTGTGTTTCAGTCTTTGCTGCTTTGTGAACAATGTAATTTTCCAGGACAACCCCATCATTTTAAGCAGTGAATACCTTTTACACTCTTTCTTTTGGTAACTGCAAATGTCTTGTCAAGGAGTCTAGCTCACTGAGGCTCTCAGAGGCTAGTTAGTATACAAAGTTTAAAAAAAAAAATTCTAATCCTGAAATTTAGGAGACTATATGCATCTTCCTGATAGATACCTCAACAGTGTTTGTCAAGTTTAGGGTCGTCTGCATGGAGTTAGGAAGGTTTCATAGCTTTCTTTCCAAGAACAGTTTCTGATCACTCATTGGCCTAATTCATAATTGTGTGTTCCAGTTTTAAGCTATAGGTGGTGCTTGGTATCAAGTCACAGGACATGCCTTGTGGTGTTGAAATTTGTTAGGAAGTTAGATACATGGTTCTGTGGAAGTAAGAAATGGCATATATGAGTGATAAAATTAATCACGGATGCATAGGCTTCCTTTTAGAGAGAATTTAAAATATTTTAAATCCACAGGTACTCCTCTTTCAATAAAGAATCAGTTCAGGACAAAGTTGTAGAAGAATTTCTTCACTCCCTGTGGAGTAGGTTTGGACAGCCTACCAGGGGCAAAGTTGGCTTCCTGTATAAAAGGGAAAATATTTTTCAAAGTCTTGTATTTAGATCTTAAGAATTACCCAGCTGAAACTTTTTAATTAAAAGCAGGAAGTGAATAATGTACAAAAGGGTGGTAGAGAGATCCAGGAGATATAAGAAAGGCAGGTATTTATAGCTTTCTTTATAAGAGAAAACATGTAAACTACTTGAACACTCTTAAAACACTTCAATCTACTTAACTCTCAACATTATATTTCAGTGAGATTAACTTAGAAATATTCTTAAGTTCTATATTCAAAAGAAGAAGGAAAAAATAAATACACGAATTATGGTTGCCTTGTGTGTTAACTGAATTCATTTAGGGTGACTCTGTTTAGTAAGTATACATTACATCTCTAACAGGTACTATTCACAAGACATTAACTTTTTTATTTGAATTTTTGTGGGTATATAGTAGGTGTATATGTTTATGGGGTACATGAGATATTTTGATACAAGCATGCAATGCATAATAATCACATGTCAAATGGGATATCCATCCCCTAAAGCATTTATCCTTTGTGTTACAAACTATCTAATTATACTTTAGTTATTTTAAAATGTGCAATTAACTATTCTTGACTAGTCACCCGTTGTGCTATCAAATACTGTCTTATTCATTCTGTTTTTTTTAATACCCACGAACCATTCTCACTTACACCCCCAACGCCCCCAATCCCTTTCCCAGTCTTTGAAAACCACCCTTCTGCTTCCTATCTTCATAAGTTCAATTGTTTTGATTTTTTTAGCTCCTGCAAATAAGTGAGAACATGTGATGTTTGTTTTTCTATGCCTGGTTTGTTTCACTTACGATAGTAATTTCCGGTTTAGTGATCCATGTTGTTGCAAATGACAGGATCTCATTCTTCTTTACGACTGGATAGCACTCTTTTTGTGTATAAGTACCATATTTTCTTTATCTACTAATCTGTTGATGGAAACATAGATTACTTCCAAATCTTAGCTATTGTAAACAGTGCTGAAACAAACATAGGAGTGCAGATACCCCTTTGATATACTTATTTTTCTTTCCTCTAAGATATACCAAGCTTTCCTTTGAGCTGAAACATATGGCAGCTTTATTTTTAGTTTTTCAGAACCTTCAAATTTTTCTCCGTCATGGTTGTACTAAATTAAATTCTCACAAAACAGTGTACGAGGGTTCCCTTTTCGTCACATCCTTGCCAGCGTTTGTTATTGCCTGTCTTTTCGATATAAGACATTTTTACTGAGGTGAGATGATTGCTCATTATAGTTTTGATTTGCATTTCTATAATCAATGATGTTGAGATCCTTTTCATATACCTGTTTGCCGTCTGTATGTTTTCTTTTGAGATAGGTCTATTTAAATATTTTTTGCCCATTTTAAAATTGAATTATTAGATTTTTTCCTGTAGTTGTTTGGGTTCCTTATATATTCTGGTTATTAATCCCTTGTCAGACGAGTAGTATGCAGACATTTTCTCCCATTCTGTGCGTTGTCTTTTCACTTGGCTGATCATTTCTTTTGTTGTGCAGAAGCTTTTTAATTTGATGTGATTCCATTTGTCTGTTTTTGGTTTAGTTGTCTGTGTTCTGCGGTATTGCCCAAGAAAGTTTTGCCCAGAGCAATGCCCTGGAGAGTTTCCCTGTGTTTTCTTATAGCAGCTTCATAGTTTGAGGTCTTAGATTTAAGTCTTTAATTTTGATTTGATTTTTGTATATGGAAAGAGATAGGGGTGTAGCTTCATTCTTCTGCACATAGATATCCAGTTTTCCCAGCATAACTTACTGAAGAGATCGTCTTTTCCTTGGTGTATATTTTTAGGACCTTTGTTGAAAATGAATTCACTGTCTGTGGATTTGTTTCTGGTTTCTCTATTCTGTTCCATTGGTCTACGTGTCTGTTTTTATGCAAGTAACATGCTGTTTTGGTAACTATAGCTCTGTGGTATAATTTGAAGCCAGGTAATGTGATTTCTCCAGTTTGTTTTTTTTGCTTAGGGTAGCCTTGGCTGTTCTGTCTCCTTTGTGGTTTCATAAAATTTTATGATTATTTTTCTATTTCTGTGAAGAATGCCATTGCTATTTTGATAGGGATTGCATTAAGTCTGCAGATTGCTTTGGGTAGTATGGACATTTTAACAATATTGATTCTTCTAATCCATGAACATGGAATATGTATCCATTTTTTGGTGTCCTCTTCAATGTTTTTCATCAGTGTTTTACAGTTTTTATTGCAGAGATCTTTTACTTCTTTGGTTGAGTTGATTCCTATGTAATTGTATTTGTGACTATTGGAATTACTTTTTAAATTTCTTTTTCAGATTTTCACTGTTAGCATATAGAAATGCTACTGATTTTTGTATGTTGATTTTGTATTCTTCAACTTTACTAAATTTGTCAGTCCTAATAGTATTTTGGTAGTGTCTTTAGGTTTTTCCAAATATAAGATTATATCATCTGCAAACAAAGACGATTTAACTTCTTCCTTCCCAGTTTGGATGCCCTTTATGTCTTTCTCTTGTCTGATTGCTTTAGCTAGGACTTCTAGTACAATGCTGAATAACAGTGATTAAAGTAGTCATCCTTGGCTGGGTGCGGTGACTCACGCCTGTAATCCCAGCACTTTGGGAGGCTGAGGCGGGCAGATCACAAGGTCGGAAATTTGAGACCAGCTTGTCCAACATAGTGAAACCCTGTCTTTACTAAAAATTAGCCAAGCGTGGTGATGCGTGCCTATAGTTGCAGCTACTCAGAAAGCTAAGGCAGGAGAATCGATTGATCCCAGGAGGCAGAGGGTGCAGTGAGCTGAGATTGTGCCGCTGCACTCCAGCCTGGGTAACAGAATGAGAGACTGTTTCAAAAAAAAAAAGTGGACATCCTTGTCATGTTCCAGATCTTAGAAGAAAGACTTTCACCTTTCCCCCTTTTAATATGATACAAACTGCGAGCCTGTTGTATATGGCTTTTATTATATTGAGGTATATTATTTCTATAGTCAATTTTTGGGGGAGTTTTTATTATGAAGGAATGCTGAATTTTATCAAATGCTTTTTCAGCATCAATTGAAATGATCATATGGTTTTCATCTTTCATTCTGTTAAGATGTGTTATAGTGATTGATTAGCATATATTGAACCATTCTTGCATCCCAGGGATAAATCTCACTTGGCCATGATGAATGATCTTTTTAATGTACTGATGAATTTGGTTTGCTAGTATTTTGTTGATACAGGCCAGTATCTCAATATTCATCAGAAATATGGTCCTGTACTTGTTTTTCTTTGATGTGTCTTTTTCTGGTTTTGGTATTAGAGTAATACTGGCCTTGTAGAATACGTTTGGAAGTACTCTTTCCTCCTATAGTTTTCAGAATAGTTTGAGTAGGATTGATATGAGTTCTTCAAATATTTGGTAGAATTTAGCTGTAAAGCCATTGGGTCCTGGGCTTTTTCTCTATGGGGAGACTTTTTAATTATGACTTTGATCTTGTTACTTGTTATTTGATCTGTTCAGGTTTTGGATTTCTTCCTGGTTCAATTTTGGTGGGTTGTATGTGTCTAGGAATTTGTCCATTTCTTCTAGATTTTCCAGTTCACTGGCATCTAGTTTGTTCATATTATCTACAAATGATCCTTTGCATTTCTGTGGTATCGGTTGTAATGTCTCCTTTTCCATCTCTGATTTTATTTGGATCTTCTTTTTTTCTTGTTTTTTTTCTTTTTTTGAGACGGCGTCTCGCTCTGTCGCCCAGGCTGGAGTGCAGTGGCATGATCTCGGCTCACTGCAAGCTCCGCCTCCTGGGTTCACGCCATTCTCCTGCCTCAGCCTCCTGAGTAGCTGGGACTACAGGCACCCGCCACCTCGCCCGGCTAATTTTTTGTTTTTTTGTTTTTTTTTGTTTTTTTTTTTGAGACAGAGTCTCGCTCTGTCCCCCAGGCTGGAGTGCAGTGGCCGGATCTCAGCTCACTGCAAACTCCGCCCCCTGGGTTTACGCCATTCTCTGGCCTCAGCCTCTGGAGTAGCTGGGACTACAGGCACCCACCACCTCGCTCTGCTAGTTTTTTGTATTTTTTAGTAGAGACGGGGTTTCACCGTGTTAGCCAGGATGGTCTCGATCTCCTGACCTCGTGATGCCCCCGTCTCGGCCTCCCAAAGTGCTGGGATTACAGGCTTGAGACACCGTGCCCGGCCATTTTTTGTATTTTTTAGTAGAGACGGGGTTTCATCCTGTTAGCCAGCATGGTTTGGATCTCCTGACCTCGTGATCCGCCCATCTTGGCCTCCCAAAGTGCTGGGATTACAGTCTTGAGCCACTGCGCCCGGCCTGGATCTTCTTTTTTTCTTAGTCTGGCTAAAGGTTTGTCAATTTTAACTTTTCAAAAAACCAACTTTTTGCTTCATTTATTTTTGTATTGTTATCTTCATTTCAAATTTATTTCTGCTGTGATCTTTATTATTTCTTCTGCTAAATTTGGATTTTATTTGCACTTGTTTTTCTAGTTTTTTAAAGATGCATCATTAGGTTGTTAATTTGAAGGTTGCCTTCTTTTTTGATGTAGTCACTTATAGCTGTAAATTTCCCTCTTGGTAATTCTTTTGCTGTATCCCATAGGCTTTGTTTTGTTGTGTTTCCACTCAGTTTCCTTAATCTTCTCATTGATCCCCAGGTCATTCAGAAGCATATTGTTTAATTTCCATGTATTTATATCGTTTCAAGAATTCCTCTTGTTACCGATTTCTAGTTTTATTTCATTCTAGTCAGAGAATATTCCTAATTTATTTCAGTTTTTTTTTGAATGTTTTGAGACTTGTTTTGTGACCTAATATTTGATCTATACTTGAGAATAACCAATGTGCTGTGGAAAGGAATGTGTACTCTGCAGTTATTGAATGACTTATTCTATACATATCTATTAGGTCCGTTTGTTCTGTAGTGCAGATGAAGTTCAATGTTTCTTTGTTGTTTTTCTGTCTGGAAAATCTGTTTATTGATGAAAATGAGGTGTTGAAGTCTCCAGCTGTTATGGGTATCTCTCTCCTTAGCTCTAATAATATTTGCCTTATATATCTGAGTGTTCCAGTGTTGGGTGCATATATATTTAAAATTGTTATATCCTCTTGCTGAAATAACCCCTTTATCATTATATAATGGCCATTTTTTGGTCTCTTATAGTCTTAACATATATTTTAGCTAATAAAAGTATTGCTACTCCTGCTCTTTTTTGGTTTCCATTGGCACAGAATATCTTTTTCCATTCCTTTATTTTTAGTTCATGTGTGTCTTTATAGGTGAAATGTGTTTTTCGTAGGCAAAAGATGATTGGATCTTCTTCATTTTGATCCAGTCATCCACTCTACAGCTTTTGATTGGAGAGTTTAGTCCATTTACATTTAATGTCATTACTGATAAGACTGACTCCTGCCATATTGTAATTTGTTCTCTGGTTGTTTTGTGATCTTTTCCTTTATTCTTTCCTTCTTGTCTTCCTTTTAGTGAAGTTGCTTTTCTCTGGTCATATGATTTAGTTTCTTGCTTTTTATTTTTTCTGTATCTGTTGTATGGTTTTTGGTTTCAGGTTACCAAGATGTTTGCAAATACTATCTTATAACCCATTATTTTAAGTTGATAACAAGTTAACACTGTTTGCATAAACAAACAAGCAAAAAGAAAACTAATACTCTATACCTTAACTTTGTTCCCCTACTTTTAAACTTTTTATTGTTTCTATTTATATCTTATTGTACTGTCTACATCTTGAAAAGGTATTGTAGTTATTACTTTTGGTTTATTGTTTAGTCTTTCTACTTAAGAGAAGTTTACACACTACAGTTACAGTGTTAAAATTTTCTGCTTACTTACTACTGCCGGTGAGTTTTTTTTACCTTCAGATCATTCCTTATTGCTCATTAATGTTCTTTTCTTCTGGATTGAAGATTTCCTTTGAGTATTTCTTGTAAGACTGATTTGGTGTTGACGAAATCCCTCTGCTTTTGTTTGGAAAAGTCTTTATTTTTCTGTCATGCTTGAAGGGTATTTTTTGCCAGATATACTATTCTAGAATAAAAGTTTTTTTTTCCCTTCATTGCTTTAATATGTCTTGCCACACTCTCCTGGCCTGTAAGGTTTCCACTGAAAAGTCTGTTGCCAGATGTATTGGTGCTCCATTGTATGTTATTTGTTTCTTTTCTCTAGTTGCTTTTAGGATCCTTTCTTTATCCTTAACCTTTTGAAGTTTGATTATTAAAAGCCTTGACACAGTCTTCTTTGCATTAAATCTACTTGGTGTTCTATAACCTTCTTGTACTTGGGTATTGATATCTTTCTCTAGGTTTGAGAAGTTCTCTGTTATACATTTGAATAAACTTTCTTTTTTTTTTTATTACCCTCTTTCTTTTTTTTTTTTTATTATTATACTTTAAGTTCTAGGGTACATGTGCATAATGTGCAGGTTTGTTACATATGTATACTTGTGCCATGTTGGTGTGCTGCACCCATCAACTCGTCAGCACCCATCAATTCGTCATTTATATCAGGTATAACTCCCAGTGCAATCCCTCCCCCCTCCCACCCCATGATAGGCCCCGATGTGTGATGTTCCCCTTCCCGAGTCCAAGTGATGTCATTGTTCAGTTCCCACCTATGAGTGAGAACATGCGGTGTTTGGTTTTCTCTTCTTGTGATAGTTTGCTAAGAATGATGGTTTCCAGCTGCATCCATGTCCCTACAAAGGACGCAAACTCATCCTTTTTTATGGCTGCATAATATTCCATGATGTATATGTGCCACATTTTCTTAATCCAGTCTGTCACAGATGGACATTTGGGTTGATTCCAAGACTTTGCTATTGTGAATAGTGCCGCAATAAACATATGTGTGCATGTGTCTTTATAGCAGCATGATTTATAAACCTTTGGGTATATACCCAGTAGTGGGATGGCTGGGTCATATGCTACATCTAGATCTAGATCCTTGAGGAATCGCCATACTGTTTTCCATAATGGTTGAACTAGTTTACAATCCCACCAACAGTGTAAAAGTGTTCCTATTTCTCCACATCCTCTCCAGCACCTGTTGTTTCCTGACTTTTTAATGATTGCCATTCTAACTGGTGTGAGATGG
>NC_045437.1:108792292-108808550 GCF_002776525.5 Piliocolobus tephrosceles | reverse complement strand
AATATCATACTGAATGGGCAAAAACTGGAAAAATTCCCTTTGAAAACTGGCACAAGACAGGGATGCCCTCTCTCACCACTCCTATTCAACATAGTGTTGGAAGTTCTGGCTAGGGCAATCAGGCAAGAGAAAGAAATCAAGGGTATCCAGTTAGGAAAAGAAGAAGTCAAATTGTCCCTGTTTGCAGATGACATGATTGTATATTTGAATAAACTTTCTAACCCTATCTCTATCTCCTCTTTAAGGCCAATAACTCTGAAGTTTGCCCTTTTGACGTTATTTTCTAGATCCCACAGGTGGGTTTCATTGTTTCTTAGTCTCTTTTCTTTTGTCTTCTCTGACTATGTATTTTCAACTAGCCTGTCATCACCCTCACTAATTCTTTCTTCTGCTTGATTACTTCTATTAAAAGACTCTGATGCATTCTTCAGTATGCTAATTGCATTTTTCAGCTCCAAAATTTCTTCTTGATTCTTTTGAATTATTTCAATCTGCTTGTTAAGTTTATGATAGAATTCTGAATTCCTTCTCTGAGTTATCTTGAATGTTTTTGTGTTTCCCCAAAATAGTTACTTTGAATTTTTTTTTCTGAAAGGTCATATATCTTTGTCCAAAATTTGTCCCTGGTGCCTTACTTAATTCATTTGGTGAGGTCATGTTTTCCTGAATGGTGTTGATGCTTGTAGATGTTCTTTGATGTCTGGGCATTTAAGAGTTAGGCATTGATTGTAGTCTTCTCAGTCTGGGCCTGTTTGTACCCACTCTTCTTGGAAGGCGTTCCAGATACTCAAAAGAACTTGGATGTTATTATCTAAGCTGTATTTGCTCTAGGGGGCACCCCAAGTCCTGTAATGCTGTGGTTCTTGCAGACTCATACACATGCTACCTTAGTGGTCATGGTAAGATCCAGAATAATTCTGTAGATTACCAGGCAGAGACTTTTGTTCTCATCCCTCTTGCTTTATCCCAAATGAATGGAGTCTCTCTCTCTCTATTCTGAGACACCTGGAGCTGGGGGTGGTGTGACACAAGCACCCCTCTGGCCATCACCACTAAGACTGTGCTTGGTCAGACCTGAGGCCAGCACAGCACTAAATCTCACCCAAGGCCTGCTATAATCACTATCTGGCTATTGCCTGTGTTCACTCAGGACCCTAGGGCTCTACAATCAGCAGGTGGCAAAGCCAGCCAGGCCTAAGTCCTTCCCTTCAGGGTGGTGAGTTCCTCCAGGCCCCAGGCATGTCCAGATGTGCCATTTAAGAGCCAGGGATTAGAGTCAAAAACCTTAGAAGTCTACTTGGTGTTTTATTGCACTTCAGATGAGCTGGCACTTAAACCAGAAGATAATTTTTCCCCCTATTCCCACCCCTTTCCACAGGCAGAGAAGCCTTACCCTGTGGCCACCACCACCACAGGCCCACAGGGAGTACTATCAGACTACCACTGATGTTCCCTTAAAGCCCGAGGACTCTTTAGTAAGCTTGTGATGAATTCTACCTGGCCTGAGACTTACCCTTCAGGGTAGTGGTCTCCCCTCTGGCCTAGGGCATATCCAGAAATGACATCCAAGAACCAAGTCCTGGAACTGGGGGCCCCAAGGGCCCACTTAGTGCTCTACCCCACTGTGGCCAAGGTGGTACCTAAGGTGCAAGAGAAAGTCCCCTTTGCTTTTCCCTCTGGTTTTCTCAAGTGGAAGGAGTCTTGCCACATAGCGACCATAGTTGAGAATGTGCTGAGTCTCATCTGAAGCCAGCAAGTCTCAGAGTCTTATCCAAGGTCCTCGACATAGTACCTGTATATTGCTGCTGGTTATTCAGGGCCCAAGGGTTCTTCAGTTAGCAGGTAATTAATCTTGCCAGGACTGGGTTCTTCCCTTCAAGGCAACAGGTTCCCTTCTGGTCCAGGGTGTGTCCAGAAGTGTCACCCAGGATCTAGGCCCTGGGAAGGGTGCCTCACAACTTTCACCAGTGTCTGACCCTGCTTTGGCTAAGCTGGTATCCAAGACGCAAGACGAAGTCCTCCATGCTCTTTCCTCTCATCTCCTTAAGCAGAGTGCAGGGGTCTCTTTTGGAACCATGAGCTGCGTAGCCTGGTTTTAGTGGAGGGGTGATGCCAGTGCTCCCTTAGCCTTCCCAGCTGGTGTATCAGTAAGTTTTGCATCCCCCCAGTCCACTGTCTCTGAGTGCAGTTCAGCACTAGGACTCACCTAGGAGTTGCAGTCCTTTTGCCCTAGACTGCCATTCGAGTTGATTCAGAGCCCCAGCCCACTTTAGCCTACAGTGGCAAGACTTGCAGGAACTGGAGTTGGGACAGCTGGGATTGGCAATTTCCCTCTGGCTACAGCTGGCTTAAATCCTCCCTCTGTGGGCAGTCATCAGCTAAGTTTGATGTGGTTTTGTTTTCTTTTATGATAAGGCAGCACTGAGTTCAATGCCTTAAAAATACTGTGATCTTCCTCTTCCCAGCACACCATAACACTCTCTGTACCACACCATTGCTGCCAGGGGATGGGAGAGAGGTGGTGTTGGTGATTCAAGACTATTTGTCCTACCTCTTCAGTGCCTCTTTTGGCAATATTAGGTTAAAACCAGGTACTGTGTCTGCTCACCTAATTTTTGTTTTTTTTTTTTTTAAAATATTATTTGTGTTAACTTTATTTATTTATTTACTGAGACAAGGTCTCACTCTGTCACCCAGGCTGGAGTGTAATGGCATGATCTTGGCTCACTGCAATCTCTGCCTCCCAGGCTCAAGTGATACCCCTGCCTCAGCCTTCTGAGTAGTTGAGAACACAGGCATGTGCCACCATGCCCAGCTAATTTTTTTGTATTTTTTTTGTAGAGATTAGGTTTTGTCATGTCCAGGCTGGTTTCAAACTTCTGGACTCAAATGATCTGCTTGCTTCAGCCTCCCAAAGTGCTGGGATTACAGGCATGAGCCACAGTGCCTGGCCTGATTTTTGGTTCTTATGAAGATGATTTTTTTGGTGTAGACAGTTGTTGGCATCCTTGCAGGGGAGTAGGGGACACTCAGTGGAAGCCTTTTATTCCACCATCTTGCTCTGCCCCCAAAAGATAGTTTTAGAAGTAGAGGTCTTACATTTTCATATTTTATTCCTTTTCATTTTTATTCCACCGTGAATGAGAAGTGATTGGCTGTATGTAACTCAGAGCAATTTATTATACTTCATTCTCTTTATTGCATATACAAAGAATATTTCTTCTGTGGACACTGCCTCAAATGTCTTGATGGTTCTATAGATGACATTTCTTTACATTGAAAATACTGTTCAGTGGTTTTCTGAAAGAGTTCTGTCTGGTCATCTAAACTTTGGCTGAAAAGGTAAAGCATATATACATAGAATTTTACTACTAAATATTGTTATTGTAAAGATTTATTATTCTATAACATGAGAAAGTAAGAAACTGTTGTATCCCCTTGTTTTTTAAAGTTAGATTTCCTCAAAGCTCCATCATAGTATATTGCCTAGAAATTCTATCTCAATTATTAATAAGGCTCTTTCCCTACCACCCGAATCACCAAAATGTCCTGGGGATTCACCACAATCTACAACATTATGTTCCTCTGGTCTTTAATCTTCATTGCTCCTTTCCTCAGCCACATAGTAGCATTGTCACTTCTGTGCCAAGACAGGGCATATAATCTTTCCCCAAGGCACTCATGGATACGATTCTTAATATTCTATGCTTATCTCTCTTCTCCAGTTCACTTATAAGATAGAAAGCAAATCATTTTTTGGGGGAGTGAATGCTGTCAGCACATCTCTGTGGCAATAAACTATGGTTCACCTACTCTTCAAGAGAAGCTGTCCTACTTCCTTTTCCCCTACACCAAGTCCTCATCTCCCTCCTCTCTTTATCTGAAATGACCCAGTAATCTTTTTTATGACTTTAAGTATTTGAACATAAAAGCCAGGGAAGGATATTAATCCAATAGTTTCTGTTTTACATTTGAACATACCTTACTTGAGGCAAGGCAAGGGAAAACATAAGCTTAGAAACCTGCTTGGGATGGAGGGAGAAAATTCCTATGGGTGTGAGAATAAAAAAAAAAAATGGATATTTTGATAGGCTATTCAGCCTCATATTATTTTTCATTCCTTGAAAGAATAAAAATAAAAACCATGATATTTAATGTTTAACTATTAATATGCACTCTCTCAAAATATTTTAGGAATCTAAAATAACTTTGTTGTAGTCAATGTGTCCTAAGCAGAAGAATGTTATTTATGTAACTTCTTTTCTAAAGAAAGCTAGAGAAGTTGAGCAAATAAATCAGCTCAAGGTAGAAGTAAGAGAGTGAGAGGAAGCCTTCTCTTCATGATGTGTGGGCTTGTCAGAGCAGACCTGCCTTCTGGAGAGGACTTTAGTAGGACTAGCAGTGAGATTAGGTGGACACCAGAAAAGTGTAACTCTTAGTCCCAGACCTGACTACTGGGTTGGCTATTTCTACATTTATTTGGGTAATTCCTCTGGCTCTCTATCAACATGAATCTGTAGGAAGTGATATCCATGGAAATTCCAAGAAAGAATCTACCCTCCAAAGGAATTTAAGGACCTTATGAGACAACCATTTAAAAAATCAGATGATTTATAATATTTCTATGAAGTCTGTAGGGAGGTGACTATTATCTAAATAAGGCCTGAAACTATAAAAATTCTAGAAAAAACCTTCTAGACATTGGCTTAGGCAAAGATTTCATGACCAAGAACCCAAAGCAAATAAAAAAAAATAATAAATAATGAATAAATGGGTGGGACTTAATTAAACTAAAGAACTTCTGTACAGCAAAAGGAACAATCAGCAGAGTAAACAGACAACCCACAGAGTGGGAGAAAATATTCACAATCTAGACATCCAACAAAGGACTCATATCCAGAATTTACAAGGAACTCAAACAAATCAGCAAGAAAAAAGCAAATAATTCCATCAAACAGTAGGCTAAGGACATGAATAGAAAATTCACAAAAGGAAGATATACAAATGGCCAACATATGAAAAATTATCAACATCACTAATAATCAGGGAAATGCAAATCAAAACCACAATGTGATACCATCTTACTCCTGCAAGAATGGCCCTTATCAAAAAAAAAAAAAAAAACAAAATAGATGTTGGCATAGATGGTGGTGAAAAGGAAACACTTCTATACTGCTGGTGGAAATGTAAACTAGTACAATCACTATGGAAAACAGTGTGGAGATTCCTTAAAAAACTAAAAGGACTACTATTTGATCCAGCAATCCCACTACTGGATATCTACTCAGAGGAAAAGAAGTCATTATACAAAAAATATACTTGCACATGCATGTTTATAGCAGCACAATTCACAATTGCAGCATTGTGAAACCAGCCCAAATGCCCCTCAATCAACAAGTAAATAAACTGTTATACACACACACACACACACACTACTCAACCATAAAAAGGAATAAATTAATGGCATTTGCAGCAGCCTGGATGGGATTGGAGACTATTATTCTAAGTGAAGTAACTCAGAAATGGAAAATCAAAAATCATATGTTCTCATTCATAAGTGGCACCTAAGCTATGAGGATGTAAAGGAATAAGAATGATACAATGGACTTTGTGGACTCAATGAGAAAGGGTAGGAATGGGGTGAGGGATAACAGACTACAAATTGGGTTTAGTATATACTGCTTAAGGGATAAATGCGCTAAAATCTCTCACAAAGCACCACTAAAGAACTTATGTAACCAAATACCATCTGTTCCCCAAAAAACCTATGGAAATAGAAAAATAAATATTGGGTGGATCACCTGAGTTCAGGAGTTTGAGACCAGCCTGGCCAACATGGTGAAATCTCATCTTTCCTGAAAATGCAAAAGTTAGCCTGGCATGGTGGCATGTGCCTGTAATTCAAGCTACTCGGGAGGCTAAGACAGAATTGCTTGAACCCAGGTGGTGAAGGTTGCAATGAGCTGAGATCATGCCATTGTAGTCCAGCCTGGGTGACAAGAGTGAGATTCTGTCTCTAAATAAATAAATAACCACAAATGAATAAAACATGCAGAATTAAATTTTTGCTTTAGTTTTAACTGGTTTTTTTTTGACATATCATGCTACTACTTCATTGTGAAGCTCGAGAAAGAAATGGGGTTAATAATTTTCTCTTGATTTCTAATTTTCATTTTTACGGAAAGGCATGAAAATCACTGAATAAAATCTGAGACCCAAAGTGTAGAGATTGTTTACACATATATAAAAGGAAAATATTACCACATACGTAGAGGAGAACCCGTTATCACATAATTTAATTTTCTCTGTCAGTACCTTGAAGAATATATTTTATTTAAAAAATGACTTCTGCTTACTGATTTTTTTTTTTTTTTTTTTTTTGAGATGGAGTCTTGCTCTGTCACCCAGGCTGGAGTGCAGTGCCATGATCTCAGCTTACTGCCACCTCTGCCTCCCAGGTTCAAGCAATTCTCCTGCCTCAGCTTCCCAAGTAGCTGGGATTACAGGCATACACCAACATGCCCCGCTAATTTTTGTATTTTTAGTAGAAACGGGGTTTCACCATGTTGGCCAGACTGGTCTTAAACTCCTGACCACAGGTGATCTGCCCACCTCAGCCTCCCAAAGTGTGCTTACTGATTTTGTGTTCAACGCCCATTGGGCCTTCTTGGTGGGATAGGATTCCAGCTATGCTTACTAGATAAAACACAGCTGCTCTGCTTATCACAAGGCACAGTGTGTTTATATCCCAAGTCTTGTGATTTGATGATGCAACTGGTTCAGTCCCATTCTGATGTTGCCAGCTAGTTGCTTTACATGATTATCCTACTTTACAATATAAAACTGGAACTGGAAATTTAAGAAGTCTTGAATTCGTTGATTTCCTTGAAATATCTTGTAGTACTTTTTAAAATATACAGTTGTCTAAATCTCATTGAATCAGAATCTCCTGTGAGCAGAACCCAAGAACCCTCTGGTCTTGTCAGCTACTTGTCTTTAAGAAATGATACCTCCTAAACCATCTGCAAACCACTTAGTAAAGTGATAGGTGTGGGGGAATTCTAGCTTAACTTTTTATTAATATTTAATTAGATTTAAAATGTGTAATCAGAGAATTCTGAAAAGGGAAAACAGCCTCAAAATAAAGACAATTGAATTTTAAAGGTTTTCTATTTAACAACTTGTTTTCATTTGGCACAGAAGATCTTGAAGTATTAAGATGCTCTGTGAAGTCATTTATGACTCATTAGAATAGAACTGCTGTCCTCAATTGCATATTCTCTTAAACTGCCAGCCACTCCCTGTGAGACAGAATATGAACTTATCCTTCTGTTTGTAATATTTGATGGACTTTTTGGTATTAAGCAATACAAAACATCCATTAATTTAGATGAATAAATTCTAAACACTATTTATCTGTATGTTGGCATCTCTGACGTCAAGATCTTTTTTGTTTTCTGTTTAATTTTCTTTTATAAAGAATGTGGTAAAACAAAGTACAGGATGAAGATAAAGATTGACAATGTCTTTTTTTTTATTATACTTTAAGTTATAGGGTACATGTGCACAACGTGCAGGTTTTTTACATATATATACATGTGCCATGTTGGTGTGCTGCACCCATTAATTCATTTACATTAGGTGTATCTCCAAATGCTATCCCTCCCCCCTACCACCTTCCCACAATAGGACCCGGTGTGTGATGATCCCCTTCCTGTGTCGAAGTGATCTCATTGTTCAGTTCCCACCTATGAGTGAGAACATGCTGTATTTGGTTTTCTGTTCTTGGGATAGTTGCTGAGAATGATGGTTTCCAGCCGCATCCATGTCCCTACAAAGGACACAAACTCATCCTATTTTATGGCTGCATAGTATTCCATGGTATATATCTGCCACATTTTCTTAATCCAGTCTGTCACTGATGGACATTTGGGTTGATTCCAAGTCTTCGCTATTATGAATAGTGCCACAGTAAACATACGTGTGCATGTGTCTTTATAGCAGCATGACTTATAATTCTTTGGGTATATCCCCAGTAATGGGATGGCTGGATCAAATGGTATTTCTAGTTCTAGATCCTTGAGGAATCGCCACACTGTTTTCCACAATGGTTGAACTAGTTTACAGTCCCATCAACAGTGTAAAAGTGTTCCTATTTCTCCACACCCTCTCCAGCACCTGTTGTTTACTGATTTTTTAATGATTGCTATTCTAACTGGTGTGAGATGGTATCTCAATGTGGTTTTGATTTGCATTTCTCTGATGGCGAGTGATGATGAGCATTTTTTCATGTGTCTGTTGGCTGTATGAATGTCTTCTTTTGAGAAGTGTCTGTTCATATCCTTGGCCCACTTTTTGATGAGGTTGTTTGTTTTTTTTCTTATAAATTTGATTGAGTTCTTTATAGGTTCTGGATATTAGCCCTTTGTCAGATGAGTAGATTGTAAAAATTTTCTCCCATTCTGTAGGTTGCCTATTCACTCTGATGGTAGTTTCTTTTGCTGTGCAGAAGCTCTTTAGTTTAATTAGATCCCATTTGTCAATTTTGGCTTTTGTTGCCATTGCTTTTGGTGTTTTAGACATGAAGTCCTTGCCCATGCCTATGTCCTGAATGATATTCCCTAGGTTTTCTTCTAGGGTTTTTATGGTTTTAGGTCTAACATTTAAGTCTCTAATCCATCTTGAATTAATTTTCGTATAAGGAGTAAGGAAAGGATCTAGTTTCAGCTTTCTACTTATGGCTAGCCAATTTTCCCAGCACCATTTATTAAATAGGGAATCCTTTCCCCATTTCTTGTTTTTGGCAGGTTTGTCAAAGATCAGATGGCTGTAGATGTGTGGTGTTATTTCTGAGGGCTCTGTTCTGTTCCATTGGTCTATATTTCTGTTTTGGTACCAGTACTATGCTGTTTTGGTTACTGTACCTTGTGGTATAGTTTGAAGTCAGGTAGTGTAATGCCTCCAGCTTTGTTCTTTTGGCTTAGGATTGTCTTGGCAATGCAGGGTCTTTTTTGGTTCCATATGAAGTTTAAAGCAGTTTTTTCCAATTCTGTGAAGAAAGTCATTGGTAGCTTAATGGGGATGGCATTGAATCTATAAATTACCTTGGGCAGTATGGCCATTTTCACAATATTGATTCTTCCTATCCATGAGCATGGTATGTTCTTCCATTTGTTTGTGTCCTCTTTGATTTCACTGAGCAGTGGTTTGTAGTTCTCCTTGAAGAGGTCCTTTACATCCCTTGTAAGTTGGATTCCTAGGTATTTTATTCTCTTTGAAGCAATTGTGAATGGGAGTTCATTCATGATTTGGCTCTCTGTTTGTCTGTTACCGGTGTATTTGTGATTTTTGCACATTGATTTTGTATGCTGACACTTTGCTGAAGTTGCTTATCAACTTAAGGAGATTTTCGGCTGAGACAATGGGGTTTTCTAAATATACAGTCACGTCATCTGCAAACAGGGACAATTTGACTTCTTCTTTTCCTAACCGAATACCCTTAATTTCTTTCTCTTGCCTGATTACCCTAGCCAGAACTTCCAACACTATGTTGAATAGGAGTGGTGAGAGAGGGCATCCCTGTCTTGTGCCAGTTTTCAAAGGGAAATTTTCCAGTTTTTGCCCATTCAGTATGATATTGGCTGTGGGTTTGTCATAAATAGCTCTTATTATTTTGAGGTACATTCCATCAATACCGAATTTATTGAGCGTTTTTAGCATGAAGGGCTGTTGAATTTTGTCAAAAGCCTTTTCTGCATCTATTGAGATAATCATGTGGTTCTTGTCTTTGGTTCTGTTTATATGCTGGATTACGTTTATTGATTTGCGAATGTTGAACCAGCCTTGCATCCCAGGGATGAAGCCCACTTGATCATGGTGGATAAGCTTTTTGATGTGCTGCTGAATTCGTTTTGCCAGTATTTTATTGAGGATTTTTGCATCGATGTTCATCAGGAATATTGGTCTAAAATTCTCTTTTTTTATTGTATCTCTGTCAGGCTTTGGTATCAGGATGATGTTGGCCTGTAAAATGAGTTAGGGAGGATTCCCTCTTTTTCTATTGATTGGAATAGTTTCATGAAGGAATGGTACCAACTCCTCCTTGTACCTCTGGTAGAATTTGGCTGTGTCTGGTCCTGGCCTTTTTTTGGTTGGTAGGCTATTAATTATTGCCTCAATTTCAGAGCCTGCTATTGGTCTATTCAGGGATTCAGCTTCTTCCTGGTTTAGTCTTGGGAGAGTGTAAGTGTCCAGGAAATTATCCATTTCTTCTAGGTTTTCTAGTTTATTTGCATAGAAGTGTTTATAGTATTCTCTGATGGTAGTTTGTATTTCTGTGGGATTGGTGGTGATATCCCCTTTATCATTTTTTATTGCGTCTATTTGATTTTTCTCTCTTTTCTTCTTTATTAGTCTTGCTAGTGGTCTATCAATTTTGTTGATCTTTTCAAAAAACCAGCTCCTGGTTTCACTGATGTTTTGGAGGGTTTTTTGTGTCTCTATCTCCTTCAGTTCTGCTCTGGTCTTAGTTATTTCTTGTCTACTGCTAGCTTTTCAATGTGTTTGCTCTTGCTTCTGTAGTTCTTTTAATTGTGATGTTAGAGTGTCAATTTTAGATCTTTCCTGCTTTCTCTTGTGGGCATTTAGTGCTATAAATTTGCCTCTACACACTGCTTTCAATGTGTCCCTGAGATTCTGGTATGTTGTATCTTTGTTCTCATTGGTTTCAAAGAACATCTTTATTTCTGCCTTCATTTTGTTATGTACCCAGCAGTCACTCAGGAGCAGGTTGTTCAGTTTCCATGTAGTTGAGTAGTTTTGATTGAGTTTCTTAGTCCTGAGTTCTAGTTTGATTGCACTGTGGTCTGAGAGACAGTTTGTTATAATTTCTGTTCTTGTACATTTGCTGAGGAGTGCTTTACTTCCAACTATGTGGTCAGTTTTGGAATAAGTGTGAGGTGGTGCTGAGAAGAGTGTATATTCTGTTGATTTGGGGTGGAGAGTTCTGTAGATGTCTATTAGGTCTGCTTGGTGCAGAGTTGTTCTATTCCTGGATATCCTTGTTAACTTTCTGTCTTGTTGATCTGTTTAATATTGACAGAGGGGTGTTAAAGTCTCCCATTATCATTGTATGGGAGTCTAAGTCTCTTTGTAAGTCTCTAAGGACTTGCTTTATGTATCTGGGTGCTCCTGTATTGGGTGCATATATATTTAGGATAGTGAGCTCTTCCTGATGAATTGATCCCTTTACCATTATGTAATGGCCTTCTTTGTCTCTTTTGATCTTTGATGGTTTAAAATCTGTTTAATCAGAGACTAGGATTGCAACCCCTGCTTTTTTTTTGTTTTCCATTTGCTTGGTAGATATCCATCCCTTTATTTTGAGCCTATGTTTGTCTCTGCATGTGAGATGGGTCTCCTGAATACAGCAAACTGATGGGTCTTGACTCTTTGTCCAATTTGCCAGTCTGTGTCTTTTAATTGGAGCATTTAGTCCACTTACATTTAAGGTTAATATTGTTATGTGTGAACTTGATCCTGTCATTATGATATTAGCTGGTTATTTTGCTGGCTAGTTGATGCAGTTTCTTCCTAGCATCGATGGACTTTACATTTTGACATGTTTTTGCAATGGCTGGTACCAGTTCTTCCTTTCCATGTTTAGTGCTTCCTTCAGGATCTCTTGTAGGGCAGGCCTGGTGGTGACAAAATCTCTAAGCATATGCTTGTCTGTAAAGGATTTTATTTCTCCTTCACTGATGAAACTAAGTTTGGCTGGATATGAAATTCTGGGTTGAAAATTCTTTTCTTTAAGAATGTTGAATGTTGGCCGGGCGCGGTGGCTCAAGCCTGTACTCCCAGCACTTTGGGAGGCCGAGACGGGCGGATCACGAGGTCAGGAGATCGAGACCACCTAGCTGGGCGAGGTGGCGGCGCCTGTAGTCCCAGCTACCCGGGAGGCTGAGGCAGGAGAATGGCGTGAACCTGGGAGGCGGAGCTTGCAGTGAGCTGAGATCCAGCCACAGCACTCCAGCCTGGGTGACAGAGCGAGACTCTATCTCAAAAAAAAAAAAAAAAGAATGTTGAATGTTGGCCCCCACTCTCTCCTGGCTTGTTGAGTTTCTGCCGAGAGATCTGCTGTTAGTCGGATTAGTCGGATGGGCTTCCCTTTTTATGTAACCCGACCTTTTCTCTCTGGCTGCCCTTAACATTTTTTCCTTCATTTCAGCTTTGGTGAATCTGACAATTATGAGTTGCTCTTCTGGAGGAGTATCTTTGTGGCATTCTCTGTATTTCCTGAATTTGAATGTTTGCCTGCCTTACTAGGTTGGGGAAGTCTCCTGGATGATATCCTGCATAGTGTTTTCCAACTTGGTTCCATTTTCCCCGTCACTTTCAGGCACACCAATCAGAGGTAGATTTGGTCTTTTCACATAATCCCATACTTCTTGGAGGCTTTGTTCATTTCTTTTTACTGTTTTTTCTCCACACTTCTCTTCTCACTTCCGTTCATTCATTTGATCTTCAATTGCTGATACTCTTTCTTCCAGTTGATTGAGTCAGTTGCTGAAGCTTGTGCATTTGTCACGTAGTTCTTGTGTCATGGTTTTCATCTCTATCAGTTATTTTAAGGTCTTCTCTGCATTGATTATTCTAGTTATGCATTCATCCATTCTTTTTTCAAGGTTTTTAGTTTCTTTGCGCTGATTACGTAGTTCTTCCTTTAGCTCTGAGAAGTTCGGTCAACTGAAGTCTTCTTCTCTCAAATCATCAAAGTCATTCTCTGTCCAGCTTTGTTCCGTTGCTGGCAATGAGCTGCATTCCTTTGGAGGGGGAGATGCGCTCTGAGTTTTTGAATTTCCAGCTTTTCTGCACTGCTTTTTCCCCATCTTTGTGGTTTTATTTGCCTTTGGTCTTTGATGATGGTGACTTACTGATGGGATTTTGGTGTGGGTGTCCTTTCTGTTTGTTAGTTTTCCTTCTAACAGTCAGGACCCTCAGCTGTAGGTCTGTTGGAGATTGCTTGAGGTCCACTCCAGACCATGTTTGCCTGGGTATCAGCCGTGGAGGCTGCAGAAGATAGAATATTGCTGAACAGCGATTGTTGCTGTCTGATTCTTGCTCTGGAAGCTTTGTCTCAGGGGTGTACCCCACCATGTGAGGTGCGAGGTGTTGGTCTGCACCTAGTGGGGGATGTCTCCCATTTAGGCTACTCAGGGGTCAGGGACCCACTTGAGCAGGCAGTCTGTCCATTCTAAGATTTCAACCTCCGTGCTGGGTGATCCACTGCTCTCTTCAAAGCTATCAGACAGGGGCATTTACCTCTGCCGAGGTTTCTGCTGCTTTTTGTTTAGCTATGCCCTGTCCCCAGAGGAGGAGTCTACAGAGGCAAGCCCACCTTGTTGAGCTGCAGTGGGCTCCACCTAATTCGAGCTTCCCGGTGGCTTTGTTTACCCACTTAAGCCTCAGCAATGGCGGGCGCCCCTCCACAAGCCTCCCTGCCGCCTTGCAGTTAGATCTCAGACTGCTGTGCTAGAAATGAGGGAGGCTCCCTGGGCGTGGGACCCTCCGGGCCAGGTGTGGGATATAATCTCCTGGTGTGCCATTTGCTAAGACCCTTGGTAAAGCACAGTATTAGGGTGGGAGTTACCCAGTTTTCCAGGTGTTGTGTGTCTCAGTTTCCCTCCCCTAGGAAAGGGGATTCTCTTCCCCCTTGCGCTGGTCGATGAGGCGCTGCCTCTCCCTCCTTCAGCTGAGGTGAGGCAATGCCTCACCTTGCTTCAGCTATCGCTGGTCGGGCTGCACCAGCTGACCAGCACCGATTGTCTGGCACTCCCCAGTGAGATGAACCCGGTACCTCAGTTGAAAATGCAGAAATCACCTGTCTTCTGTGTCACTCACGCTAGGAGCTGGAGGCTGAAGCTCTTCCTATTCGGCCATCTTGGGCACGCCCCCCTGACAGTGTCTTTTTATAGAATAAATAAGACCTTCTTTCATAGCAAAATAGTCTTTAAACATTAAAGATTTTATAATATGGGCAAATTATTAATTATGATGATTTTTCCCTTTGAGTAATCAAATCAGAAGAGTTACTTCATGTAGTTGTACCTTTTTGTACTCTATAAATGGAATCATTCTGTGTGCTTCTGTGAGTGCCTCCTGCTGCTCAACAATGTTTTTTGAGATTCTTCTCTATTCATGCTCTTCATATGTTGTTTAATTATTCATTTTCTTTGATGTGGATATTTCACAGTTTAAATATGCAAGTTTATTTATCTGTTCTATTGATGGATATTTAGGTTATTTTCAATTTTCTGTTGTTACAAACACTATTGCTGTGACAATCCTTTTAAAAACACTGGATTGATGTATAATTTACACACCATAAAGCTCATTCATTTACAGCATACATAAAGTTCAATGGTTTTTAGTGTGTTTACAAAGGTATACGACTATCATCAAAACCTAGTTTACAACATATTATCAGCCTTACCAATTAGCAGTCACTCCTTCTCCTCAACCTTGTTTCCCCTGTCCCTGGAAACCACAAATCTTCTTTCCATCTGTATAGATTTTCGTATTCTGGATGTTTTACATTAATGGGATCATATCATATGTGGCCTTTTGAGTTTGGCTTCTTTCACTTAGCATAATGTTTTCAAGGTCCATATGTGTTCTTTGTGTCAGTAGTTCATTCTTTTTTTGTTGACAAATGGTATTTCATTGTATGGATACACCACATTCTGTTCATTCTTTCATAGGTTGATGGACATTTGGGTTGTTTTCACTTTCTGGTTGTTATAAATAATGCTGCTATAAAGGTACAAGTGTTTGTGTGGGCTTAAGTTTTCATAAGTTTCATATGAAGATAACTAGTAGTGAAATTGCTTGGTTTTGTGATAACTCTGTAATATTTTCAGCAACTTCTAAATTGTTTTCCAAAGTGGCTATAACATTTTACATTCTTATTAGCAATGTGTGGGAGTTACAATATCTCTATATCCTTGCCAACACTTGTTTTTGTATGTTTTCTTGATCGTAGCCATTCTCATGGTATGAACTGGTATCTCATTATGATTTTGATTTGCATTTCCCTAATGACTAATTATGTTGACCCTCATGGCCTTATTTGTCATTCATATATCTTCTTTGGAGAAATGTCTGTTCAAATCTTTTGCCCATTTTATAATTTGTCTGTCTTTGTATTGTTGAATTGTAAGAATTCTTTATTCTGAATATAAGTTCCTTATATATAATTTGAAAATTCCTTCTCTCATTTTGTGGGTTGGCATTTCACTTTCTTGGGGTGTCTTTTGAAGCACAAGCTTTTTAAATTTTGATAAAGTCCAGTTTATTTTTGTTTCCTTTCTTGTGCTTTGACACTAAAGAGTTACACCTAAGAAACCACTGCCTAATTTGTAGTTCCCAAAAGATGTATACTGACATGTTGTTCTGATATCTTTATAGTTTTAGCTCTTACATTTAGGTCTTTGATCCATTTTTGAGTTAATTTTTATATATGATGTGTGACAGACAGGGGTCCAACTTCATTCTTTTACATGTGGATGTCCGTTGCCCCAGCACCATTTGTTGAAAACTTCTTTCTCTCTTGAATTATCTTGGTGTATTTGTTGAAAACCAATTGAATGTAAATTTAAGGGTTTATTTCTGGACTCTCAATTTAATTCCATTTATCCACATGTCTATCCATATGCCAGTACCACACCGTCTTGATTTCTATAGGTTTGTACTAAGTTTTTCTAAAATTGGGATATATGTGCTTTTTTACACTAAATATGATAACATTTATTTGATCTAAAAAGTTTTACATGTTAATAATAGTATAAAGCTTGTAAATATGAAAAATAACAAAAAATGAATATCACTGATAATTCCACCAACCAGAATTAGTATTTTAAGACCTTCTTTTGATTTCTTTTTACACAGCAGTATGAAGTTGTCAGCTGATCCACATGCAATGTGGTAAGCAGTGACCATATTTTCTTTGTAATACTAGAAGTTTCAGGAAGCTCTCATGTAATATTTAAACTTTAATATTTTAATAACTTAGATCTAATTGACAAATGACAAAGGCAGTTTTTTATTTGCAATTTATAGTCCTTAATTCTGTTTGTAAGAGGAGACAGTTTACTTTTTTATATGATACAGAATTTTTATTGAGCTGAAGTTGGATTACCTTGTGTTATATGGTTATTTCTACTTTTTTTTTTTTTTTTTTTTTTTTTTTTTTTTTTTT
>NC_045437.1:108634424-108791892 GCF_002776525.5 Piliocolobus tephrosceles | reverse complement strand
GTCTGGCCTATTTCTACTTTCAATTACCTCTTATATACCATTACATAATTTCTATTATACTCATAATCAAAGCTAGTTAGAGATTGGCATTTATAAGGTTTCTAAAAAGATCCTATCAAAACTAGTGGTTACTCAATTAAACAAAAAGTCATTATAAAACAAGTGATTTCAAATAGAATCAACTGGATTCTAAATACAGGCACACTTCAAAGTTATTGTGGGTTCAGTTGTAGAACACTGCAATAAGTGAGCTTGCAATAAAATGAGTCTCTTCAATTTTTTTTAGTTTTTCAGTGCATATAAAAACTATGTTCATACTATACTATAGTCTGTTAGGTGTTAAATAGCACTATGTTTAAAAAATGTACATAACTCTTGGGAGGCCGAGGCGGGTGGATCACGAGGTCAGGAGTTCAAGACCAGCCTGGCCAAGATGGTGAAACCCCATCTCTACTAAAAATACCAAAAAATTAGCCAGGTGTGGTGGCATACGCCTGTAATCCCAACTACTCTGGAGGCTGAGGCAGAGAATTGCTTAAACCTGGAGGGGTGGAGGTTGCAGTGAGCCGAGATCACGCTACTGCACTCCAGCCTGGGTGACAGAACAAGACTCCGTCTCAAAAAAAAAAAAAAAAAAAAAAAAGAAAAGAAAAGAAAAGAAAAAGTACGTATCAAAAATAAAAAATACTTACTGCTAAAAAATGCTAAAGATCATCTAAGCCTTCAGTGACTCATAATCTTTTTACTAGTGGAGAGCCTTGCCTCTTCTTTTGCATTCACAACTTGGCTGTTTGTCATAAGAGGCTTAGCTTTTGGCCTATCTCAACTTCTAACATGCCTTCCTCACTAAACTTAATTATTTCTGCCTTTTAAGTAGAGATGTGCAACTCTTCCTTTCACTTGAACACTTAGAAGCCATTGTAGGGTTATTATTTGGACTCATTTCAACATTGTTGTGTCTCAGAGAATAGGGAGACTTGAAGAGAGAGAGAAATATGGGGGAACAGCCAGTTAGTTGGTGGAGTTGTCAGAACACATGCAACATTCACCCATTAACTTGGCCATCCTATATGGGCATGGTTCATGGCATTCCAAAACAAATACAGTAGTAACATCAAAGATCATTGATGGAACTAAAGACAAAAGCCTCATGATTTTATCAATGTAGAAAAGGCTTTCAATAACATTCAACACCGCTTCATGTTAAAAACTCTCAATAAACTAGGTATTGAATGAATATACCTCAAAATAATTATCATCTGTGACAAGCACACAGCCAATATAATACTGTATGGGCAAAAGCTGGAAGCATTTCCCTTGAAAACCAGCACAAAACAAGGACGCCCTCTTTCATCACTCCTATTCAGCATAGTATTGGAAGTCCTGGCCAGAGCAATCAGACAAGTGAAAGAAATAAAGGGCATCCAAATAGGAAGAGAGGAAGTCAAACTATCTCTGTTGGTAGATGACATGATTCTATACCTAGGAAACCCCTAGTCTCGGCTCAAAAGCTCCTTCAGCTGATAAACAACTTTAGCAGAGTTTCAGGATACAAAATCAACATCCAAAAATCACTATCATTTCAATACACCAACAACAGCCAAGTGAAGAGCCAAGCTAGGAATTCTATCCCATTCACAATTGCCACAAAAAGAATAAAATATCTAGGAATACAGCTAAGCAGAGAGGTGAAAGATCTCTACAATGAGAATTATGAAACACTTCTCAAAGAAATGACAAACAAATGGAGAAACAATCCACGTTCATGGATTGGAAGAATCACTATTAACATGGCCTTACTGCCCCCAAACAATTATAGATGCAATACTATTTCTATCAAGCTACCTATGACATTCTTCACAGAACTTAAAAAAAAAAAATTTAAAATTCATATGGAACAAAAAAAGCCAAAAGAGCCAAGACAGTTCTAAGCAAAAAGAACAAAGCTGGAGGCATCACATTACCTGACTTTAAACTATATTATAGGGTGGTAGTAACCAAAACAGCCTGGTACTGATACAAAAACAGACACATAGGCCAATGGAAAAGAATAGAGATCCCAGAAATAAGGCCACAAACCTACTTGACAAAGTTGATAAAAATAAGCAATGGGGAAGGGACTTCCTATTCAAAAAATACTGCTGGGATAACTGACTAGCCACACATAGAAAATTAAAACCGGACTCCTTCCTTACACCATATACAAAAAACTCAAGATGGATTAAAGACTTAAATGTAAAACCCAAAACTGTAAAAACCCTGGAAGACAACCTGGGTAATACCATCCTGGACATAGGAATGAGCAAAGATTTCATGATGAAGACGCCAAAAGCAATTGCAACAAAAGCAAAAATTGAAAAATGGGGGATACAACTTAAGAGCTTCTGTACAGCAAAATAAACTATCAATAGAGTAAACAGACAACCTACAGAATGGGAGAAAATATTTGCAAACTATGTATCTAATCAAGTTCTAACATCCAGCATCTGTAAGGAACTTAAATTTACGAGAAAAAAATGCATTCAAAAGTGGGCAAAGGATATGAACAGACACTTTTGAAAAGAAGAAATACATGTGAGCAACAAGGATATGAAAAAAGCTCAGTATCGCTCATCATTAGAGAAATGCAAATCAAAACCACAATGAGATACCATCTCACACCAGTCAGAAGGGCTCTTATTAAAATGTTAAAAAATGACAAATGCTGGTGAGGTTGTGGAAAAAAGGGAGCACTTATATACTGTTGGTGGGAGTGTAAATAGTTCAACTATTATGAAAAACAGTAGGGTAACTCCTCAAAGAACTAAAAGCAGAACCACCATTTGACCCAGCAATCCCTTTACTGAGTGTATGCCCAAAGGAATATAAATTGTTCTGTTATAAAGACACATGAACACGTATGTTCATTGCAGCACTATTTGCAATAGCAAAGACATGGAATCAATGTAAATGCTAATCAGTGGCAGGTTGGATAAGGAAAATGTACACATATATCATGGAATACTACACAGTCATAAAAAAGAATGAGATTATGTCCTTTGCAGGGACATGGATGGAGCTAAAGGCCATTACCCTTAGCAAACTAATGTAGAAACAGAAAACCAAATACCACATGTTCTCATTTACAAGTGGGACCTAAATGATGAGGACACATGAACACAGAGAGGAGCAACAGTCATTGGAACCTACTTGAGTGTGGAGGGTAAGAGGAGGGAGAGGATCTGAAAAAATAACTATTGAGCAATAGGCTTAGTACCTGGGTTACAAAATAATCTGTACAACAAACCTTTGTGACTTGAGTTTACCTATGTAACTTCCACATGTACCCTTGAACCTAAAATATAAGTCAAAATGAAAATTTAAAAAATAAAATTTTAAACAAGAAATAGAGAAACTGTGTGGGTTATATAATATTAGCTCCTGCCCCAACTCCTCTCATCCTTAAAATTAGGGATTAATTGATAGAATTATAGTGCTAGACAGAGTCAGATTCACCTTGACGTTAATGGAGCATAAACTTGCACAGGTCCCTTTCAAAGCCTTGGAAGGAGCTCTATAGAAGGTGTTCATTTAGAAATACACATATACAATTTCAATGCTCACGCACACACACACATTAAAACAGGTCGTTTGCAGAAATAAAGTATTTTCAACCAAAACTGTTAAGAATTTTGTCTCTTTCTACCCTGACTTCCCTTCCATCACATATCTAGAGTTGAGTACCATTAGAGTAGAGGTTATTTTGGGAATCTGAATAAGGGGAATTTTAATTGTGGATACATTTAGTTTTGCTTTAGTGGGAAATACTTATATAGCTTACAGTCACTTTGTACAGAATTGTTTACACTTTCACTTCTAATCTAAGAATGGCTTCCAGGAATGTCACTTCTGCACATTATGTTGACTCATTTGTTATCTGTCATGGCATGAAGATGCAGAACTAAGGTCATGGCATGATATGAATGTGTCCTATGGCACCTGGCCCCCAAAGTATATGAGTAGTAGAGGAGAAGCAAGGCTTGAAATATACATACCTATAAGCTAGTCTACGGAAAATTCTTCTAATCATTAGACGTTGTAAAATTGTGAATGAAGGATAAAGTTTTCATTGAGGCCAAGTCAAAAGAGAAGTTTCTTTCCTAAAAGAAATATGTTGATAAGAAGGCAAATACAATTATAAACACACCATTTTTTTTTTTGGTGGGAGTCACCCAAAATAGAATTAATCAGAACTGTTCTTTTTTAAATTTCCTGCTGATTTGACATGAAATACTGACCTTGATGAATGTAATATAAAATTCACATTTAGCTACTAAAATGAGAACATCAGTGACAAAATGGTTAGTGAGTATTGTCAGTTCAAGGAATACTTCTGACTGGTCATAGTACAAAAATTTCTTTTTATCTTACAACTTCTATAGGAAAAAAAAATTACAGTTTATATTTAAAAGAAATCAGAAGTTCTCCCAAAGTTGATAACAATCCTAAACACTTACATGATAACCAATAATGAGCTAAAAGAAGCTAACTGGAGCTAAAATAAACTTTCTAAATTGTCACTAATAGAACAAACTTTGATCAGCCATACTAAAGGCAGGACTGAATTTTCTTGCCTTATCTCTATAGAAAATGATACTCATTGTCATGTGAAAAGATGACCAGGGTATGCCTCCAATAATGTAGAAAAAAAGTATTATCAAGAGGGATGGCAGGCAGTTAACTGATTTTTAAAAATACTAGGTGCTTGTGATATTTATGATATTTTTTGTCTCATTTTCTTTATTGTGATTGAATTCAATTTACAGTAAAATATGAAATGCTTAACAATTATAAAATCAGTATTTGCGGAAACAAGAGATCTACACTAGTATTTACAACTCTTTAATTTATTTAAAAAGGAGGCAATATAACAATTTTAACAAACTGTTAAGCCTTTTGCCTCTAGAAGATATATCAATTAACAGACAATATTCAAGGAAATCAGTACTGCATAGATCTTTTTGGTCTAGTAAGTTACAAAGTGGTAACTCTCACAGACAGTAATTAGAACTACCCTCTCCTATATGCCCCTCCAGATATAGCAACTTACATTCTCTGAGAAAACAGTTTCTTTACCTGACTAGTATACTTCATACGTATTTCCAAACTAAAACACTTTTCCACTCAACACTGGTTTTTAAAAACCATTAGAACTTTTAGTTTTACAAGTTACAATTAATAAGTATTCCTTTAAAAAGAAATTTTTCAAAAGATAATGTATTTTACTTGTTATATTAACATATAGTGCATTTGATTTCAGAGATAATTACCAAATATAGCAATTAAAATTTTTAAATATTCAATTCATTAAATAATTGCTACAGATCAATCTTCTAAAAGGCCTCAAACTAGACACTGTGGGGGCGGGGGGGCGGGAAAGAACATTGACCAAAGGGTCAACTTCACTCTTCAGAAGCTCACCTAATGCAACAGTATACATCATTGTTACACAATTTACAGATACTCAGTTATTCTATCAAGAAGAACATTGCAGAATTAAGTTCAGTTATTGAAATCTACATCCAGGTGGGCATGGTGGCTCAAGCATGGCCCAGCTTGGTGGCCCAGCAATTTTAGAGGCCAGGGCAGGCAGATCACTTGAGGTCAGGAGTTTGAGACCAGCCTGGCCAACATAGCAAAACCCCATCTCTACTAAAAATACAAAAATCAGCCAGATGTGGTGGCATGTGCCTGTAATCCCAGCCACTCGAGGCTGAGGCAGGATAATCATTTGAACCTGGGGGGTGAACATTGCGGTGAGCCGAGATCATGCCATTGCACTCCGGCCTCAGCAACAGAGTAACACTGCATCTAAATAATAATAATAATAATAATAATAATAATAATAATAATAACAACAAAATCTACATCCAGAGGAAGAGATATGAAAAAAGTCATCAAAATCAAGGAAACAGATAAACTTATGTCAGAAGATGACAAAATTGTGGCATGTGTTCAAGTCTTAAATGTAGTTATTAAGTTAATGCTTAGTGTCTCCATTTGTACTAGAAAGGGCAAAAGAAACACCACTTGTATCCTCCTTCACTAAGGTTAAAATTAAGATCAAGCTCCACCTGACAAAATTAAGAGATTGAGGGATATGTATAAAAGGAAAAGTGAGTTTTGCCATAGAAATGGGTTGAAGAGTTGATGGACCTATTGGATATATTTATAGGAGACTCAAGTAATTTTTTCCCACAAATTGACAGAACAATGACCCACACAAGACTGCTTCCTGTTTTGCTGCCAAAACACCAGGCAAAACGGGCAACATGTTCATCATGCCTGAGGGTAGCTCTGACTGCACTGGTACTATGTCATTTGCTAGTTTCAAACCATGTTAATGTCATAAACTGGTAGGCATTGCATCTTGCCAATTATAGCCAGTTCATTGTTAACATTACTGAGTGAATATTATATATGGTATAATTCATTGCAGTGTAAATAGCCATTTATATCCTGAGGAATTCCTCACCAAGGCTATGTGGAATATTCTCGATCAGTGGCGGAGACACATGAAGTAGCTTTATCCCATTGCCCATAACTCTTATATTTCATTTTATTAAAGGTATCATGCAATGACAGTTATGGTATTTATCAGCTCTTGAAGATCTTTTTTCTTGTAATTTCTGTTCTCATTATAAATAGATGCCCATGTTCAAACATAAAAAAGATAACCAATCACAGATCATTAAAATGGATAATAATGAAAAAGTTTGAAATACTGCAAGAATTACTAGAATGTCACAGACATGAAATGAACACATGCTGTTGGGAAAATGGCACTGACAGATGTGCTCAACATGGGATTGCCACAACCTTCAATTTGTAAAAAACAAAACAAAGGAAAACCAATCTCTGTAAGATGCTATAAAGTGGACTGCAATAAAATGAAGTATGCCTGTATAGACAAATGTCAGCATACTATTGTATTCCCCAAAAAGAACTGTCTCCCAGGAAAGGTGATGACAGCACTTTTTGTTTATGTGTGATTTATTCCTAACTCAAGGCTATAGAGTTTTAATGCTTATTATGTGAGACCTCTGTCTCTCCAGGCCTTTGAGAGAGCCCTTTTGGAAAAATTCCTTTGAGATAGGTGAGAGATCCTCCATCAGGAGGTGGGGCAACAAGAGCAGAGTATGACTGATGATTTGAAATCAATTGTATTGAAAGACTGATAAAGTTTGTGGAAAATTAAATTACAGGACAAGTGAAGTATACCCATTACACTACAATGACAATCCAATAATTAATCTAAATTAATCCAATAAAAATTTTTATATAAAGAGAAAAATGACTCAAAATAAAATTATCTCTAGATGGTAAAATACTAAAACCAAGAGTTACTTTTTCTTTCTCATCACACATCAAACTTATCTTTAAGTCTTGTGGACTGTACCTTCAAATACAGGTTAAATCTTTCTACTTCTCTCCATCTATAGAGCCCTCCTCTACTCCTAGCTATGTCATCTCAACCTTCCTGCATCTCCTGGCATCTGTTCTTTCTTCCTTTTATGCCATTCTTCATACAGTGGACACATTTTTTCAAAATATAAGTTGAGTCATGCCATTTCCCCATTTAAAACTCTTGATGATTTATTGTTGCACTTTTTAAAAAATCCTCAAATCAGCAAAGAAGCAGCTGACATGTTCAATGAAGAAGTATGTGTATTAAATAAGAACCAATATAGAAACAATACAGAAATATTATTGAAATGAGTGCCAATAAAAATGAGTGAAAGGATAGAAACTTAGCCTGCGTTCTGACGTCAACTGGTTATACAACCTACTTAAACTTTTAAGAGAGACTAAAATATCTAGGACCTGTTCAGTTTCAAAATTCTAAGGATTTACGTTTTGTCTTTTCAGATGCTGAACAATTAAAGGAGAAAAATATGTCAATTTCTAAATAAATAATACCTTTAATTTGCATAATGCTGTATGGTTTAAAAAATGTTTGTACATTAATTACCTCATATAATGTCTTTAGTTTCTCCCTTCTTTTGCTTCTTCCAGATTAAACAGATAAAAAATAATTGAGCTTCCCAAGACTTCCTGTTCCTTATTCTACCTTGCCTGTTCTAAAAAATGTCATGCAATATGTTTGTCATAGGATACCACTACCTTTAAAAATAAATTTCTATCTTTAGTTGAATTTGGGAAATAAAAATAGCTTAGAGACACTAATACTTGCTAACATGGTAAACTTTGAAGAATTTTACTATCTACAATCTAGTTTGAATAATTCTATAAAAATTTCACAAAAGATAAATTTATGAACATAGATGAATATTTTCAGGTATATTTATTTTTGTTCCTAGAATTTGTAAATATAACTTGAAATATACCAATTCTGAAAATTATTTTAATCCAACTAAGAAATTAAAATTTTAGATCAATACTTCACTGTAGTGTGGCATGTCTGGCCGTCTGCAGAAGGAAAGTGGAAATCTAGAGGAAATGAAATGGAGAATGCTCAGGGATAAATTGCCATCATGCACATGTAATATTCTGCTATGTTTCTGATAACCTCTAAGCCCTAATTTTCTAATGGAATGAGATAACTCTGTCAGAGGCAAAATCAGTACTTTGAAAGTACACACCAATGTTCTGTGAAATTAGAAATTGACCTTATTTTCCTTTATAGAATAAATACAAGTGGGCTTATATATTTGGAGCATATATAATATTTGAAATAAATTTTAAATGCTTTAAGTGTGTCATTATATATCTTCTTCCTTATTGATAACAGATTAAAATATAAAAAAAGTGATTCTACATAATATGGTTACTAATCAAGAACAATTTTTGTTTTAATAATTGCCAGTATATATTTTTCTAATTGCAACTTGAACAGAAATAATGTATTTCAAATCTTAGATACTTTATTATCAATTAAAAAGGTAATACGATTTTCCCCCACAATCCTTATGCTTAAAATTTATACTATTACTAACTTGGGGTGATTATGCATATCAGATCTTTATGATAAAAATTTTTTCACAAGGAACAAATTGTTGACTATAAATTAAGTTGCTATATTAACTCTATAAGTTAACTATAAAAATTTTTAGCTATTAAGATATTTCAGATAGATGCATTGTTGAGATTATTGAGTTAACTCACCCAACCAATATTTAAGTTCTTTATATGTTCCAGCCATTTGGCTAGTTGCTGTTCTAGCTGGGGTCATTTGAAAGGAAAGGTAGATGGATGTTCAGCATAAAAGAGTTTCTAACTAATGTCTTGAGATGTATCTGCAGCTTGATTATTGGATATTCAAGACATTTGCTATTGCTACAATTTCTACCACTATGATTCTTTTCCATATTTGTTGCCTTGGAGACAGTATATGGTTAAGGGAATGGGCATTGGGTTCTCCATGGGTTCAAGTCCTAGCTTCGCCAATTACTACTCATGTGAAAGTGGGGGAAAGTATTAACTTCCCTACCACACAATTTTTTTCATTGGAAAGATGAAGATAAGAAGGTTCCCACTGGCCTCTTGAGAAGTTAGAATGAGATATTGCTTGAAAAACACTTAAAGCTATTCCCAGAGGTTGTATGGTCGTTGTACTTTTAATGAAAAAACAAAGTGATGCCTGAGATTACTGTGGGACCTTTTTAAAAAAAAAAAATGATTAAAAATATTGTGCCTTAATTTTTTGATTTAATTGGCAAATAATAATTGTACCTATTCATGGGGCACATAGTGATGTTTTGGTAGATATAATGTATAGTATTTGGACCAGGATAATTAGCATATTCATCATCTCAAACATTTATCATTTCATTGTGTTTGGAATGTTCAACATCCTCCTTTTAGCTATTTAAAGCTATTTAATACATTATTGTTAACTATAGTCATCCGATAGGCTATAGAGCACTAGAACTTATTCTTCCCATCTAACTGTAAATTGGTATCCTTTCACAAATCTCTCCCTATCCCTCAAGACCTTTGACACTCACTCTTCTTTTGTTGGAGCCTGTAATCTATGAATTTCTCTTTCCTGACTGATGCCCTTTTTTGCTGGAGCATATCCTTCAAAAGGGGGCATGGGTTGTCCTTTTGTGTCTAGTCTATTTCTAGTTTATCATCATACTTGGTTGATACTATGGCTTCAAACAGAATTTTAAGTAGAGATAATATTTCCTCAGATTTTGAAGCATTGTTTCACTGTCTTCTAGCATTCAGTACTGCTGTTGTGAAATTTGATACCATTCTCAGTCTCACTTTTGTATTCACAGACTTTTTGTCTCTGGAAGCTTTTAGGATCTTCTCATTTTCTCTGGCATTCTGAAATTTTGTAAAAATTACATATGCTTTCATTGTTCTGGTCACTTTATTGGCCCTTTCAAACTCTAGACGCTTACCTTTTAGTTCTGAAAGAATATCTTGTATGATTTCTTTGAACTATTCTTCCTACCTATTCTCTCATTTTGATATTGCTGTTTTTCATTGGCTCTCCTGAATCAACTCTAGAGAGTTTTGTTCTATACCTCTTACCTTTCCTTGTATATTTTCTGTCTCTCTATTTTATTCTACTTTCTTAGTAATTTCTGTTTTAACTTTCTACCATTTGAATGATTTCTCTATTTTGGATGTTATGTGATGATAGTTAATTTCCAGGAGCTCTTTCTTATTTTCTGATCATTGTGTAGCTTTCTTACTTTGTTTCATGAATGCAGTATCTTTTCTTCTCTCATTGAGTTGATTAATTATACTTTATTTGAATTGTTCTCTGCTGTTGCTTTGTTTCTCTCTCTTCTTTCAGCTTCTTGTTTTTCTCTTTTTCTTTCATGTTAGAGGTAGGTTGAGCAGGAAAGGGTTAACTCAGCAGGCCTGGGTTACTCAAATTCTGTACATTTCAAAGAAAGGCCTGCATTTAGGATTGGCTCTTGGCTGGCTCTTGGGAGATAAATCCTGAGTCCCTGGGATAGTCTGACTGATAAGATGGCGTTTGTATCCCGATGGCCTTGGTCCCCCTATACCAGTTTGATCAGATATTTTATGTTAACCATGTGATTTATGGTGAATGCCTGTTTTTGCTCTGAGTGATGGGGATTGAAGTGTGAGTAGCTGAGATTAGTCATACATTGTCTTGCTTGCCTGTATAACTGACTCCTCAATAAAATCCCTGTACCTCAAAACGCAGGTGAGCTTTCCTGGTTGGCAACACTTTCATTGTGTCACATGTCATTACTAAGAAATTAATTGCAGCCCTTTGTGACTGTACTGGGAGGAGACACCTGGAAGCTTGTGCCTGGTTTCTCTTGGAATTTGCCCCATGCGCCCTTGCCTTTTGCTGACTTTTGTATATATCCTTTCATTGTATTAAAATACAACCATAAATGTAACCACTTTTCTGAGTCCTGTGTGTCCTTCTAGTGAATCATTGAGTCTGTAGAAGCTCTTGGGAACCCTCAACACACAGGTTACTTTTAATTGACTCTTCCTGTTTTACATAAGGGACTAAATGCATCTTGGACTCTCAGAACATGGAGACAATATTTGTTTATTTTACTGTAGGGCAGTGGTTCTCAAAGTGTTGTTCAAGGACCCCTGAGGTCCCAGAGAACTTTGTAGGGAGTTCATGAGGTCTGTACTATTTTCATATTAATGCCAAGGTTTTATTTGCCTTTTTCACTACATTAACTTTTGTGCTGATGGTGCCAAACAGTGATGGGTAAAACTGCTGAAGCCTTTGCCATGGACAAAGGAAATGGCACGAAGGTATACTTAGTATACCTTTAGTATATTCTTTACCACCACACACTATTGTAAAAAAGAAATATGCTAGTTTTACTTGATATTGACCTTGATAAAGCAATAAAACTTGTAAAGTGAGTATACATCTTTTAATATTTTATGTGAGAAAATGGGAATTATGCCTACTATTCTTCTGCATTCTGAAATACAATGGCTGTCGCAAGGAAAAGCACTAATATAATTGAATTGAGAGTTGAAGTCACCATTTTTTTCTTCATGGAAACCATTTTTACTTGAAAGAATGATTGACTGAAAAGCTATGGTTATGCAGATGTGGGTATTTGCCAGACTTTTTTGAAAATAAATAAAGTGGCCTTACTGGTAATGATAAAATGTGAGCTTTCAAAAAATCAGAAGTTTGGAAAACTTGTATTGGCAACTAGGAACTTAAGAGCTTTCCAATCATTACAAAATTTTCTGATGAGATTAGTGGTAATATTAACAAATGTAATTTTTTGATATTATGTAATGAAATCTGTCAACATTTGGAAGATCTTTATAACTCTGTGAACAAAGGTTTTCCAAATGATAAATGCATGGTGCTACAAAATCCCATGCATGGGTAAAAATACATTCAAAGTGCAGGACAGACTTTAATGTAATAGAATCAAAAAGTTCATTGATGTGGTTTCAGATTCTACCTTGCAATTAACCTTTAAGAAACTACTCCTTTTCTAGTTGGAGTGTAGTTTGAATCTGCAGTTATCTGAAAGGGCTATTAAAATACTCTTCCCTTTTCCAACTACATATTGCTGGGAGGGTGCATTTTTTTCATAGACCAACAAAATTTACATGTTGCAATATAGATTAAATGGAGAAGCAGATATGAGAATCCTGGTATCTTTTGTTAAGACAGACGTTAAAGAGGTTGCCAAAAATACCATACTCCTACTACATCTTTTTTTTTTTTTTTTGGAGAACATAGTTATTTTTCATGAAAACGCTTTTTATGTTATGTAGTGGATTATTGTTATTTTGAAATGAATTATATATTCTTTAAAATTCACAGGTTAATTTCTAATATGGTAAAACTCGGTAGACATAACCTGCATAAACAAGAGCTTTTTGGGATCTGCAATGATTTTTATGAGTGTAAAGAGATTTTGAGACTAGAAAGTTTGAGAATTGCTATTGTAAGTCTTAAAGGAGGAAGCTAGTCTTTTAATTGGGATAAGACTAAATGCTCTTATTTGTGGGTGCATTTCTCTGAAATTCTTTTCTTTTTCACCCTAGAGAGCAATCCTTCAGTTCCCTGACTTGGAGCTTTATGATGGCATTTTGAGTTTGCAAGTACTTTAGTTCACTGAGTAGACTTTGCATTAATTTTCTAGTTTTCAGTCCTGTGTCACACGTCTCTCCTCCATTCTGCTTTGTGGCTATAACCGGGATCCTTCTGATTTTATTTCTCCAGAGAATAGCCTCTGCACTCCTGTTGAGTTTAGGAGCAGAATCTAGGTCCATGCTGTGGTTCACTTTTTGTTTCCATCCCCCTCTTCCTTTACTCTGTTGTAGTAGTCCCCACTGTTCCATCTAACTTACTCTTCTAGAAAGTTATGCTTTCTTAGGCTCTGTCATTTTCCCTCTTGGCATTGTTTTGGGTATGTGCTAGGCTGAATAATGACTCCTTTCAAAGGTAGCCATGTCCTAATCCCTGGAAATCATGAAGTTTTCTTATGTGGCAAATACTTTACAGATGTGATTAAGTTAAAGATCTTGAAATGGGAGATTATTCTGGATATCCACTTGAGCTCTAAATGCAATAACAAGAATCCTTATAAAAGAGAGACAGGTGGAGATTTGTAGCAGGCAGAAAGGGAGAAGAAAATACTACCACGAAGGTAGATTAGAATGATGCATCTCCTCTGCCAGTATGCCAGAGGAATACTGGCAGCCATCAGAAGCTGGAAGAGGTGAGGAACAGCTGCTCCTCTTCCAGAGGGCACGTGGCCCTGCTGGCATCTTGATTTCTTCCTAGTGATATTTATTTCAGACTTCTGGCTTCTAGAATTGTGAGGGAATTAATTATAACTGTTTTAAGCCACCAAATGTGTGGTCATGTTATAGCAGCTTCAGTAAACTAATATAAAGCAAAGGGGTTTTTTTTTTTTTTCTCTTCATTTTATGTATGTAGTGAGGTTTTGAAAGGTAGGGTAGGTAAATGTATATGGCCTATATATGCTGGGTAGAAACAGAAGCTTTTTAATGAGCTTCTAACTGCCATAAAGGCAAAGCAAGGTTGGGAGAGTGAACATTTTACCAAAATAGAAACTCTTCTGATTATTTGGGGTGACTCAGATGTCCTCAGAGGGGCCCTAGATTTCAGTCACTCTTTTTAAATTCTCCAAAAAAAGAGCACATCGGAATGGTTGTAACTTATCTGGAGTTGTTAGAACTAGCCAATGACAAACACAAATTGTTTATCCAGTCCTAGAACTTGGAAGGATTGGGGAATCACCAGTTTCAGAAAGAGGGGAATGAGTTATTCCTCACATTTTATACTATTGCTCTGCTGTGGGACATTATACAACTTTCTGTCTGAGCTGTGTGACCATTTTCTCTCTGTCTTTTGAGCTTTTGTGCTGTTTAAAGAAGGGAAGAAGAATTGTTGCTTCCCCAGCTTTTCCCATGTTTGATGTTAAGATGCTTCTTAATTATATTGTCTGCACATGTGCCAAAGATCATGGAAAGCTGCAAGGGAATATAGGTCAGGGAAAGCTGGAGCTGTAGTAACATAGTGTATGCATCATGAGGCCAGTGGAGAGAGACTGAATGATGGAAGTGGGCACTGGAAGGTGCGCCTTTCTTTCACAGTCAACAAAGATTTAGGTAGCCTTCACCATGTGTGTAATTCAGTACTACAGCTATTTGGGGAAAAGAGTAACCTTCACCCTGTCCTAACTTTTATATGAGGAATCATAATACACAATAAATTATAATGCATTTAAAAAGATACATACCTGAAGGGAATAATTTCTGAATTTCTGGAGGTAACAAGAACTAAAGCAAAACATTTAACATCTAGATTTGCAACATTAAAACAAATAAAGAGGCTATTATTCAAATTGTATCAAGACATTAGAGCTCAGAATTTATAACGCAGTTGGGATTCAGATATTTTCTGCAAATTAGATTTTTCTTTTCTTCATATGAATAGAATCACTTGGGAATATTTCCTGATAGATATAGGCCTTTAAAAATAATGATGAGTAAGAGAGGACAAATAAAAACTAAATTAACATAATACACCAAATGAACAGAATTATATTAGACAGAAGCAGGAAAATGACCATTTTAGGCAGCATGCCCCCTGGGCTGTAATATGTCTAATGCTGTTGTTTACGGTACTTCATATGCTGCTGGTGGTCAGTGAAAGTTTAAAATACAATCAGAAACATATTCTGCAGTAATAAATTTTACTTTTGGCTGCACACAGACTTGAATATAAAAATTACTGTCTACTAATTCAAAAAACCACTTACCCCAAATGAACAATTGCCATTCATCCATTCTTCCCAGTTGCTTGGCAACTTTTAAATTACTAGCAGATATCAAGAGATGCATTTCTTTAAAAAAAAAATCACTGAATATTGGATAAGCCACTGATTAGTGTTTATGATAAAACTGGGTTGGGGGGGGAGAATTGGGAAATAAGGGGAGGAAGAATCATAGATGAATAATATGTGGAGTCATTAGGGCATAAGTTAACAAATGGCTAGTATACTAAATCCTGGACTTAGAGAGTTTACAATTCCTTTCTTCCACTGCCTGCCTTGTTCCAGACAGGTCTGATGTTTACAGGTGTGTGTGTGTGTGTGTGTGTATGTGTGTGTATGCATGTGTGTGTGAGAGAGACAGAATATAAATAAAAGAGAGTAAAATAATGTTAAAGGAAAAGAAAGTAATACAAAGGCATGGATATTAGAATGAAGCAAGAAATGACTTTACTTTTAAAAAAGCCAATCACAAAGACCCAAAGGCCCTCAAGCTTGAGTATCAGATTCTAGCAGCCGTTCAGAAAAGAGATACATGGGGTGCAGTGTACAAAAGATACATATTTGTGGCTTTGGAGATGCAGAAGTATTCCTGAGGCTGGGGACAGGCAGTTATTTTCTTAAGTCTTAATAGAAATGGCATTGTGTGATATAATGAAGGACATTGTTGACAGAGGTCATCTGTGGTGCATTGTTGACTGTGCACATCTCAACATAGGTCAATGGCTTCACACACAACAATGATTCAGCAAAATTATTTCTATCGAGAGCTATTACATGGACCATGTATATAGCTGGATGGAAGGACCAGAAATTGCTTCTGAAGCAAAGGTGCTCTGGAAAGGAATGAGTAGAGATAGCTGGGCTTGCCATGTCTTTCTGACCCTCTGTGCTTCTTTAGTGCTTGAGAGTCAAGAAATGACTAAGCGCATCTACTTATACAGAGGAGGAAGTGGCTTTCTGCGTAAAGCAAGAAAAATGGAATGGACTGAAGCTTATTATATACATTTAAGCAGCCTATAACTTCCCCTTTCCTCGTTAATTATATAATTCTAGATATGGACCTAGGTAGGCTCTTCATCCTCTAGATGAACAGTTATTTATACAACTAAAAACCCACAGAGTATGGATAAAATAAAATATGCTTTAATGATCCTTTCTGTCTGAAGACCCAGGGGGGCTAATTCAGAGCCACCCACCTTGCACAACTTCAGAGGGTATCATTTAAATGGAATTGTATGAGAAGTTCCAGGAGTTCCTGGAGTTATGCTACCTAGACATTCTGAGAGACTCTTTTGCCAAAGAGTGGCTATAAGAGTTGCTTTTCTCCCATTTCAAGCAGGGTAAAGTGCATATTAATATTAGAGAAGAGACGATGGTGCTGTCTCAAGTAAGCTGAGTCTGTTTTTTGTTTTTTGTTTTTGTCAAGAGAAGAGACAGAATTTCCATGATCAGTTGGCAGAGATACAAGCAAAGCACAGAACATCTGCTAGATGCTCGGTTGGCATGATGACTGTGGGACCCTCTGGTAAATGTATTTTTCAAATAGGTTAAAACATAACTCAAATATAAGCACCTGTCAACGATTTCACTCAACTCATCAGTTAGTGCAGTAATCAGTAATATAGAAAGCTGATTCCAAAAGTATTTGAGAAACTGGGTATTTATAGGAAATTCAATAAGAGAATGTTAAGATGAGATTGCTAAGTGAGATTGGAAACTTGTTAATGGCCTTAAAGGCAATAAACGATAACATATGGGGGAATTTTTTCCCCACTAGATAGAAATAATTTGCATACAATTTAATACCCTTTTTACAGAATCAATTGGGTGCAGTCCTGATTCTTATCAGGAAATGTTAGGCATCCTAATCATAGCAGAGGTGATTTAGGGCTAGGCTGCTTTTGGGTTCTTAATATTAATTTTTATTAACTTACCCTGAGTGCACACACAAAGCATACTGGATCAGAGAGAGATTTCTTAAGCATGTCAGCCCCTGCTGCCCCAGACTTCACCTCTGGGATGATGTGATAAAAGCGAGGCCAAATGTTCTACTCGAGTAGCTGAAGACTCCAGAGGTAAAGAACAAGAAAAATAATTTTTATCTGTTTATAATGGGAAAGGAGGTAGCCGTCCCTTCCCCTCCTGAAGGGGCCCCTTTGAAAACATAATGGACCTGAATGTTTACTCCAGTTCTTTGGTTTAGAAGTAAAATTTCTCCAGCATCCAAAATTCCCTGTGTGTCTTGATTTTTACCAGCAAGAAATGTCTTCAAGTTCTGAGGCCTGCTTATTCCTCCTTGAAGTGTAAATACCTAGAAAGATGACACTCCAGTCTGGGAAATAATCATTTAACACTCTTTGGATCTTTTTGGATGAGAGTAATTAGGTCCACCATAAGGGAAATGAATGTTAGGGAAACAGACCTAATCCCTATAGCATGTAAAAAATGTTTCTAGGTGAAATGAAAGATAAAAAAATTGCCTGTCTTCGTACTGTACACATTTTTTGGAGGGGTGTCTCAGTAGGGTAGGGCTTTTGGCAGGAATGAATATTATAGGTCAGTGGTTCTCAAAATGTGGTCCCTGGATCAGCAATATTAGCATCACTGGGAAATTTTTAGAAATGCAAACTTTTTAGGTATTATGTTACATCGGACTTACTAAATTAGAAACTCTGGGGGTGGGGCCAACAATCTGTTTAGTATGTTCTCCAGGTGATTCTGATATAGGCTACAGTTTGAGAACCACTGCTGTAGGCCATATGTTCATGAGATAATTCTTAATATTTCTCTTTATTTCCTGCTCTGTCTCTTTGCTCCCTATCATGTATTGTCTATTCTTTATCAATGAACAAAACGTCTATCTGCTGCCATGGTAAGATCTACTTTCACTGCAGTGGGTTTAATGGTAAACAGAAAGAATAAATTTATATGAAGGAAGCATCTTATTATTATGAAGAGATTGTAAGATTTCTGTTTCTGAAGGGCTTTAAAAATTAGATGAACAACTACATATTTTGGATCTGAACAGCAAGGAGGCTGGACCGAATCATTGTGGACTATTTCAGTTTCCTCGAGACAAACAGTATTTGGTAGATCGAATTGAGGAGCAACTGAGCAGGATCATGCGTAGTAAGATCCACCAGGCATAAAGCTGACTTTCATCAAATTTTATTTTATATTGCATCCGCCATCACCAGTATATGTAGGAAACAATAATGGCTACTCTTACGTGTTTCGTGTTTTAATGATTTTAATCAGTTGAAATTTTGGTGTCATCTCTCTCTTGTGATACAGTAATTATTTGAAGTGTTTGGTGGTGTGCAATATTTTTTTTCTGATACTCACAAGGCGTACATGAGAATTCCTTTGATGTATAAACAGTGTATTCTCTCACACAAAAGTGAGTTCAGTCTTGTAAGTAATAACTCTAGGAGCTCAAGAGAAACTACCGATTTCTTCAGGTAATCTGGCCTTCTGGAACATTAGTAAATGATATCAGACGATGTAAAATTCCGTTTTTAAAATCCCCAAATGGTTTCTTGAAATTATCTTTCAGCTTTATGAATTTCAGCAGACAGAACACCTGGGATTGATGACAGACGTTTCCAGCATTCTTTTTATATTTCCGTGAACATAAATCTGATTTCCCTGGGTTTCATGACAAATATCAGGAGAATTAACCCATAACAGAGAAGAGACACATAGTAAGGAACATGTAATTACTGGCATGGTGTTTCTGTACTGTAGTGCAAATGTGACATGAGAAAAATGGGACAAAGAAAAAAAAGAAATTTAGGTAACACTGTGTTACTTAACATTAAAAAGGGAACAATCCAGGTTAATATAAATACCAACCTAGGAACTGTGGCTGCTTCAGAAATAGAGAATGTTCGCTTGTTTCGTGTATCACCCATTTTCATAAAGCAGAATTGTTTTTGTGAACTGCAGAATGACTCCTTGCAGTGCTATACTCCTTGTTGCCTCTGAGATTGGTTTGGAAGGAGTAGTTATTATTTTTTAAATTGCAGTGTTTGTCCAGGTTTCTGAGATCATTTAGTTGTACTTTCAGTAGATATTCCAAACATGAATGTCTGAATATAAGCAATGTACACAAATCTTTTTTTTTTTTTTTTTTCTTTCTCCTTGAGGGCTTGCTCTGGAGAGGGAAATTAAAAAAACAAACAAACAAACAAACAAACAAAAAGGCCTACCTTGTAGGAAACGTTTCTATGTGATAACTCAGGTAATTTCTCCTTTTATCTACTTTTCTATTCTGTTTTACTTTGATTTTGAAACTGCTCAGCATACCAAGTTGTGGAGAATCACTTTAGTTCTTTAAGGTGACAATTTTTGACTTGGCTTGATGGGCCCACAGTACCAGAGAAGAATAAATGCCTGGACATTCTTTATCAAATTCTCTAAATAGGAAGAACTGTTTCTTCAAGACAAAGTCAGTGGAAAGCATTTTGTTGAACATAACCCTGCTGTCGGCATATGCTTACATTGGTATGGTGCTTTGCCTAAACACAACCCTCCTTACCGTCCCCAAAGGGGAAGGCAGAACGAGGATCGGCAGTCCTGTGGATTGTGCATTTGTCACTGCTGTGACGTGACCTCCCCTCATCCCCCACAGCATGGCCCACATTGTCCCAAGAGCTCTGGCGTTCTTCCTTTTATGTCTTCTGTCTTAACTTTCTCATTGGATGATGCTACTATTTAACTTCTTACTTGTTGTGTGTTTGGTGCAAGGCGTTGGGGAGTCCCCTTTCTCCATGAGTCTGGCTGAGAGCTCAGATGCAGTCCTTCCCTTTGCTTTCTGTACCCAAAGACAGAACACAGGATCTTTTTATTGTAATTGTTTAACACCTAATCATCCAAAGGGGATAATAAATGAGCAAACTCAGAGAGATTAAAAGTATTTAAGACAGCTGACAGTTTCTTGCTTCCTTAAGGTCCTTTCCAAATCCTCCATTTTCTTATTGCCCACCTTGAAAACCGACTTCACAGTGGTATATGATGCTATGTCTTATGTGCTAAGAACCCAGAAAACAAATCCTAACACAGCAAATGAATGAAAGGTGTTGACTACAGAACACATTTACTCAAAACAAGTCCAGCATAAAGATACAGAGGACACAGAATTGGTTATAAAATTAATTTCTAAAAATAAACTGAAGTCTCCACGTAGTCAGATTTCTTAATACATAGCCTATAAAATTGAAAAACCCATTTCTTTACTGAAACAGCAGAAGGTAACCTTGCCATGCAGATAAAAATAAAAGGCTGAGGTGGTGACCGAAGGTGTCTTTGTGTATTTCAGTACCATCATAGCTAAGACTTACAAATATCATATTCTATGCCCTGAGAAAACTGGAATGATTGTTTTCCTGTCTGCTTCCTTGTCCTTCTTATTTGTGTAATCTGTGCACTTGTATACTGTAACTACTCAGATAGTACAGTTTCTATGACTCCTGGGAATACATTTCCCTGAGACTACCTGCCACTGAGCGATATGTCCAAGCCTAATACTGTGCTCCTTCTTAGGAAGAAAACTAATAGTGCTGACTATAAAGTTAACTATAGCACAGTAAACCATCCACATTTTGTGGTTCTAAGTCTTTATTCTTGGCAGTAGAAATGTGCTTGGTGGTTAATTTTATACCATGCTGCAACTGAAGAGTTTGTGTCTGACAGCTTTAAATTGAGAAAATGAGTATTTTTGAAACAGCCCAGTAACTATTGGTATGAATCAAGTAATTTCGGGCTACAAATGGATAATTAGTAAAATTCACTCTCTTCTGTAATTTTGTTGCAAGGATCTGCTCCTGACATGAAAAGAAAAGCGGGCATTAAATCTAAAATACATTTCTTTAGTTCTAGGGGTGTCTATGGTACCTTTTCTTCACTAGAGACTGAAAGTAAGATGAGATTTCTTGCCTTAAGTTTCTCTTTGGCTTCCCAGAGCACCAGGCTTCCTAGGATGGTGAAGCAGGATACAGGAAAGACCTGAGTTTGGCTTCCTGTGCTGGGGATAATAATAGAACCCACCTCATAGGGTTATTGTTGGATTCAGTGAAATATGCGTGTAAGACTCTCAGCACACAGCTGGTGCATAGCACTTAGGAAATGCTAGCGCCATTATTAATATCAGCTACCTCCTTGGTCAGAGTGTCAGTTTCCTTATCAATAAGATTTGGAATATATGAATCATCCCCATATCCTATATCTTTCCTCAAGGCATGCACTGAGTGTAGGTAAAGAGTCACCTCTCTATGTTAATTTTCTTGCTTCAAGAGAACAATGGGATACATGTCTTCTGGGCTGGATCTAGAAATGTTTTCATGTAACTATTTTATTTATTGATAAGATGCTGACAGGAAGAAATGTTATTTCATTATTTGTTTTTACCTTCTCTTGAACTATTTTTGTCTGCTATCTTTTCTTCATCCCAGGAAATGATTTCAGACAGATCCCATAGTTTTCTAATCATATTCAGGAATTGTAGAAAGTCTCATTTTCGATATTAGAAACTTTGAGAAAGTCTCATTTTCAGATATTAGAAACTTTGATTTTATCTAAATACAAACCTCTATCTCTTACCCAATTAAATTTTTTCCCCTTCCCCAGTCTGTTCCTGCCCCAGGCTTAGAAGGCAACTCACAGTAGGGAAGAGGAGCATAATTTGCCCTTTCACGATCCCTTTTGGATTTTTCACCCCTTCATCCCTATCCTTGAAGTGGTTTCTGGCTCTTGCAGGGTGAGGGAGGGGAAGGAAAGGAGGAGAGGGAATGGAACATGAGAGTCGAAACTGAATGAGCTGGTGTTGCTGCCCCTCTATGGCAGTTGCCCAAATGCTCTTCCTCTCCCAGGCTGCTTTGGGGGTATCTTAGGAAGCTTCAGTATTGGAAAACTTTCATTTGCAATTTCTTGATGTAACTGATATTTTTCTTTTTTTCAGTTTTAATCATTTTATTTTCAGGTTATTCTTTTCTGGTCCGTAAAGCCCTTGACCTCCCTCCCTACCTCTCTCCCTACCTCCCTCTTAGGCACAAGGGCCAGCTGTCCTCTCTGTCGGTCAGGCAACCTTCCTTTATTAGTCTCTGCATTTTATTTACAATCCTAAAATACAGTTGGAATCAAGAGGTCTATGTCTTTCCCTGGCTCTTTGAGAGATAAAGGTGGAAGGTTAGATGCCCTCCCCTGTCAAAAGCTGTATGGGGGAGAGCATCGTGCATTTTTCATTCTTCTTTAAAGTACAAAAGGGAACCATAGTGGATTTCCAACCTGAGCCATTTCAACCTGCCTGCCTTCCTGATTTTTTTTTTTTTTGGTCTGACATGACTTATCTAGATCAATAGTTCTCCAGCTTGAGCAAGCATCAGATCACCTGGAGGGCTTTTTAAGAAACAAATCCCTGCATCCCACCTGCAGAGTTTCTGTTTCAGCAGATCTGGGGTGGGACCTGAGAATCTGCATTTCTACAGTTACCCAGGTGATACTGGTCTACGAACTACACTTTGAACTACTACTTGTCTAGAGCAGGAGTTTTTCACCTCTGGCTACGAATTACCTAATGATAATTCTATTTATGAAAGATCACTGTCAGATACCAGCCCCAGAGATGCTCATTTAGTTGGTTTAGGGGTAAGGGATGAATAATGGCATTTCTAAAACTCTTTCCAGGTGATCCTCCCACCTCTGCTCCAGACCCTGTGAGAAGCTGTTTAAGTGTCAGGTTCCCATTTAAAAAAAAACAAACTTTTATTTTAGGTTTGGGGGTACATGTGAAGGTTTGTAACATACATTAACATGTATTATGGGGGTTTGTTGTACATATTATTTCATCACCTGGTTATTAAGCTCAGTACCCAATAGTTATCTTTTCTGCTCCTCTATCTCCTCCCACCCTCCACCATCAAGTAGATCCCAGTGTCTATTGTTTCCTTCTTTGTGTTCAGAAGTTTTTATCATTTAGTTCCCAACTATAAGGAAGAACATGTGGTATTAAGTTTTCTGTTCTTGCATTAGTTTGCTAAGGATAATAGCTTCCAGCTCCATCCACGTTCCCACAAAAGACATAATCTCATTCTTTTTTATGGCTGCATAGTATTCCCTGGTGTATATGTACCACATTTTCTTTATTCAGTCTGCCATTGATGGGCATTTATGTTGATTCCATCTCTTTGCTATTGTGAATAGTATTACAATGAACATTCGTGTGCATGTGTCTTTATGGTAGAATGATTTATATTCTTTGGGTATATACCCAGTAATGGGATTGCTGGGTCAAATGGTAGTTCTGCCTTTAGCTCTTTGAGGAATTGCCATACTGGTTTCTGCAATGGTTGAACTAATTTACACTCCCACCACAGTGTATAAGTGTTCTTATTTCTCTGCAACCTCACCACCATCAGTTATTTTTTGACTTTCTGGTAATAGCCATTCTCACTGGTGTGAGATAGTATCTCATTGTGGTTTTGATTCACATTTCTCTAATTATCAGTGATACTGAGCTTTTTTTCATATGATTGTTGCCTGCATGTATGTCTTATTTTGAGAAATGTCTGTTCATGTCCTTTGCTTACTTTTTAATGGGACTGTTTTTCTCTTGTGAATTTGTTACTTATAGATGCTGAATATTAGACCTTTGTCAGATGCACAGTTTACAAATATGTTCTCCCATTCTTTGAAGTTTCTTTTTACTCTGTTGATAGTTTCTCTTGCTGTGCAGAAGCTCTCACATTTAATTAGATCCTACTTGTCAATTCTTGCTTTTGTTGTGGTTGCTTCTGGTGTTTTTGTCATGAAATGTTTGCCCATTCCTGTGTTCAGGATGATATTGCTTAGGTTGTCTCCAGGGTTTTTGAGTTTTGGGTTTTAGATTTAAGTCTCCAACCCCCACTCCTCCCCGCTGCCCATCTTCCCCGTAAGACAGAGTCTTGCTGTCTCACCCAGGCTGGAGTGCAGTGGTGTGATCTCGGCTCACTGCAACCTCTCAACCTCCACCCATTGGGTTCAACGGATTCTTGTGCCTCAGCCTCCTGAGTAGCTGGGATTACAGGCAGACATGTGCCACTACACCCAGCTTTTTTTTTTTGTATTTTCTGTGGAGTTTTGCCATGTTGGCCAGGCTGGTCAAACTCCTAGCCTCAAGTGATCTGCCCACATCATCCTCCCAGAGTACTGGAATTACAGGAATGAGCCACTATACTGAACTTGCATTTAAGTCTTTAATCCATCTTGAGTTGATTTTGTGTGTGGTGTAAGGAAGGGGTGCAGTTTTAATCTTCTGCATATGGCTAGTCAGATATCCCAGCACCATTTATTCAATAGGGAGTCTTTTCCCCATTACTTGTCAGCTTTATTGAAAATTAATGGTCGTAGATGTGCAGCCTTATTTCTGGGTTCTCTGTTTGGTTCCATTGGTCTACGTGCATGTTTTTGTACCAGTACCATGCTGTTCTGGTTATTGTAGTCTTGTAGTATAGTTTGAAGTCAAGTAATGTAATGGCTTCAGCTTTGTTTTTTTTTTTTTTTTTTTTTTTTTTTTTTTTTTGTTGTTGTTGTTTTGCACCTGACTATTCAGGATTTCATTTTGGTTTGATAGAAATTTTTAAATAATTTGTTTTTCTTGTTCTGTGAAGAATGTCATTGGTAGTTTGATAAGAATAGCATTGAATCTATAAATTGCTATGGGCAATATAGTCATTTTAATATTGATTCTTCCTATGTGTGAGCATCGACTGTTTTTCCATTTGTTTGTGTCTTCTCTGATTTTTTTTGAGCAGTGTTTTGTAATTCTCATTGTAGAGATATTTTACTTCCCTGGTTAGCTATATTCCTAGGTATTTTATTCTTTTAGTGGCAATTGTGAGTGGGATTGCCTTTTTTATTTGGCTCTCAGTTTGGATGTTGTTGGTATATAGGCATACTAATGCTTTTTGTACACTGATTTTGTATCCTGAAACTTTGCTGAAGTTGCTTATCAGCTGGAGGAGCATTTGGGCTGAGACACTGAGGTTTTCTAGATATAGGATTATGTTGTCTGCAAATAAAGATTGTTTGACTTCCTCTCTTTCTATTTGGATGCCCTTTTTAGTCCGTTCTCACACTGCTAATAAAGACATACTTGAGACTAGGTAATTTATAAAGGAAAGAGGTTTAATTGACTCAGTTCAGCATGGCTGGGGGAGGCCTCAGGAAATTTACAATCATGGCAGAAAGGGAAGCAAACATACCCTTCTTCACATGGCAGCAGGAAAGAGAAGTGCCAAGCAAAAGGGGGAAAACTCCTCATCAAACTATCAGATCTCATGAGAACTCATGCACTATCATGAGAACAGCAGGATTGGATTAACAACCCCCATGATTCAATGATGTCCCACTGGGTCCCTCCCTGACATAGAGGGATTTTGGGAACTACAATTCAGGATGAGATTTGGGTGGGAATATAGCCAAATCATATCATTACATCCCTGGCCCCTCCCAAATCTCATGTCCTCACATTTCAAAGCACAATCATGCCCTTCCAACAGTCCCCCAAAGTCTTAACTCATTCCAGCATTAACTCAAAAGTCCAAGTCCAAAGTTTGATCTGAGACAAGGCAAGTTCCATCTGCCTATGAGCATGTAAAATTAAAAGCAATTTAGTTAATTCCTAGATACAATGGGAGTACAGGCATTGGGTAAATATACACCTATTCCAAAAGGGAGAAATTGACCAAAAAAGGGGCTACAGTCCCCATGCAAGTCCAAAATTGAATAGGGCCGTCATGAAACCTTAAAATTTCAAGATGATCTTCTTTGACTCCATGTCTCACATCCAAGGCACACTGATGCAAGAGGTGGGCTTCCATGGCCATGGGCAGCTCTGCTCCTGTGGCTGTGCAGGGTACGATGCCCCTCCTGGCTGCTTTCATGAGCTGGTGTTGAGTGTCTGGCTTTTCCAGGTGCACGGTGCAAGCAGTTGGTGGATCTACCATTCTGGGATTTGGAAGATGGTGGCCCTCTTCTCACAGTTCCACCAGGCAGTGCCCCAGTGGGGATTATATGTGGGGGCTCTGACCCCACATTTCCCTTCCACTCTACCCTAGCAGAGATTTTCCATGAGGGATCCACCCCTGTAGTAGACTTCTGCCTAGACTGTCAAGCATTTCCATACATCCTTTGAAATCTAGGCAGAGGTTCCCAAACCTCAATTCTTGATTTCTGTGCACCCACAGGCCCAATACCATGTGCAAGCTGCCAAATCCTGGGCCTGAAGCAATGGCCTGAGCTGTATGTTGGCTCCCTTTAGCCACAGCTAGAGCTGATGCAGCTGCGAGGCAGGGCATCATGTCCCAAGGTTGCATAGAGCAGTGGAGCCCTGGGTCTTGTCCATGAAACCATTTTCCCTCCTAGGCCTCCAGGCCTGTGATTGAAGGGGCTGCCCTGAAGGTCTCTGTCATGCCCTGGAGACATTTTCCCCATTGTCTTGGTGATTAACATTCAGTTCCTCATTACTTATGCAAATTTCTGCTGCAGGCTTGTATTTCTCTGCAGTAAATGGGTTTTTCTTTTCTATCACATCATCAGGCTGCAAATATTCTGCTTCCTCATGAATTCTGCCTCTTAAAATTTCTTCTGCCAGATACTCTTAAGTCATCTCTCTCAAGTTCAAAGTTCCAGAGATCTTTAGGGCAGGGGCAAAATGCCACCAGTCTTTTTGTAAAGCATAACAAAGATGACCTTTACTCCAGTTCCCAGAAAGTTCCTTATCTCCATGAATCTACCTCAGTTTATTGCCCATAACACTATCAGCATTTTGGACAAAGTCATTTAACAAGTCTCTGAGAAGTTCCAAACTTTCTCACATCTTCCTGTCTTCTGAGCCCTCCAAGTCTCTAGGAAGTTCTAAACTTTCCTACATTTTCCTGTCTACTTCTGAGATCTCCAAAATCTTCCAACTTCTGCCTGTTACCCAGCTCCAAAGTTGCTTCCACATTTTCAGATATATTTATAACAGTACCCCACTCCCTCAATATAAATTTACTGTATTAGTCCATTCTCACACTGCTAATAAAGATATACCCGAGACTGGGTAATTTATAAAGGAAACAGGTTTAATTGATTCACAGTTCAGCAGGGCTGGGGGAGCCTCAGGAAATTTGCAATCATGGCAGAAAGGGAAGCAAATACATCCTTCTTCACATGGCTGAAGGAAAGAGAAGTGCCAAGCAAAAGGGGGAAAAGCCCTTTATAAATCCATCAGATCTTGTGAGAACCCATTCACTACAAGGAGAACAGCAGCATGTGAATAACCACCCCCATGATTCAGTTACCTCCCACTAGGTCCCTCCCATGACACCTGGAGATTATGGGAACTCTAATTTAAGATTAGATTAGATTAGGGTGGGGACACAGCCAGACCATATCACCTTTTATTTCTTTCTCTTGACTGATTACTCTGGCTAGGACTCCAATATTATGTTGAATAGAAGTGGTGATGGAGGGCATCCTTTTGCTGATTTTCAAGGGGAATGCTTCCAACTTTTGCCCATTCAGTATAATGTTGGCTGTGAGTTTGTCATAGGTGGCTCTTATTTATTTTGAGATATGTTCCTTCAATAATTTATTGAGAGTTTTTAACATAGAGGGTTGTTGAATGTATCTTTTCTTGGAGGGTTTTTGGATGTATCTTTTCTGCATCTATTGAGATAATCATGCAGTTTTTGTCTTAGTTCTGTTTATGTGATGAATCACATTTATTAATTTGCATATGTTGAACCAATCTTGCATCCCAGGGATGAAGCCTACTTGATCATGGTGCATTCACTTTTTGATGTGCTGCTGGATTTGGTTTGCAAGTATTTCGCTGAGGATTTTTGCATTGATGTTCATCAAGGATATTGGCCTGACATTTTCTTTTTTTTTTTTGTCATGTCTCTGCCAGGTTTTGGTATCAAGATGATAGTGGCCTCATAGAATGAGCTGGGGAGGAGTCCCTTCTTCTGAATTTTTTGAAATAGATTTTGTAGAAATGGAACCAGATGTTCTTTGTACATCTGGTGGAATTCAGCTGTGAATCTGTCAGTTTCTGGATTTCTTTTTGGTTGGTAGACTATTTATTACTGATTCAATTCCAGAGCTCATTATTGGTATGTTCAGGGAATCAATTTCTTCCAGGCTCAGTCTTGGGAGGGTATATGTGTCCAGAAACTTATCCATCTCTTCTAGATCTTTTAGTTTGTGTGCATAGATGTGTTCATAGTAGTTTCTAATGATGTTTTTTTTTTTATCTCTATGGGATCAGTAGTAACATTCCCTTCAACATTTCTAATTGTGTTAATTTGGACCTTCTTTCTTTTCTTCTTTGTTAATCTAGCTAGTGGTCTATATATTTTATTTTCTAAAGCAACTCATGGATTCATTGATCTTTTGAATGACTTTTCGTGGCTCAATTTCCTTCAGTTCACCTCTGGTTTTTGTATTTCTTGTCTTCTGACAGCTTCAAGGTTGATTTGTTCTTTAATTCTTTGTTGTGAGATTATGTTGTTAATTTGAGATCTTTCTAACTTTTTCATGTGGTCATTTAGTGCTATGAGTGTCTTTCTTAACACTGCCTTAACTGTGTCCCAGAGATTCTGGTATGTTGTATCTTTGTTCTCATTATTTTCAAAGAACTTCTTGATTTCTGCCTTAATTCCATTATTTATCCAACAGTCATTCAGGAACATGTTGTCTAATTTTCATGTAACTGCATGGTTTTGAGAAATTTTAATTGTGTTTACTTCTATTTTTATTGTGCTGTGGTCTCAGTGTGTTTGGTATGATTGCAGTTCTTTTACATTTTTTGAGGATTGTTTTATGTCCAATTATCTGGTTGATTTTAGAGTCTGTGCCCTGTGGTGATGAGAAGAATGTATATTCTGTTGTTTTGGGGTGGAGAGTTCTTTAAAATTCTATTAGATCCATTTTGTCCAAGGTTGAGGCTTGGTCCTTTGTTAATTTTAATGTCTTTGTTAATTTAATGCCTCAATGATCTAATACTGTCAGTGGAGTGTTGAAGTCTCCCACAATTATTGTGTGGGAGTCTATATCTCTTTTTAGATTTCTAAGAACTTGCTTTATAAAGCTGGGTGCTCTTGTATTGGATGCATACATATTTAGGATTGTTAGGTCACCTTGTTGAATTGAATCATTTACCATTATATTGCCCTTCTTTGTCTTTTTTATCTTTGTTGGTGTCAAATATGTTTGTTTGTTTTTTTTCTTCTGAAATTAGAATTGGAACCCTGCTTTATTCTGTTTTGCATTTGCTTTGTAGATTTACCTTCATCTATTTATTTTGGTCCTATGGGTGTCATTACATATGAGATGAGTCTCTTGAAAACAGCATACCATTGGGTTTTGCCTTTGTATCCCACTTTCCTCTGTGCCTTTTAAGCATTTCGCCCCTTTGCACCCAAGGTTAGTATTGATAGGTGTGGATTTGGTCCTGTCACTGTACTATTAGGTGGTTATTATGTTAGCTTGTTTGTATGGTTTGTATGGCTTTACAGTGACACTGGTCTGTGTGGTTAAGTGTGTTTTTGTATTATCTGGTAGCAGTCATCTGGAGGACATAAAACACTTTGTCCACTTGAGTCACTGGAGTTCTTGCACAGCTTCTTTTTCGTCTCTGCATGTGGGTGTTCCTTTAACTTCAGTGTAGAGTGAATATAGTTGATAGATTTTTTTATTTCTGGGTGTATTCACTGGGCCAAGGCTTTGTGCAGTCTTTATTTGAAGCTGCCTTTTTGTCTCTGGCTTTAGATGGGGTATGTTAGTGAGGTATTTTTGGTGTTGAAGCTTTGAGGTATGATCCAGCAGGTGGCACTTAGGCTTATTGGTCAGTTTGTAGACTCTTGCTTGGTTCTGTGGCTCCCCTGTTTTCTCACAGTTATAGCCATGTTCCCTCTTAATGTTCTGAAAGTGTGGGTTTTCTCCCCCTCGAGTCCTGGCTATAGATCATAACTTGGCACTCCTGGACCACCCACTGCAGCTCTGGGGTGATCTCAGTGTTTATGTTCCTTCCCCAGTTTGTAGGCAGCAGAGGAAGAGATCTTAAGTAGTGATTGTGGTCAGGGGTTGTTTGCTTGTCTCCTGGGTGCTCCACACCAGAGAGATTCAGGTCAGCAATTGCTCAGTGCAGTCAGCTCGGGATGGAGGGTCTGTGCTGTGGGCCCAAGCCAGGGGTTCACTGTCTGGTGATGAGCAGTGGGGTATTTATGGGACCCATGGGATATGGACGGGCCTCCTCTCCTTGGGTCAACTGCAACTTGTCGGTGGTGTGGATAAGACACCTAGGGATTTTGCTCCTTCATTATTCCAAGGATGGCAAGGAGAGTTCCACTGCAGAGGGTGTAGCAGAGAGGCTGTCTGTTGCCCCTGGAGGCTCTGTACAGGGAGTTGCTGAGTTGCTACTGACTTAATAGCTCTGGCTGGGGGGCGCTGGAGGCCCAGGCCTGGACGACCTGCCTGGTGCGGAAATATGGAAACAGGTACCCATGTAACCGTCTGGCCACTTTTCCGTAGGGCTGCTGTGAAATGCTTAGGGCCCACTCCAGTCTGTAGTTGCCTTGGATTTTCTAGTACCTGGAAGTATCACCATTGAAGTCTGCAAAATGGCAAAGATGCCAGCCTGCCCCTTCCTATGGGAGCTTTGTCCCAGGGAGGTATAGGCCTGTTGCTGGCTCAAAGGAACCAATACGATGTGACTGGAGACCCCATTTGGGAAGTCCTACCCAGTGAGGAGGAACAGGATCAGGGACCCACTTAAAGAAGCAGTCTGACCACCTTTTGATAGAGCAGCTGTGCTGGGCTGGAGGTCGATTTCAGCAGCTGGTCACCTCAGACACTCTAAAACCCAAAGGCTGGAATGATTGAATCACACAAACAGTAGAAGTAATGGCCAGCCTCTCCTTCTAGAAGCTGTGTCCCAGGAAGCTTACAAATATCTGTTGGCTGGAGAACACTGACAGGGTGGCTGGAGGTCCCACTTGGGAGGTCCTGCCTAGCAAGGAAGAATGGGATCCGGGACCCACTTAAAGCAGCAGTCTGGCCACGTTTTGGTAGAGCAACTATGCTGTGCTGGGGCATCCCTTTTATCCCCAGTTGGCTCAGACTCTCCAATGCCTGAAGGCTGAAACAGCTAAGTTGCAGAAACAACAAAGATGGCAGCCCATCCCTCCCTCTGGGAGCACTGTCCCAGGGAGAATTCAACTCTCTGTCGACCGGAGAACACCAACAGGCATGGCTGGAGGCCCGGGTTGGGAGGTCCCTCCCAGTGAGGAGGAACGGAATTGGGCAACTGCTTAAAGCAACAGTCTGGCCATGTTTTGATACAGCAGCTGTGCTGTGAGTTCCCTTCTGCCCCTGGTCTGCTCAGAATCTCCAAAGCTTGAAGGCTGGAACAGCTAAGGCACCTAAACAGCAAAGATGGCAGCCTACCCCCTCCCCCTCCCGCTAGGCGCTCCTTGTTAGGGAGGTACAATGTCACTACCAGTGGCTGGCTGGGATTCCAAACCGGTGGGTCTTATCTTGTGAGGTGCCATGCAAGTGGGGCCTATGACTGTCACAGCTCAGCCCCCTGGATTTAACATTTTTCCTAGGGGTATATATGGGAGTCTAAACTCACACTTAGCCAGAGGGCAGCTACTTTTCCTGGACAGCCTGAGTATCTAAGGCTCCAGGGTCTCCAAATATGCCTGAGCAGTTGCTCTGCGGAGACTTCCTATAGCTCTGTCTGTTAGACTGAAGGCCCTTGTGTTGTGGGTTCACAAGGAGCTCTCCAGACCCTAGGGTTGCAAAGATCCATAGGAGAAGCATGGTTTCCTGGGGTCACACATTCACTCATTGCTTCTTTGGATGGGGGAGGTTCCCCTGGCTCTGGGTTGCTCCCAGATGGGCTGTTGTGCTCCCTCCCCTCCCCATCCCTCCCCTGTCTGCCCCGCCCTGCCCTCCCCTCCCCTCTGATAGAGTCTCACTTTATTTCCCAGGTTGGAGTGCAGTGGTGTTATCTCAATTCACTGCAACCTCCATCTCCTGGGTTCAAGCGATTCTCATGCCTCAGCTTCCCAAGTAGCTGTGACCACAGGCACACGCCACCATGCCCAGCTAATTTGTATTTTTAGTATTGATGTGGTTTTGCCATGTTGGCCAGGCTGGTCTTGAACTCCTGACCTCAAGTGATCTGCCCACCTCGGCCTCCCAAAGTGCTGAGATTACAGGCATGAGCCACAGCGCCTGGCTGCTGTCTTGCTTTTCTTCATTCTCTGTGAGTCAAGTTGTTTCCTTGATTATTCCCAATTTAAGTACCTGGATGTTTCTGTTGAAGGTATTGCATTTACTCACCCCTTCCATTCCTCTTCATGAGAGTCATGCACACTAGCACACTAGCTTCTAGTCAACCATCTTTGCCCCTCCCTCAAGTGATACTTTTCTTGCTGAGGGTTTTGGGCTTCCTCTTGGGTCTGGCCCCTGTTGCCAAATCCTGAAATTTCTTGTGGAGTAGGTTCCTCTGCAGGCAGTGCTCTTGTTTCCCATTTGTGGATGTGTGCCTGCTCCCACTGAAGGACTTTTCTCATCCTGGGTCAGTTGTAAACCAGGCTGTGTCACCCCCTAGTTCTGGGGAAGTACTAGGGGGAGATCGCACCACTGAACTCCAGCCTGATGACAGAGCAAGACTCTGTCTCAAAAACAACAACAACAACAACAACAACAACAACAACAACAACAACAGCAACAAAACACCATTTTGTGGATATAATAAGTTATTTTAAACAGATGAAAATCAAACTTTGATTATAGCAGAAGAAAAGAAACAAAGGAAAAACTAAAAATCTATACACTTTAACTTCATCCCCCATACATTTTGACTTTTTATTATCTACATTAAATATTTTTTCATTGTCTCTCATCAGGTTGCTGTGGTTATTATTATTTTTGATATATTTATCGTTTAGTCTTCATACTAGAGATATGAATGTTACATACCACAATTACAGTATTAGAGTATTCTGAATTTGTCTGCTTACCTACTATTACTACTGAGTTTTATTCCTTCAATTGTTTTCTTTTGGCACTTTATCATCCTTTTCTTTCATATTAAAAAACTCCCTTTAATCTGAAATGGGTCAGAAATGGCCCATTTCTCATAAGATAGGTTTAGTGGTGTGATGGTTAATACTGAGTGTCAACTTCATTGGATTGAAGGATTCAAAGTATCAATCCTGGGTGTGTCTATGAGGGTATTGCCAAAGGAGATTAACAGTTGAGTCAATGGACTAGGAAAGGCAGACCCACCCTCAATCTGGGTGGGCACAATCTAATCAGCTGCCAGCAAGGCCAAAATAAAAGCAGGCAGAAGAACATGAAAAGACTAGACTGGCTTAGCCTCCCAGCCTACATCTTTCTCCAATGCTGGATGCTTCCTGCCCTCTAACGTTGGACTACAAGTTCTTCACCTTTTGGCCTCAAACTGGCTTCCTTGCTCCCCAGCTTGCAGATGGCCTGTTGTGGGACCTCGTGATTGTGTGAGTTAATAGTCTTTAATAAACTCCCCATATATATACATCTATCTCATTAGTTCTGTCTATCTGGAGAGCCCTGACTAATATAGAATTTGGAACTAGGAGGGGTTCTAGAGGAACAGAATATTAAGGATGGAGTTCTTTCATTGGTTTTGGGGTTTCTGGAGTTGGCTGCTTAATATCATTAGACCCAAAGATGCTAAGGACTCTACTTCTAATAGTATGGAGAACATTGATAGTCTTTGGCGTGAACTCTTTAGAGAGTTATGCAAAATAAATGCATTTGACACTCGTGATTCACCAATCATGAGAGGCAAGGAGTTTAGTGACTCTATACATAATACCTTTTACCATATGCAGAGAAGCAGCGAACAAAATGAAGTTGGTTGGTTGCTCCTAAGTTCACTGGACAAAGTGAAGAAAGGAAATGATGAACTCAGGGATTCTAACTCCCTGCTTCAGAAGCAGATACTGAGCCCCAAATCTTGTAAGATTGCCCTGAGTGAGAGTCTTATCTCCTGTACAGAAAGAGCTGGAATTGTAGAAAATCAGACACATGCTTTTATCATGAGAGTGGCTGACCTGCAATGAAAGGTGTGTGCACATCCTTGCCAGGTGTCTACTGTTAAAGTGAGGGCATTGATCAAAAAGAAATGGGACCCAGCAACTTGGAATGGGAATGTGTGAGAGGACCCTGATGAAGCTGGGGACACTGAGCTTGTAAACTCTGATGAACCTTTTTTGCCAGAAGAAACAGCTTCCACATTCTCAGTAGTAGCAACGTCCTCTCCCTGACCCATGCTGCCATCAGCTTTTCCACCATTATCTGAAGAGATAAACCCCACACTGCCTGAGACAACAGTGATGGCCTCCCCTGAGGCAGTTGCCAGGCAAGACAATGTTGATTCTTCTCAGGACCCACCCTCACACCCCTGTTTGCTTCTAGACCTATAACTAGACTAAAGTCCCAGCAGGCCCTTAGAGGTGAGGTTCAGAGTGTAACCCATGAGGAGGTGAGATACACTCAAAAAGAACTATTTGAATTTTCTAATTTATATAAGCAGAAATCTGGAGAACAGGCATGGGAATGAATATTAAGGATGTGCAATAATAGTGGGGGGAACATAGAGTTGGATCAGCCTGAATTTATTGATTTGGGCCCACTAAGCAGGGATTCTGCACTTAATGTTGCAACTTGGGGAGTTAAGAAAGGTTCTAATAGTTTGCTTGCTTGCTTAGCTGAAATACGAATTAAAAGAAGGCCCATTGTGAGTGAGCTGGAAATGCCTAATCTCTTTTGGTTTAATGTAGAAGAAGGGATCTAAAGGCTTGAGGGATAGGGCTACTGGAGTGGATTAGTCACTTTTAACCTACTTATCCCAGATGGGAGAGTCCAAAAGATACACCCTTGACCAATACTTTGTGAAATAGATCTGTTAGGGGAGCGCCTGTATCCTTGAAGAGCTCTGTGATTGCTCTTCTCTGTATGCCAGATACTACAGTAGGAACTGCAGTCACTCAACTACAAAATTTAAATGCAGTAGGAATAATTGGATCCTGAGGTGCTAGGGGCCAAGTGTCAAGTGGTGGCACTCAACCATCAAAGGCAAGGTGGGTGTAGCTACTATAATGGACAGCAGAGGCAAAGCAGCCATCAGAATAGTCTGACTCATGTAGAGCTCTGACATTGTTTAATTAATCACAGTTTTCCTAGAAGTGAAATTGATAGGAAGCCTACTGCATTCTTATTTAATGTATATAAGCAACAAACTTCCAGGTTGAATGGACAAAAGACTAATTTGAATTATGAAAACAGAATCACAGTCCCTCAATCAATTTCCAGACTGAGCCAGTTTACAGACAAGAAGCCCTTGAATGAAGGGGAGGCTGGGTACCCTTGAGGAAGGACCTCACTATATTACTGACAGTGTATGTAGTGAATCTTTCTCCCATCTTTCCCCAAAGAGACCTCTGGCATTTTACCATGGTAACTGTGCACTGGGGAAAGGAAAATGATCAGACATTTCAGGGACTACTGGACACTGGCTCTGAGCTAATGTTGATTCCAGGGGACCCAAGACGTCATTGTGGTCCTCCAGTTAAAGTAGGGGCTTTTAGAGGTCAGGTAATTAATGGAGTTTTAGCTCAGGTCTGACTTACAGTGGGTCCAGTGGATCCCCAGACTCATCCTGTGGTCATTTCCTCAGTGCCAGAATGCATAATTTGTATAGACATACTTAGCAGTTGGTAGAACCCCCATATTGGCTTCCTGACTAGTAGGATGCGGGCTATTGGGGAGGGAAAGGCCAAATGGAAGCCATTAGAGCTGCTTCTTCCTAGAAAAATAGTAAATCAAAAACAATATCACATCCCTGGAGGAATCACAGTGATTAGTGCCATCATCAAGGACTTGAAAGATGCAGGGGTGGAGATTTCCACCACATCCCCGTTCAGCTCTCCTATTTGGCCTGTGCAAAAGACAAATGGATCTTTGAGTTTGACCGTGGATTGTTGTAAGCTTAACCGAGTGGTAACTCCAATTGCAGCGGCTGTACCAGATGTGGTTTCATTGCTTAAGCAAATTAAGACATCTCCTGGTACCTGGTATACAGCTATTGATTTGGCAAATGCCTTTTTCTCTATTCCTGTCCATAAGGCCCACCAGAAGCAATTTGTCTTCAGCTGGCAAGGCCAGGAATATACCTTTATCATCCTACCTCAGGAGTATATCAACTCTCCGGCTTTGTATCGTAATCTTATTCAGAGAGAACTCGATCACTTTTCACTTCCGCAAGATATCACACTGGTCCATTACATTTATCATAATATGCTAGTTGGATTCAGTGAGTGAGAAGTAGCAAACACACTGGACTTATTGGTAAGACATTTACGTGCTGGATGATGGGAAATAAAGCTGACTAAAATTCCGGGACCTTCTACCTCAGTAAAATTTCTAGGGGTCCAGTGGTGTGGGGCCTGTCGAGATATTCCTTCTAAGGTGAAGGATAAGTTGCTGCATTTGGCCCATTCTACAACCAAGAAAGAGGCACAATGCCTTGTGGGCCTGTTTGGATTTTGGAGGCAGCACATTTGTCATTTGGGTGTGTCATTCTGGCCTATTTATCAAGTGACTCAAAAGGCTGCCAGTTTTGAGTGGGGTTCAGAACAGGAGAAGGCTCTGCAACAGGTCCAGGCTGCTGTGCAAGCTGCTCTGCCACTTGGGCCATATGACCCGGCAGATCCAGTGATGCTTGAGGTGTCAGTGGCAAATAAGGATGCTGTTGGGAGCCTCTGGCAGGTTCCCATAGGTGAATCACAGCGGAGGCCACTAGGATTTTGGAACAAGGCCCTGCCATCTTCTGCAAATAACTACTCTGCTTTTGAGACAGCTCTTGGCCTGTTACTGGGCTTTGATGGAAACTGAATATTTGACTACAGGTCATCAAGTCACCATGCATCCTAAACTGCCCATTATGAACTGTGTGCTTTTTGACCCATCTTGCCACAAAGTGGGGTGTGTGCAGCGGCATTTCATCAAATGGAAGTGGTATATATGTGATCAGGTTTGAGGAGGTCCTGAAGGCACAAATAAGTTAATGAGGAAGTGGCTCAAATGCCCATGGTCTCCACTCCTGCCACCCTGCTTTCTCTCCCCTAGCCTGCATTGATGGTCTCCTGGGGAGTTCCCTATGATCAATTGACAGAGGAAGAGAAGACTAGGGCCTAGTTCACAGATGGTTCTACACAATATGCAGGGACCACCCCAAAGTGGACAGCTCCAGCACTACAGCACCTTTACAGGGCATCCCTGAAGGACAGCAGTGAAGAAAAATCTTCCCAGTGGGCAGAACTTTGAGCAGTGCACATAGTTGTGCACTTTGCTTGGAAGGAGAAATGGCCAGATGTGTGATTATATACTGATTCCTGGGCTGTAGCCAGTGTTTTGGCTGGATGGTCAGGCACTTGGAAGAAGCATGATTGAAAAATTGGTGACAAAGAAATTTGGGGAAAAGGTATGTGGATAGACTTCTCTGAGTGGCCAAAAACTGTGAATATATTTGTATGACCTCAGCAGAGGAGGATTTTAATAATCAAGTGGATAGGATGACCTGTTTTGTGGACACCACTCAGCCTCTTTCACCAGCCACCCTTGTCATCTCCCAGTAGGCCCATGATCAAAATGGCCATGGTGGCAGGGATGGAGGGTACACATGTGCTCGGCAACATGGACTTCCACTCACCAAGGCTGACCTGGCTAAGGCCACTGCTGAGTGTCCAATTTGCCAGCAGCAGAGACCGGCACTGAGCCCTCGATATGGCACCATTCCTCGGGGTGATCAGCCAGCTACTTGGTGGCAAGTTGATATATTGGACTTCTATTATGGAAAGGGCAGCAGTTTGTCTTCACTGGAACAGACACTTATTCCGGATATGGGTTCACCTATCCTGCATGCAATGCTTCTGCCAAGACTACTATCCGTGGAGTCACAAAATGCCTTATCCACCATTGTGGTATTCCACACAGCATTGCCTCTGACTAAAGCATTCACTTTATGGCTAAAAAAGTGTAGCAGTGGGCCCATGCTAATGAGATTCACTGGTCTCCCCATATTCCTCATCGTCCTAAAGCAGCTGGGTTGATGGAATGGTGGAATGGCCTTTTCAAGTCACAATTACAACACCAACTAGGTGACAATACTTTGCAGGGCTGGGGCAAAGTTCTCCAGGAGGCTTTGTGCTCATAGATATGCCTATAATATAATACACATATTAATGTGTATTATGTATTTGTAGATACACATATATGTGTATATAATATGTACATACACATGTGATGTAGGTATGTATATATATGTATTTAAAAATATTCATGTGATTTCCCATTATGTAGGGAAAAACTGACTGCAATTGATTGTTTACATGGCCTCTATTTCAGGCAAAATTGTTTATCTTCATTAATCTTTTGGTTCAGTAAGCAATAGGATAGCTGACACAGGATTCTTAGCTAAATAACTCTAAAGAAATAGATGATGTATAAAAATTAGAAAATTTGATGAAGGATCAATTACAAATGTGTTGATGGGTATAGGAGAACCACAGGTTAGTGCAAGAATCCAGACCTACATGGGTGGAGTTTTACCACCCCTACAATGAAAGGAACAAGGGAAGGAAGATGCTACTAGAAGCCTGGAATATTATGCAGCCATAAAAAAGAATGAGTTTGTGTCCTTTGTAGATACATGGATGCAGCTGGAAACCATCATTCTCAGCAAACTGAAAACCAAATACTGCATGTTCTCACTCATAGGTGGGAATTGAACAATGAGATCACTTGGACACGTGAAGGGGAGCATCACATACCAGGTCCTATTGTGGGGAGGGGGTAGGCAGGAGGGATAGCATTAGGAGATATACCTAATGTAAATGATGAGTTAATGGATGCAGCACACCAACATGGCACATGTATATATATGTAACAAACCTGCACGTTGTGCACATGTACCCTAGAACTTAAAGTATAATTTAAAAAAAGAAAAAATAGATGGTAGGAAACACAGGTTGAGAGAACCAGTGATTTAAGTGACCCCTCCAAGAAGGGAATCAGAGGAATAATATCCTGACTTCATTTTCTTGCATCTTTACTTTTTCTTGAGCTTCCCCATTGGCTGAACCCAACCAGAAGCTTAAATTCATAGACGCCTTTTGGGTAAGAGCAGAGTATAAAGGAGGCATAATGAATCTGTATAGGGCAAATAGAAAATATCCAGTACATTAGCTAAATGTTTCAGTCCAAGCATGTATCCTTATGTTGTTTGACAAATCTTATGGCTTAGAAGCATGGTATGCTAACTTAATAGCTTCTTCCCTCTACTAATATAGAGAAAAAACACCTTTGTTCCCTGAATACATGTTGCTAACTAGACAAGGGTGAATTTACATTTTTATTCCTATCCTCTATTTTTAAAAAATATCTCTAATTTTTAAAAATATTACTCATTAAAGTATATAGAACCAAAAAGTAAACAAAACATCCCTAATTATTAGTCTAGGTAAATAATCTATAACATTTCTTTTATCTACCTGTATATTTTATATATATATGAATATTATATATAATGAACAATACATATTAAGGTATATGAACTATTCTAGATTTGAACTGATAATAGTAAGTTCCCCGCTTAACTTTGCTGGTCATAATGATGACATCAAAAAGATCTTTCCTCCACTGTTATGGTAATTGAGTAAGCATTTGTATCAATCAAGACAGGTTGGGTTATAGAGTTGTAACAAATAATCCTCAGATTGCAGTGGCTTGAAACAAGAATACACCCAAGGATGGCCAGCAGCAAGTCTCTGCTCTTCACAGTCACTCAGAGACCTAGAACGAAGGGGCACCCCATCTTGTGACACTGCCAACTCATATGATCATATTTATGTGATCAACATGGCAGAGTGGAGCTCTAGGAGGCCTCACAGCAGCAATTAAATGTTTCTGCCTGGAAGAGGCACCCAGCAGTTCCACTACTAGCATTGATCAGAATTAAAAATTTGCTAGGAAGTAGAGTTTTTTTGTGTCCAGGAGGAAGATCTGAACATTGGTGAACACTGATAATGTCTACCACAGCATGAGGTTCATTTCTGTCTAGTTGAATGAGATGAAGACACCTAATAAATTAATATTCTTTCTCTTTCATATATTCTTTCTTGATACTCAGCCACAATCTGCCTCTAATTTTAATCTTTGTATATTTATTTTATTTTATCATTATCTTCTCCATTTCTTCTCTCTCTTTTTTGAAATTATACTTTAAGTTCTGGGATACACATGCAGAATGTGCAGGTTTGTTACATAGGTATACATGTGCCATGGTGGTTTGCTGTACCCATCAACCCATCACCCCATCACCTACACTAGGTATGTCTCTTTTTTTTTTTTGAGATGGAGTCTCACTCTGCCACCCAGGCTATACCCCTCCTAGTCTTCCACCCTGTGACAGACGCCGGTGTGTGATGTTTGCCTGTGTCCATGTATGCTCACTGTTCAGCTCCCACTTATGAGTGAGAACATGTGGTGTTTGGTTTTCTGTTCCTGCGTTAGTTTGCTGAGAATGATGGTTTTCACCTTCATCCATGTCCCTGCAAAGGACATGAACTCATCCTGTTTTATGGCTGCATAGTATTTCATGGTGTACATGTACCACATTTTCTTTATCCAGTCTATCATTGATGGGCATTTGGGGTGGTTCGAAGTCTTTGCTATGGTGAACAGTGCTGCAGTAAACATACGTGTGCATATGTCTTTATAGTAGAATGATTTATAATCCTTTGGGTATATACCCAGTAATGGGATTGCTGGGTCAAATGGTATTTCTGGTTTTAGATCCTTGATTCTGGTTTTAGATCCCTGAGGAATCACCACACTGCCTTCCACAATGGTTGAACTAATTTACGCTCCCACCAATAGTGTAAAAGTTTTCCTATTTCTCCACATCCTCTTTAGCACTTGTTGTTTCCTGACTTTCTAATGATCGTCATTCTAACTGGCGTGAGATGGTATCTCATTGTGGTTTTGATTTGCATTTCTTTAACGACGAGTGATGAACTTTTTATCATATGTTTGTTGGCTGCATAAATGTCTTCTTTGAGAAGTGTCTGTTCATATCCTTCACCCACTTTTTGATAGGGTTGCTTGTTTTTTTCCTGAAAATTTGTTTAAGTTCTTTGTAGCTTCTTGATATTAGCCCTTTGTCAGATAGATTGCAAAAGTTTACTCTCATTCTGCAGGTTGTCTGTTCACTCTGATGATAGTTTCTTTTGCCGTAGAGAAGCTCTTTAGTTTAATTAGATTCCATTTTTCAATTTCGGCTTTTGTTGTCATTGCTTTTTGTGTTTTAGTCATGAAGTTTTTGGCCATGTCTGTGTCCTGAATGGTGTTGCCTAGAGTTTTCTTCTAGGGTTTTTATGGTTTGAGGTCTTACATTTAGTTCTTTAATCCATCTTGAGTTGATTTGTGTATAAGGTGTAAGGAAGGGGTCCAGTTTCAGTTTTCTGCAAATGGCTAGCCAGTTTTCCCAAAACTATTTATTAAATAGGGAATCCTTTCCCCATTTCTTGTTTTTGTCAGGTTTGTCAAAGATCAGATGATTGTAGATGTGTGGCTTTGTTTCTGAGGCCTCTGTTCTTTTCCATTGGTCTATATATATCTGTTTTGGTACCAGTACCATGCTGTTTTTGTTACTGTAGCCTTGTAGTATAGCCTCTAGCTTTGTTCTTTTTGCTTAGGATTGTCTTGGCTATATGGGCTCTTTTTTGGTTCCATATGAAACTTAAAGTATTTTTTTCTGATTCTGAAAAGAAAGTCAGTGGTAGCTTGATGGGGATAGCATTGAATCTATAAATTACTTTGGGCAGTATGGCCATTTTTACAATATTGATTCTTCCTATCCATGAGCATGGAATGTTTTTCCATTTGTTTGTGTCTTCTCTTATTTCCTTGACTTTGTATTTCTCCTTGAAGAGGTCCTTCACATCCCTTATAAGTTGGATTCCTAGGTATTTTATTCTCTTTGTAGTGATTGTGAATGGGAGTTCACTCATGATTTGGCTCTCTGTTTGTCTATTATTGGTGTATAGGAATGCTTGTAATTTTTGCACATTCATTTTCTATCCTGAGACTGCTGAAGTTGGTTTTTAGCTTAAGGAGATTTTGAGCTGAGATGATGGGGTTTTCTAAATATACAGTCATGCCATCTGCAAACAGAGACAATTTGACTTCTCTCCCTATCTGAATATGCTTTCTTTCTTTTGCCTGATTGCCCTTGCCAGAACTTCCAATACTATGTTGCATAGGAGTGGTGAGAGAGGGCATCCTTGTCTTGGTTTTCAAAGGGAATGCTTCCAACTTTTGCCCCTTCAGTATGATATTGACTGTGGATTTGTCATAAACAGCTCTTATTATTTTGAGATACATTCCATCAATACCTAGTTTATTGAGAGTTTTTAGCATGATGAGGTGTTTTATTTTATTGAAGGCCTTTTCACCATCTACTGAGATAATCATATGGTTTTTGTCATTGGTTCTGTTTATGTTTATTGATTAACCCTTGTATTTAAGTTTGTTTTTGTGGTAGCAGATAACAGTCTTTTTTTTCATGTTCAGCGCTCCCTTAAAGACCTCTTTTAAGACAGGTCTGGTGTTAATGGATTCCCTTAGGATTTGCTTACCTGTGAAGGATTTTATTTCTCCTTTGATTATTAAGCTTAGTATGCTGTCTTAAGGAGAAAGACAGGACTCCCAATTCAATAAATGATGCTGGGATAATTAGCTATGCACATGCAGAAGATTGAAACTGAACCCTTTCCTTACACCACATAAAAAAACCAACTTAAGATGGATTAAACACTTAAACATAAACCTAAAACTATGAAAAGCCTGGAAGAAAATCTCAGAAATACCATTCTGGACATAGGCCTTCACAAAGACTTCTTTATGAAGACTCCAAAAGCAATTTCAACAAAAACAAAAATTGGCAGGTGGGACCTAATTAAACTAAAGAGCTTCTGCACAGCAAAAGAAACTATCAACAGAGTAAACAGACAACCTACAGAATGGGAGACAATATTTGCAAACTATGCATCTGACAGTTGTCTAATATCCAGCATCCACAAGGAACGTAAGCAAATTTACAAGAAAAAAAACCCCATTGAAAAATAGGCAAAGAACACATATGTAACAAACCTGCATGTTCTGCACATGTATCTCAGAACTTAAAAATTAAAAAAGCAAAGAACATGAACAGACACTTCTTAAAAGAAGACATAGAAGTGGCCAACATGCTTCTGAAAAAATCTTCACCATCACTCATCATCAGATAAATGCAAATCAAACCACAGTGAGATACCATCTCATAGTAGTCAGAATGGCTATTAAAAAGTAATAAATAACAGATGCTGGCGAAATTGCAGAGAAAAGGAAATGCTTATAAACTGCTGATGGGAATGTCAATTAGTTCAGCCACTGCAAAAAGCAGTTTGGAGACTTCTCAAAGAACTACAAACAGAACTACTATTTGAACAGCACTACCCAGCAATCCCATAACTTGATATATACTCAAAGGACTATAAATTATTCTAACATAAAGACACATGTGTGTGTATGTTCATCACAGCACTTTTCACAACAGCAAAGACATAGAATCAACCTAGGTGCCCATCAACAGTGGACTGGATAAAGCAAATGTAGTACATATACACCATGGAATGCTACACAGCCATAAAAAAGAATGAAATCGTGTCACTGACAGCAACATGGATACAGAAGCAGAAAACCAAATACTGTATGCTCTCGCTTATAAGTGGGAACTAAACATTGAGTACACATGGACACAAAGAGGGGAATGATAGGCACCAAGACTTACTTGGTGGTGGAGGGTGGGAGCAGGGTAAAAGATTAAAAAAACTACTTGCCAGGTACTATGCTAACTACCTGGGTGGCTAAGTCATTTGTACACCAAACCCCAGCAACATGCAGTGTACTCACATAAGAAACCTGCACATATACCCCTGAACTTAAAATAAAAGTTACAAGAAGATTAAATAAATAAATAATCCTTGGAGGTCTGTTACCAGGATTTCTTTCTTCCGGAGGTCAGCTGCAGTGGAGTTTTGCTCATGAAAGAGTCATCATTTTGAATTTTGGATCTGTCTTGAGATGACCACACACTTCACTTGAAGAAGAATCTAGAAGTAGACTATAGGAGGAAAAGACTATCTTGCTCTAAATCCATATATAAGATTTGAATTAAAGTGACTGTCAGGTACAATTATCTAGCAGTGATGAGGGCTGTCATTCAGAATATAAAAAGGGTATAAAGAAGCAAGCTGTTTTTTTTTTAAATGAAGGATGCCCAGAGACACGTAAGGTGTGCACGTGTCCATCACATATGCACCTCTAAACGATTACCAAGTTACAGAAGATGGGTTGGTGCTGACTGCCATTTCTGTAACTCATCCCTATGATTAGCAGTGTAATGAAAAATAAATTCCTCAGGGAACTTTGGCTCTCTGTCTTCGAAATAATTTGTGTTGATTGGGAGAGTTGGTTATTAACTATATTTTTCTTAGCTCCCTTCATCATTTTTATTATTGCCTATACTGTGGAAATATATATATGTAGAAAAATACAAAAGAATATATATAAAACAATTTAATATATTGTTTATTATGTAGTAGTCAATACTGCACAAAACTGAATTTTTATGGTACTGATCCAATGCAAGGAAGGATTCAAAAATTTAGTTCAAAAGGTAAAAACTCTCATCTTTACTCTGCTGAGTAAGGATAAAAATTCCTAGGAGGCCTTCTGCTGATAAGACATTTCCAAAGTATTAATAAGGAGTAGATCTGTCCAAGTAAGTTCTTTGATTTTTAGTTTTATTGGAAACATCACAAACTGTCTTGATATAAACAAGTTTCTGTTGCTTCCCCAACAGAGTTCTTAGATTGCTGATTTGGCAAAGTACAATCATTTCCATTTCTTTTAGATCATTATTTATATAACTCAGTACTAGCTTTCAAACTTTTCTTGCCTAATAGCTCTTAAAATCAACAATCTGAGCACTTTAGAGAGAGAGATTGTGTCAGTGTTGGGTGTTAAAGGTAAAGCTTTGATGGAAACCATTCCATTCTCTTCTGTCTTTTCAGTCATTGAGCAAAGAGGGAGAGAGGCCACAGCTGGGATGGAAGTAATACACTGTTTCTATGGGGGGCTTAAGATAAAGACTCGCTAAGAAAAAAGTAAGTGAAACCAATGTGGAAGAAATGCTGTCTTTCTAAGCTTGCTTGCATTTTCATTTTACTCTGACATATTTGATCATTTCAAAAATCATATATACTTGTTATAAAAAGATAAATTCTGTGCAAACATTTAACAATAAGATGAAATTCTCTAAAATCTTATTCTCCAGAAGCAACTGTGACCACCAGTTTGTAGACATTCTTCCAGAACTTATTTTTCATATTTTTATGTAGCAATTCTTTCTCTTTCCACTATTCTTTTTCCTCCTCTTTGGTTTCCTCTCTTCCTTTCTCTTCTTCCCTTTCTCCTTTCTACTTATCTCCTATACTTTTTATTCTCCTCTTCTTATTTCTCTTTCCCAGAACCCTTTTCTTCATTTGCTCATATCCCTATTTCTCATTTCCCCCTGTTCTTCTTTCTGTTTCTGTACTCTTAAATTAGTACATACAGTATTGCTGGATCAAAGATTCTTAACTTTTAAGATTTTAATGGATTCCTACTATTTTGCTGGTCAATGTATTAGTAATTGTTCTACCAAGTAAAGTTGTGTTAAGCCTCTCCAGACACCCGTCAGTACTGGCTAGTATCAATATAAAGATCTAAATCAATATTTGCCAATCTTGTTTTAATTTGAATTTATTTCTTCTTTTCATAAGTTTATTAGCCCATGATATTTCTTCTATGAAATGTATTTCTTCATGTACATTTTTTCCCGATTGGGCTGTTTGCCTATAATAACCCAGTAACTCAAAACAAGGTTTGCTTTGTGAATTGTTTTATTGTTTGCCTTTAAACAATACTTATTTATGCATATATGCTAATATAGTATATATTACCATCTCAGATATATTAATATATAGTAATAAAGTGTAGGCCTTAGTAAGTTATTTGATTCTTAGTTTTATTGAAAATATCATAAATTATCTTGATATAAACAACTTTCTGTTATCTAGAGGAAAAGAATAAGGGAAAGAGAAAAAAGAAATTGCTCCATGAAAATCTAAAAAATAAATTTTGGAAGAGTGTTGCTGTTTCTGTGCATTGTCTATACTTTCTCCTTATTATCTCTATTTATTTTGTTTATGCTATATTTCGCCTTGGAGAACTTTCAAATTATCTGAATGTATGTTTTCATAATTTCTTCTGGATCTTATGTCATGCTTATAAATATATTCTCCCTTCTAAGTTTATAATAAATATCTACCTTAGTTTCATTTAGTTTTTTGTGAATTTACTCTTTAGCAATTTTGTGTACATTTTTCATCTTTCTGGAATATATTTTGTAACAAAATATAAGGTAATGGATTCAGCATAATTATTTTCCAAATTGCTGTCCTTTTCCAAGTGGCTGGTTTATTGTACAACCTGCTTCTTTGAATAGTTACTTTTCCCCTCTGCTGATTTGAAATACTGTCCTTATCAAAGACGGTATTTCCATTTACTTGGGTCTATTTTATTTTGCTAGTTCTGGCTATTTCTGTGCTAATACTGTGATGTTTTTATTTACTGTAGCTTTAATATGTTTGAATATCTAAGAGGCTTTTCACTTTCCTTTTTGCTAAAATACAGAGTCATTTAAAAAAAGTAGAGTGGGGATATTATTGACCTTTATAACATTGAATTTGTAGATTAATTTGAGGAAAAATAACACTTTTAAACTATTGAGTCTTTCTATACAAAATTAAGCTAGTTTTTCAAGTCTTATGTTCTGCAGTAGAGTTTTATACTCTTTTTCTTTTAGAAACTATGCATGTCTTGTTAAACTCTCCTGGAATGCTTTGTAGTTTTTGTTTCAATTATTGATATATTTTCCTACTATGTTCTGTAAGAAAATATAAAGCTATTTTTCTATATTAAATTTGGGTCCAGGTAAATGCTAAATATCTTGTTTTCTTCTAGTACTTTCTTACTGGCTTACCTTTGATTTCCAGATAGACAATCATATAGTCTATAAATTATTAAATTGACTTTTTAAAAATGTTTATAGATCTTACTCCAGCAATCTGTTTTCAGAGTTCTTCCAGAGCAAAGCAAATCTCTAACTGTGATATTGGGCATCCACTCATCTTGTTCCTTATTTTTAACCATTATGCTTCTAGTGTTTTAACATTAAGCATGATGCTGGCTTTTGGTTATATATGCTATTATCTTAATTTAGTAACTAGACATTTTTACTATATTGACTTAAAAAAATCAGAAATCAATAACTTTTTAAACCAACTTTTATAAAGTAAGCTTTTATAAATGAATTTTGCCATTTATTTAGAGGACTATAAAATTCATTTTATAAAATGATTTTTAGCCATTTATTTGGATGACTATATGATGAACATTATTTACAGAATTCTTAATTTTGAACCATCCTTGCCTTCCTGAAAATATGAACTTTGTTTTTTATGGTGGCAATGATATGCTAACTTTACAAATAATTTGGGAAACACTTCTTTTTTTTTCTTTTTTTTTTTTTTTTTTTAATGTGTTCTGGTGTAGTTTAAATAGCATGGAAATTTTATCCCTTGGAGATCTGAAATAATTTATTTGTGAAACTGCGAGACTTGGTGAAGTTTGAGGAAATAGCTCTATAAAAATTAAAATAACCTACAATCATCGATTATTTAATGAATATAGTCCAATTATTTAATATAGTCCTATTATTGTTATTTATTGTTAATATTGTCCAGATTGTTATTTAAATTTTTATAGAGCAACTTCCTCAAACTTCCTTGACCCCAGGAGTTGAAGGCCAGTCCAGGCAACATGGAGAAACCCTATCTCTATCAAAAATACAAAAAATTAGCCAGGTGTGGTGTCATGCACCTCCCTCCAGCTACTCGGGAGGCTGAGGTGGGAGGATCCCTTGAGCCTGGGAGGCGGAGGTTGCAATGAGCTGAGTGAGATTGCTCCACTTCACTCCAGCTTGGGCAACAGAATGAGGCTCTATCTTAAAAAAGGGGGAGGGGAGAGCATTAGGACAGATACCTAATGCATGTGGGGCTTAAAACCTAGATAATGGGTTGATGGGTGCAGCAAACCACTATGGCGCATGTATACCTACGTAACAAACCCACACATTCTGTGCATTTATCCCAGAACTTAAAGTATAATTAAAAAAAAAAAAACAAATTTTTAATTTGAATTGTTCACTTTATTTTGGTTTAAGTATTTATTAGCTCAAAATTAGGCAAATCTTTCCATACATAGGCATACCTTGGAGATAGTGTAGGTTCAGTTCCAGACTACAGTAATAAAGCAAATATCACAATAAAGTGAGTAAAAACTCACATTTTTTTGTTTCCCAGTGCATATAAAAGTTATACTATACATTAGCCTCTGAAGTGTGCAATAGCAATAGCATTATATCTAAAAAAAAGTAAATAACTTAAAAATACTTTGTTGTTTAAAAAAGCTAATGATAATTTGAGCCTTCACAAATCAATGTTTTTGCTGGTAGAAAGGCTTGCCTCGATTTTTTTTTTTTTTTTTTTTTTTTTTTTAGATGGAGTTTTGCTCTTGTTGCCAGGCTGGAGTGCAGTGGTATGATCCTGGCTCACTGCAACCTCCACCTCCCAGATTCAAGCAATTCTCCTGCCTCAGCCTCCCAAGTAGCTGGGATTATGGGTGCATGCCACCATGCCCAGCTAATTTTTGTATTTTTAGTAGAGACGGGATTTTGTCATGTTGGCCAGGCTGATCTCGAACTCTAGGCCTCAGGTGGTCCTCCCACCTCAACCTCTCAAAGTGCTGGTATTACAGGTATAAGCCATTGTGCTCGGCCTGCCTTGATTTTGATGGCTAGTGACTGATCACAGTGGTGGTTGCTGAAAGTTGGGGTGGCTGTAGCAATTTCTTCCAATAATACAACAAGGAAGTGTGTCACATTGATGGACTCTTCTTTCATGAAAAATTTCTCTGTAGCCTGCAGTGCTCTTTGATAGCATTTTACCCATAGTAGAACTTTCAAACTTGGAGTCAATTGTCTCAAACTCTGCTGCTACTTTATCAACTAAGTTTATGTACTCTTGGGAAAACTTTTTGTCATTTCAACAACAGCATCTTCACCAGGAGTGAATTCCGTCTCTAGAAACCTCTTTCTTTGCTCATGCATAAGAAGCAACTCCTTATTCATTCAAGTTTTATTGTGAAATTGCAGCAATTTAGTCACATCTTCCAGCTCCCTTTTTAATTGTAGTTATCTTGCTATTTCTAACACATCTGCAGTTCCTTCTTCCACTGAAGTCTTGAATCCCTTAAAGTATTCCAAGAGGGTTGAAATGAACTTCTTCAAAATTCCTGTTAATATTGATATTTATGTCCACATATAACTTGTGGCAGCTTCTACATCAATGCTTGCTGCTTCACCTTACACTTTTAAGTTATGCAGTTGGCTTCTTTCATTACATTTTATGAACCATCCTCTGTTAGCTTCAAACTTTTTTTTCTGCAGTTTCCTCACCTCTCTCTGCCATGATAGAATTGAAGAGAGGTAGGGCCTTGCTCTGGATTAGGTTTTGGCTTAAGGGAATGTTGTGGCTGGTTAAATCGTCCATTCACATCACTAAAACTTTCTCCATATCAGTAATAAGTCTGTTTTGCTTCTTATCATTCATGTATTCACCAAAATAGTACTTTCCTACAAGGGATATGAAGCACCTCTTCAAGGAGAATTACAAACCACAGCTCCACGAAATAAGAGGACACAAACAAATGGAAGAACATTCCATGCTCATGGATAGAAGAATCAATATCATAAAAATGGCCATACTGCCCAAGGTAATTTATAGATTCAGTGCCATCCCCATCAAGCTACCAGTGACTTTCTTTGCAGAATTGGAAAAAACTTCTTTAAAGTTCATATGGAACCAGAAAAGACCCCACATTACTAAGACAATCCTAAGCCAAAAGAACAAAGCTGGAGGCATCGCACTACCTGACTTCAAACTATACTACAAGGCTACGGTAACCAAAACAGCATGGTACTGGTTCCAAAACAGAGATATAGACCAATAGAACGGAACAGATCCCTCAGATATAACACCACACATCTACAACCATCTAATCTTTGACAAACCTGACAAAAACAAGAAATGAGGAAAGGATTCTCTATTTAATAAATGGTGCTGGGAAAACTGGCTAGCCCGATGTAGAAAGCTGAAACTTGATCCCTTCCTTACACCTTATACAAAAATTAATTCAAGATGGATTAAAGACTTAAATGTCAGACTAAAACCATAAAAACCCTAGAAGAAAACCTAGGCAATACCATTCAGGACATAGGCATGGGCAAGGACTTCATGTCTAAAACACCAAAAGCAACAGCAACAAAAGCCAAAATTGACAAATGGGATCTAATTAAACTAAAGAGCTTCTGCACAGCAAAAGAAACTACCATCAGAGTGAACAGGGAACCTACAGAATGGGAGAAAATTTTTGTAATCTATTCATCTGACAAAGGGCTAATATCCAGAATCTACAAAGAACTTAAACAAATTTACAAGAAAAAAACAACCCCATCAAAAAGTGGGCAAATGATATGAACAGACACTTCTCAAAAGAAGACATTAATGCAGTCAATAGACATGTGAAAGAATGCTCGTCATCACTAGCCATCAGAGAAATGCAAATCAAAACCACAATGAGGGCCGGGCGCGGTGGCTCAAGCCTGTAATCCCAGCACTTTGGGAGGCCGAGACGGGCGGATCACAAGGTCAGGAGATCGAGACCATCCTGGCTAACACAGTGAAATCCCATCTCTACTAAAAATACAAAAAACTAGCCGGGCGAGGTGGCGGGCGCCTGTAGTCCCAGCTACTCCGGAGGCTGAGGCAGGAGAATGGCGTAAACCCGGGAGGCGGAGCTTGCAGTGAGCTGAGATCCGGCCACTGCACTCCAGCCTGGGCGACAGAGCAAGACTCTGTCTCAAAAAAAAAAAAAAAAAAAAACCACAATGAGATACCATCTCACACCAGTTAAAATGGTGATCATTATAAAGTCAGGAAACAACAGGTGCTGGAGAGGATGTGGAGAAATAGGAACACTTTTACGCTGTTGGTGTGACTGTAAACTAGTTCAACCATTGTGGAAGACAGTGTGGTGATTCCTTGAGGATCTAGAGCTAGAAATACCATTTGATCCAGCCATCCCATGACTGGATATATACCCAAAGGATTATAAATCATGCTGCTAGAAAGACACATGCACACGTATGTTTATTGCGGCACTATTCACAATAGCAAAGTCTTGGAGCCAACCCAAATGTCCATCAATGATAGACTGGATTAAGAAAATGTGGCATATATACACCATGGAATACTATGCAGCCCCAAAAAAGGATGAGTTCATGTCCTCTGTAGGGACATGGATGCAACTGGAAACCATCATTCTGAGCAAACTATCACAAGGACAGAAAACCAAACACTGCATGTTCTCACTCATAGGTGGGAATTGAACAATGAGAACACCTGGACACCGGGTGGGGAACATCACACACTGGGGCCTGTTGTGGGATGCGAGGAGGGGAGAGTGATAGCATTAGGAGATATACCTAATGTAAATGACAAGTTAACAAGTGCAGCACATCAACATGGCACATGTATATATATGTAACAAACCTGCATGTTGTACACATGTACGCTAGAACTTAAAGTATAATAATAATAATAAAAGGCTTTGTAAACCTAGAATTCTGATTCTATGGGCTGTAGTTTTGCTAAATGTCCTGGTCACCTCATCTCAACCAACGAATACTTAAGGAGTGCCAGCTATGTGTAGAACATTGTGCTTGGACCTGCAGAAGGCACAGTTCCTATGCTTTGGGGATTAGTTCTCTCTCTATCTAAACAAATTGATAGAAACAAACAGAAGTAAGATAAAGAAAATTCCCTTCAAGAACTTCCCCTTTGCATTCACAACTTGGCTAAGAGTGCAAGAGGCCTAGCTTTTAGTATACCTTGGCTTTCAAAATGCTTTTCTCACTAAGCTTAATCTTTTCTAGTTTTTGATTTAAAGTAAGAAACATGTGACTCTTACTTTCACTTGGGACACTTAGAGGCTATTGTAGAGTGATTAATTGGCCTAATTTCAGTACTGTTGTGTCTCAGGGAGTAGGAAGACCTGAGAAGAGAGAGAGAGATGGGGAAACAGGTGGTTGGTGGAGAAGTCAGAACACACACAACATTTATCCTTTCAGTTTACCATCTTATATGGGCATGGTTTGTGCTGCCCAAAACAATTACAAAAGAAACACCAAAGATCACTGATCACAGATCACCGTAACAGATATAATAATAATGAAAAAGTTAGCAATACTGTGAAAACTACCAGAATGAGACACAGAGACACCAAGTGAGCAAAGCATGTTTGGAAAATGATGCTGATAGATTTGTTTAATGCAGGGTTGCCACAAAGCTACAGTTTGTTAAAAAAAAAAAAAAAAAATATATATATATATATATATATATCTGTGAAGTACAATCAAGAGAAGAACAACAGAATGAGGTATGCCTATAATTTTCTTACTTTATGGAATATTTGTGTTTTCCCCTCATTCCTAATTTTCTGCATATTGATTGTGTTATATTTAACTGTTTAGGAATTAAGTTACTTAATTTTTCACTTTAGGAGTTGCCTCTAGGATTATTCATCTATTGTATGGCATTGCTATTTTCTAATTAATTAATCTTGCTTTTAAAAACTATCACTATTTCCTTCTACTTCCGTTAGGTTTATTTTGTGGTTAAATTTCATTTGATTAATGAGTATTTTTATTTTATATTTAGCAATATTGTGGTAGATTGTGAATCTTGTTCAATTTTTTCCTTTGTTTTTGTTAGGCCATTTTGAAAGTTTTACATTGATCACTTAGTGTATTATTATAACTAATAGTTACATAGCTTTTTTTTCAAGATTGGTAACATTACTGTCAAGGTCACTGTGAATATTTACATTATGAGTCAGTGTGTGCCATGAGTTCTTTCACAGTGGGTGTTCTTCACTTGTGATTTTTTTGTTTTGAATCATTTTCCAACTGGCTCTAATAAGACTTCACGCATGTTTCTTTTTCAGAAAGAGCTTTTAAGTGATGTTATTCTAGAAGTATTGCAAAATTGAACATTTCCTCCTGCTCTATAAATGTCAGCATGGCTCAATATATAGTTCTTGAGTTCCATTCCCTTTCTTTCAACTTTTTGGAGATGTAGTTCCTTTGTCTTTTTGACCTTGAGTGTTTCTGAAGTGAAGTCTGAAAGTCTGAATTTATCCGTTGTCTTTTTTTTTTTTTTTTTTAAACATTTGTAGGGGATCTGATTCTTCTCCTTCAGTGTTTATAAGAGCCTGTCTTTCTCTTTGGAATTCAATAATATCATTAGGAAATATCATGATTTTAAAATTATTTTTTCATGGAAGACAGCAAGCCCTTTCAATAGGAACATACAGGTTTTCTTTTAGAAAAGAAATGTTTACTGATAAATAATTTCATGTTTTATTCTCCTCTTTATATAATGACTGCCTTCCAAATCTACTCTCTTCATTTCTGTATTATTTTCTTGAGGTATCCTTCCATGTTACAGCCATGTTTCTACCAGGGTTGGCTTATTATATTGCTGATTCCAATTTGGATTTCATTTCTGTAATGGTGTTTTCCCTTAGCTATCCTGACTCACTTTTAAATCTTCCTCAGTCCAAATAGCATCTCACCTTTGTTCTCTTGCATCTTTCTCTTTGATATAACCATGCATTTGGGATATTTTGTCTAAAATTTTCTTCTGTTTCCTGTAGTATCTATTTCAAAATATTTTCTTCACCTGCCTTTTATTGGGTATGTTTCATTCTTTTTTATCCTTTATGCTATCAACCTTATTAGATTTTTTTCTGTATATCATTAATTTTTGACTGAGTTATCAGTCAGGGTTAAGGTGCAGATACAGGAAGCTACTTTAGCTCTTTTAAGTGCAAAGCATTTACAACTGGAAAGTTTGTGTTACAACATTACCAGAAGGACAGGAGGAACAAGTTCTAAGCTGGACTATGTGGAATGATTCCTAGAACGGTACTCCAAAACTGGTACACCATGGTAGCTACTTCCTCTGCAACAGTTAAGCTCCCTTGGTAACAGGTGGCAGGTACAGGCACTGGTGGTTGGGTAGATGTGGTAGTAGGAGTTTATAAAAGTTATCTTCTGATTACTTAAATTTTCATAGAGAAGTTGGAAGCAAGCTCATCATTTAAGAGTGAGGAAGCAGGAGGAGATGATGAAAATGTGAGGCAAAAGAGAAAAAGGAAAATAGTTTTCTAGGAGAGTAGCAAATGAACAGGCTAGGGAAATGTAGTATGAGAGTCAAGGAGTATTATAGGGTGGTTTGAGATTTGCAACTATGAATTCAAAGTGAGACTAGACAAGGTAATTGTGTGTTTTTCTTCAGCCACGTCCTGCTATAGGGGCACAAGTATGGGGTGGTTGAAAGGTTACATTTAACCAAGGTTAGACGTTTCCAGGTGTTTACAATGATGGGGAGAAAGGGGAAGTAAGTTAAGGGTGTATAGTAGGAAGGATTATAATGATTGACCATGGAAATAAAGCTTACCTAGAAAGAGAATATCAGGAAGATTGGGGACAGTAAAATGTTGGTAAGACGAATAAGCTGGAGTCTGACGGGGTCAAAGGGTTGTTGGAGTTGGGGTGCTAAGTGGAGTGAGAGGAATAAAATGAGGTAGTTATTCAGCAGTAGGGTATGAGAAATTATGATTATGCAGAGATAAAAGTTATAATATTAAAGTTTATGGTATGACAACTAAAATAATGTTGAAGACAAGATCATTGGAAGAGAAGAGTTCAAGCAACTGAGAAAGCAGAGAATTCGAAGGGTCATCTACATGTATATTAAAACTTCAAAAATTAAGGAAGGAATAGTCATGAGGATATAGACAATGAGCCAGAAGTGGAAGTATTTGAAAATCAAGAGGGAGTAATCTGGAGGAAGGTCTGGAGATGGGGCAACATTGAGGGATAGGAGGTGACGTACTATCATGTCAAGAAATGTCAAGCTGGAAGTTTTTAGGTGGATGAAAGTGAGAAAGTAGCAGTGAGCAACAGAGAAGATCTCCAACCACTCCCACGCTCAGTGATAAGAGGGCAGGGAGAAAATCAGCCTTTGCTTGAAAGGACTGTGTGGGGAAGCAGTGCCAAGTTTCCCTTGTGAAAAGGTGAGAGAAGAGGCTGGGGATGGGTACGATTGTGCTGATGATGGACAGATTATGAGAATCTGAAGGTCTAGTAGGAAGATTTCAAGAAGGATGAGAGAAGGTAATAGAAGAAGAGCTATCAGAGCCTTATGGAGATTATAGGGTAGGAGATGAGTGTTGAACTAGACATTTGGGACTGTTTAAGATAAAAAAGACTAAAGGTCACAATAAGATTCACCTTGGTTAATTCAAGGTGAGTGGTAGCAAGGCTGAGTGTTATGGGCAGGAACAGTTATGTGCTTGAAGCTCCCTCAAGAAATGGGGAAGTAAGTCTTTGACTCAGTAGATGAATCCCAACTGGACTTCATACTATAGGGTTAATAAGCCTGGGGGAGGCATTTTCCTGACTTTGACACAGTCCATGGGTTTACTGTGGACCCCAGGTCAGGGAGGGGCTCTTTTTTGAAACTTAGTGGAGTTGAAATTCTGGGGAAGCTTGATGCTACTTTATGTAGCATCTTCATCACTGGTAATCTAGGTAGAAGGCCTAGAGGATGACTGATGTCAGTCTCTGTGAACTGGCCTTATTGATTTCTGGTGATTGACAATAGGGTTATACATGGGACCACTGATGTGCTATTTGTCAGAGAGTAGGTGGGATCTAATCAGGTTTACACAGACATTGTTTGAACTGTCTTCTTAAAACTTAGGTGGCAGGCTAGAAGATTTTATGTATGTACACGTGTTGGGGCAGTGGTGGATGAGCTTGGACAGTAGGCAACTTGTAGCCTTGGTTTAGGTATGTTGTTTCTAACACTTTCTCTCGAGATCTGATTAATCATCTGCCTTGAGACATGTGTCACTGTGTGTGTGTGTGTGTATGTGTGTGTGTGTATGTGTGTATAGGGGTGAGTTTAGGATAGTATACAGGAAAAAAGGACCATCTTCTAATCTTGTTTTTTTGAAATATATTGATGAATTATCTCAGGTTCACACAAAATGAAGATATCACAGTACATGTATGTGGTACATGTATGTATGTACACATGTGGGGACAGTGGTACATGGTACCTTCTTCAACTTTGCCTCATGGTTTGTCCTTGGGTATGCAAATCTGACTCAAGTTGGGTGCTTCTTTTTTCTCTCCATGGTTCCACCTGGCCGTTGGTATTTTCCCTGTTTACTTAAAGGATATTGGCCTTTCTATTTATTTATCTATTTGTTAATGTTAAGATATTTAGGTGACAAATAAAGATTATATATTCAAAGTACACAACATGATGATTTGATGTATGTATATATTGTATAATAATTATAAAATCAGATGAACATATCCATCACCACACATGCTGTACCTTAGATCCCCAGAACTTGTTTATTTTATAACTGAAAGTTTGTACCCTCTGATGAACATCTGTCCATTTCTCCTATCTTCTAGTCCCTGGTAACCACTGTTTTAGTCTCTGTTTCCAGGAGTTTGACTTTTCAAAATTTTCACATGTATGTGAGATCTTACAGTATTTGTCTTTTTGTGTCGGGCTTATTTCACCAAGCATAATGTCCTCCAGGTTCATCTGTGTTGATATATACTTTCCACACTCATGGCAGCATTATTCACCAAGATATGGAATTAATCTTGGAATTTGATGGACAAATGGATAAAGAAAACAGGCCGGGCGCGGTGGCTCAAGCCTGTAATCCCAGCACTTTGGGAGGCCGAGACGGGCGGATCACGAGGTCAGGAGATCGAGACTATCCTGGCTAACACGGTGAAACCCCGTCTCTACTAAAAAATACAAAAAACTAGCTGGGTGAGGTGGCGGGCGCCTGTAGTCCCAGCTACTCGGGAGGCTGAGGCAGGAGAATGGCGTAAACCCGTGAGGCGGAGCTTGCAGTGAGCTGAGATCCGACCACTGTACTCCAGCCTGGGCGACAGAGCGAGACTCTGTCTCAAAAAAAAAAAAAAAAAAAAAGAAAATGTGGCATACACATACACACAAACACACATATACACATATACATACTATATATAATACATTAGAATATGATTCAGCCATTGGAAAAAAGGAGCTCTCTTTTTAAAAAATCTACCCTCTGATCAAGATTATGGGGATAGATTTTATCTCTCAGTATTCTCCTGTGGTTGGGTTTAAATTATATGTGGAAGAGTAGGTATTACTGGAAATCTTTATGTTGTGGTAGTTCCCTAGTATTATTAAAGATGACATTTTTGTCTTTAGATCAGGTTTACGTTATTTTGATAGACCTCAAGAATAGGTATGCAGGTATGTTCTCATGGTGCCATCTTCTTGTAAGTCCTTGCTTGTGTCTCTTGCTTTCTTACTAAGTAACCGAGTATTATCTTTTCAAAAGCTCTCATTTATATGTTGCTAGAGTATGTGTTGACTAAATTATTAATAATTTTGTTGATGTCAACAAAGAACATGAATCACTAGGTGATACTGATGTCTGCACATATCCATGCTACTTACAGTTTTTCATGACTTGAGGATAGAATTCAAAGCACACAGTACCATGAACACAGTCACAAATATTAAATATTGTAATAATGTTCAAAATATCTTGAAGTGAAAATATTTTGGATTGTATTAGTTTTCTATTGTTGAGTAACAAATGACCACACATTTAGTAGCTTAAAACAATATTCATGTTGTTTTGCTCACCCTTCCATAGGTTAGAAGTCTGGCATGGCAAGACAGAGTTCATTTAGATTATCACAAGGCTAAAATCAGGGTATTCATTTGGATGAATTCTCATCTGAAGACTCTGGAAAAATCTGCTTCTCAACTCATTTTTTTTTTTTTTTTGAGACAGGTTCTTGCTCTGTTGCCCAGGCTGGAGTGTAGTAGTGAGAATATCTGCTCATGGCAGCCTCAACCTCCTGGGCTCGAGCAATCCTCCTACTTCAGCTTCCCACATAGCTGAGACCATAGGTGAATGCCACCACTATACACAACTAATTTTTAAATGGTTTTGTAGAAATAGGGTCTCATTCTGTTGCCCAGGCTGTTCTCGAACTCCTGGGCTCAAGTGATCCTCCCTCCTTGGCTTCACAATGTACGAAGATAACAGATATGAGCCACTGCATCTGGCCTAAATTCATTTTTTTGTTGTTGTTGTTGGAAAAATTTAGTTTCTTGTAGTGTAGAACTGAGGTTTGTCTGCTTTGTGCTGGCTGTCAGCTGGATGCTGCTCTCAGCCCCTATAGGCCACCCACATTCTCTGCCACATGTGTTAGTCAGGGTTCTCCAGAGGAACAGAACCAATAAGATGTTTATATTTATATTACTTGAATATTTGTTAATGTTTATTTATTATAAGGAATTGGCTCACATGATTATAGAGGCTGAGAAATCCCATGACATGCCATGTGCAAGCTGGAGACTGAGTACCCACAAGAGCTGGTGTTACAAGTTCTAGTCTGAGTGCAGAAGACTGATGGTCCAGATTGAAAACAGGCAGCAAGAGTGAATTCTACCTTACTCCGCTTCTGCTCAATTCAGACCTCCAATGGATTGGAACAGGCCCACCCACATTGAGGACAGTAAGCTGCTTTACTCAGTCTATTGATTTAAAGGATTCACACTTTTAAAGTGTCTTTGGAGTCATCAAGAAACATCCTCACAGACACACCCAGGGTAATTTTTAACCAAATACCTAGACACCTGGTGGCCCAGTCAAGTTGACACATAAATTCACCATCATGCCATGTAACTTCTTTCATCTTCAAAGCCAGTGTGGTAGGCTGAATAATGCCTCACCCAAAAGATTTCCATGTCCTAATCCCTGCAACCTGTGAATATGATATCTTATATGGCAAAGAAGATTTTTGCAGGTGTGATAATTAAGATTTTTGACATGGGAGATTATCCTGGATTATCTGGATGAGCCTGATGTAATCACAGGCACCCTTTTATGGGAGACTGCAATATGACAACAAAAGCAGAGATTGCTGCGATGCAGCTAAGAGCCATGGAGTGCTGAAGCCTCTGGAGCTGGAAGAGCAAGGAACAGATTGTCTCCTGCAGCTTCCAGAAGGAATCAACCCTGCTGACACCTGCATTTTAGCCCCTTAGGACTCATTGTTCTAAGATTTCTGACCTCCAGATCTGTGACAGAATACATTTACATTGTTTTAAACCACCAAATTTGTCATAATTATTTACAGTTCAATAGGAAATGAACACAGTCTGCAAAGGGGAATTTTCCCTCATTAAATCTCACTTGCACCTTGAAACTCTGTTAACTTCCTTTCCTGAAACCATAGGGAGAAAATTCTCTGCTTTTAAAGGGCTTATGTTATTAAGCCTGGCTCACTCATAGTTGAGTGCTAACTTAACTGATTAACTGATTAGGGTCTCTAATTATGATACAACTACAAAATTCCTTTTGTAGGAATTTTGTAGAAGATGTATGTACACAAGATGCCAGAAATCTTGGGGGGCTGTCTTAGAATTTTGCCTACCACCAAAGATGGAAAACTTTGAAGGTGTCTTGGGAGTAATTAAACTTTAAAATAATTTAGAATTGGAATATACTTGGTCTTATGGTTATTAGAGGTTAATTAAAATTTTTCTAGTTTTTTGATTTAGGAGTTCCATTGCAATTCTGAATTAACATAGGAACATATTACATCTAGCAATTTTTATGACAGGAAAATGTATAGCCTTCCACAAATACTGTCTTTCTTTGCTTTCTCTAAGTTTTCTTCCTGATCACAAGATCTACTGCCTTACAATGCATGAACACACAAGAAATAATTTTCATGGTTCTATCTTAAGTTAGCTAAAAGACACATGCAGTGGCTTTACTTTGGAGACCTGCTTCTGGATTTTTTCTTGATTGCCACATCTCTTTTTGTTGTTGTTTAGGGATATGTTTTATTTTTTCCACTGTCATTTTTAACTCTCAGCCATCTCAAGAAAATCGAATACTGTGTTTATTTGGTCACCTGTATCATTTATCTATCCTCAAGCATTACTCCTAACTCTCATAAAGATTAAATTCCTTTTTTTGGAATGTATTTCTTAATGAACACTGTTTCATTTTTTTCTTTGTGTATTATTTTGAATTTTTTTTTTTTTACTAGTGGCAGAGAGCGTCCAATGTAAGTAAAATTTACTTCCATTAGATGTTCTGTTATAGTTTGTAAACACTGTTTATCTAATAAACTAGCATTTTATTAGGAAAAGATCCTGGAGCTCAGTAAAAAATTAAAACTGAATTATGTTTCTTTAAGAGGCTCTCTTAAAAAAAAATGCCTTCTTAATTTTCACTGTGAGAACCAAGTGTAGTGTGTTTAATTTTCCACCTAGAACAATTGAGGGACACAGGTTAAATGAATAACATCATAAGGTTTCTGAATATGCCAAATGCTTTCTCTACAAATGTCTTGGCTATTCTATAAAGAAAATCTCACAAGAAAGATGACACTGCTTTACAAGCCCTGCCTGAGATCTGAAAACAAGAAAATTAGGAATAGAAATGTCTGAAATGGAAGAATATTGGGAGGATATTTAATTGAATTATATTCTTTCAGTTATGTCCTTACACATTTTCATTTAATGTGAAACCTAAACTTGCTAATCTGCCAAAAGAAAATGTCAGATTAGTGATTAATTTGCTTTCATCAAGATGTTTATTAGAACCTGATTATATTAGCATATATTCAGCAAATAGAGTTTTTATATTTCTTAACATCCGAATAATACATCCTTGCAGATTTTACCAGTTATACTGCTGATAGATACAAGTTAGGCTGCTTAGTTTAAATTTTCATTTTATATAGTTAACAATTTTTAACACTAAATCTATAACTGAGTAGGGAAAAATTAGTTTATTATTGATGGTTAACTTTCTAAGTGTTTTTTAAAAATCATACATTGTCAAAGAATTCTGGGGTTTATTTCAGTGCATGGGCTGTATTAATAATAAGCTATTACCAAAATAATGCTCTATAACCTTCAAAACTTCATGATTCACAAAAATGTGAATTTATTCCCATGCTCAAGGGTGTACATTTGACTGCAGTTTGATCTAGGCTGGAGGAGTTGGGCAACTCTTCTTCAGCTGCCGATTGGGGTTACATCTGCTTTACATGTCTTCCAGTGTTCTTGGACCAGTGTGTCTACTCAGCAGTTCCTGCGTAAAGAGCGAGAACACAAGAGCCAAACTTAACTGTGCAAACACATTTAAGGCCTCTATGCCTATCATCCTCTAAGGTTCCATTGGCTAAAGTTAGTATGTGCCCGAAACCCAAATCCATGGGGCAGGGAAATACACCATGCCCCTAGAGGGGTGGTGAAGGGTAGAAGGAGTATTTACTGAATAGTAATCCAATAATCCAAACTATTTCATGTGTTTTGTTCTTTAGGTTAAACACTGTATAACACCGAAAGGATCCCTTTCTGTGAATTAAGGTGCAGGCAAACTATCTCTTTTTTTTCAGGCATCTAATAATATTATGGTTAAATGTTAATTTAAGTGTAAATTTGCCAATCCTTATTTTAGAATCCCGAGATGAATTCTTATGTGTTTAAGCAGCTATTTGACTTGTTTTTGGTTATTTTCATTACAGATATATAATCATATATATTATATACATATATATATGATAGATTGATAAAGCTCACGCGTTACTTTTTCCTCATATTTTTCCTCTAAGAGCAAACATAGCACTGGTAGGAGAGAATAAATAGAAGAATGGATGCCCTGTTAAACTGTCTGCTCTGCCAAGGCAGAAGCCATATCTGTCTCTGCTGCTATGTCTCAGGACCTAGCCTAGTACATTGCGCTGAGTAGGCTGTCAATGAATACTCAACCGACTGATGACCGACTTGCAAGAGAATCAACCACTGTGGTGTCCTATTTTATCTTGGCTTCATTTTGCATTAGTACATACAGTACCAGAGAATACAAGTAATATTTTCCTTATTGTGATAAAATACAAATAACATAAAATTTATCATTTTAACAGTTTTTACTTATTTGCTGTAATACATGCTTCAGCTTTCCTTTTTGTAAAACAATAATATCCAAATGGTATTTTCCCATTTCTTCCCATGCTTTTACTACATTTACAACTGTCGTACAATCATTGCCACTATGCAGTTTCAGTAGTTCATCATCATCCCAAATAGAAATCCTGTCCCTATTAAGCAGTTGCTCCTCGTCCCTCTTCCTCCAATCCCTTGGCAAACACTAATCTGCTTTCTGTCTCTATGGATTTACCCATTCCGGACATTTCATACAAATGGAATCATATAGTATTTGGCTTTTTGTGTGTAGCTTATTTAGCATCACGTTTGCAAGGTTTATCCATGTTGTAGCATTTAGTACAGTCATCGCTTGGTATCTGTGGGGGATTGGTCCTAGGACACACCCCCACATACCAAAATTCACATGTGCTCAAGTCCATTCTATACAATGGCATAGTATTTGCATATAACTTATATCTTCCTGTATACTTTAAATCGTCTCTAGATTAATTATGATAGCTAATACAACGTAAATGCTATGCAAATAGTAGTTATATTGTATTTTAAGAATTTGTATTATTTTTATTGTTCTTTTATTTTTTTCCTAAATATTTTTGATCTGTGGTTGGTTGTGTCTATGGGTGTGAAACCTGTGGATACAGAGGGTTGACTGTACTTCATTTGCATGACCAAATAATATTCCATTGTATGGATATATCTATTTGTTGGTTGATGGATATTTATGAAAATAATGTTTATATACATAGTAATTGATTTAAGATATCATTTGAGATCTAATACATTAACAGTCTCAGAGGTTTTGTTTGATTCTCTCTGGAGAACACATCAGTGAAGTGAGACTGTTCTATTCAGTTGAGTTGGAAATAGAAGAAGAGAACTGGAAGATTTTCTAGCAAAATAATATTAACACAGTGAATGGTGAACTTCCACTGCCCAATTAAACTGTGATATTGTGAAATATTTTTTAAGCTTCAGTCAAGATTGTTATGATCAGATATCACAATCACTTGACAGCAATTTGGTAGGGAACCAGGAATTGCAGCTGCTTATTTTAATTGTGACTTTGATCTTGTATCTTTTACTTATTTGCTGTAACACATGCTTCAGCTTTCCTTTTTATAAAACAATAATATCCAAATGGTACTTTCCCATTTCTTCCCATGCTTTCTGTGCCAATTTTATGTGCATTTTCCAACCTCCTTCTGCTCTCCAGAAATGTTTTAAATCTCAGATCATGTGAGATTCTGATTTAAGATTTAAAAATACTTCCCTCCCTGAAGGTTTATTACCCAATTGGTATCTGAAAGGATCTGCATAACTATTTCATTATCCATAGAGTCCAAGAGGAGTGCAATGGAATTAATTTAAAAGCTTAGAAAATAAGATATATGAGTAAAATGAAAGGAATTGGCATTATGTAACTTGGAGAAATGAAGGCTGAAATCTTTAATACATGAAGGACTATAATATAGAGGAGGATGAATGATTTTTCTCTGTCTTCCAACAGAATAGAATAAGAGAAAATGGATTTAAGCAATAGCAGCCTGGATTTAGATCAGAAATAAAAAAAAAAAAAAGCTTTCTAACTCTAGGGAGTGTCAGGTGGTTTATCAGTGTCCTTGTTAAACCCCAGCAAAGATTTAAGGAAAAGAAAGTGGAGGGGAAGAATTACTTTGTTAACGTTGTTTATTAAGAGATGTTCCTAAATACCCTTCCTTGTGAATGTCTAGATTATGATAGATTACTACCTGTTTTGGATGATCACAGTCCCTAAGGAAAATAGGAGGCACCAGACTCCCGTGTTTCTCCTCCATAGAAGTGCCTACTACATTCTTTGCAGCAGGAAACCATTTAATACAATTTAGTTAAGTGAAAAATCTCCTCTTCTTAAAGATGAGACAACTGAAGTAGTATAATTGTCTGCCCTCAGATCAAGCAGCTAGGATTAAATTCACACAGTTATTTAAGACAAAATGTAGATTTGTGGCAGAAAATAGATTTTTACCTGTTTTGGACCTAGAACGCTGGATAGCAACCCGGAACTGAAACGGGCGGAAACACTTCCTGCAATGCCCTAGATGCCTGGAGGGTTTATAAATCAACAATTCAGTAACCTTCAATCAGCGAAGTCAGTCGGTGACCTGGTTCTAGTGAGCAAGATACATCTAATACAGAGCCATTTATTTTAAAATGATTTAAAATAATATGTTTGGTAATATTTACTGAGTTCCCACAGTATATGAGGCAATGTGTAAGTTCTAGTGGGAAGCAATACATAAGATAAAGAAGATGCCCATGGAATAACTTGGAGCTGAACTATTCCTCATTTGTAAGGCATCCATGCAATATGAAGGTTAAATGTTAGGGAGAAAGTAAACAGGAAAATGTACAAAGCAAGCAGCTTTGTGTTTTCTCTGAAGGTATCGGAGGTCAGGCTCACAGACTTATCTCTCCACCTTTTAGTCCAGCCCAGGTTGACCTGCTCCCCTCAGCACTTCACTGTATTCTGCTTCCAGCATGTACTTGTCAGATCCCCAACTAGTCCTATGCAGACCTATAACCTAGATTTTCATTCTCTTGGTGCCTCAGACTTCAGGACTTCCGTGGTTCTGAAGGGAGGGAGAGCAGTTAAAATGGCATTTGAAGGACTGCTGTTTTGGTCCAGGGTGGGTTAGTCACTGGCAGGGCACAGACAAGAGCCCTGGGCCTAACTCTGAGGTGCCAGTGTAGAATCTTGTTTTAACTTGTATGAGAGAAGTAAAGTAGTGAGAATTAAAATTTATCATGGAGTGAGGGAAACTGTCAAGCAGCATTGATAGTAGATGCTGAGAAGTAAAGAGGAAAAAAATTGTTAAAATACTAGTTATAACAAATATGTAAATTGGCAATTAGGTATAATTGCTATGTACCACAACAATGATCATCATTAAATGTCATATTCATTTAGCATATAGTTAATTTCATTTCAGTACAACCTATTCCTTTGTTCATTTTTCAAAATTTGCTTTTGTGTCTGGTTGTTTGGGGCATATAAAACAATATAGGGGACGACACCCATTTATAGAATAAAATAGCCATCTCTATAATTGTTCCTGACATTTGGGTTGCTGTTTCATAGATAATGCTGGTTAAAAAAAGATTGTTATGTTAAAATAGATAATATTTCAATGATATTTCTAACCTGAAACAATTGGCATATTGTTTTAGTTGCTTTAACTGCCTTCCCTAAAGAAAACATACTTATTTTCAGGGCTGACTGCTGTTGGCATAATAAAAAATTGTTCCTAACATTAAGTTGAGACGCAATTTAATCAATAAGACTGTTTTACATTTGGCAATGTCAGAGTTTCTAGTTTCTACCTCCTGCTTCCTTAGCAAAAACTGAACAGAGAATTGGGTTTTCTGTTCGTGAGATACTTTACTCAAGCATTGCCTAAAATTGTTTTTTTTTTTTTAGGTAAGATTTAACCAAAAGATAATCAAAAGTAGTTTTCTCTTGGTCATGTCTCATCCTTGCTTGGGCATTGCTTTTAACCTTGATGAAAGTAGTATTAAGTTTGTATTTTGATTTTAAGATTGAAAAGTTAATGTAGGCACTAAGGAAATCAACTAAAACAAAACTTGGGGATAAACTTTTACAATTATGAGAAAAAAGGCAATTAGTTCCTTGATATCAGATAGGCCCTGGGCTGACCCACTTAATGAAACTTCTTTAACCCTCTATTGTCTATGATCTGAGTTGAGCTGTAATTCTTTGTCATCAATTTGATGTTTGTTTTTTTCTTTTCCCTTGAAGGAATTATCCCACATTCTTGGCAGCCTTCCAAAACTGCAGTGGAACCAAGGACTTTGTGTATTTGAATTTTTAATTGTAAACATTGTGACAAGCATTGGCAAACTGGGAGTTGGCAGAGTTGGTGTGATGTCATAGAAAATAATTTCCTTTGTTTTATTTAAAAAAGGTTTCCAAGTTTCCCCCAAGTAAGTCTGGCTTTTATCTCAAGCTATGAGAGAGCCGTTTACCAGATGTCAGAACCAAGACATTGTCTTTGATTTCTAAGGACTTTACCCAGGGTGACCTGGATTATTCCTCTCTGTGAATTGAATGCAAACCTCTTAAATATCACTCCATTTCTCCAGGCCACTGCACTGACTCTTTCTTCCATTTATCTTGCCCTATTTATCTTCAACCTTTGTCTTAGGCAATACTTTCTTCCTCTCAATTCCCTTAGCACAAAAGTGATTCTCAAACACTGTCATGTCCTTCAAATATATTCAGAAAATGATATTGATCTCCAGACTGATTTCATCCTTTAGAAACATGCAAGTTACAGATTCATGAGTCTGATATCAGTGGCAAAATCCTGTACCAGGTTATTAAACAAGTGTTTTGTTAGCACTTAGGATAAAAGTCAGTGATTAATTATGAGGGTCTGCCTAAATTTTCTAGGAACAAATGGCAAACCAATGTCTCCTTAAATAGGTTCCCTGATTGGGAGGTCTGAGAAACTAGATAGGGCATTTTGATTCTGGCAAGGCATTTGAAGTAGTTGCTTGAGATGGCTTCTTGGACAAGATGGAGAAAAACAGATCTGTGTGAAATGGCTGTGTCTGGTAGGAACAGTTGTAGTTACTCAGTAAAATTATATAATTTAGAAGGTGGTCTTTAGGGGTATGCAGAAACTTCTAGTCTTACCCCAACCCCAGTAACCATTTTGATTTATAATTTAGATGGGTCATGGAAAGCTCTTTTCCATTCTCTTGTTGACTAAGTTCTATTTGATCTTCAAAACCCCATTCCAGTGTCCCCTCTTAATGGAAGTTCTCTGTCACCCTCAAGTCTGATTTAGAGGTCTTTCCTCTGTACTCCTAGAAAGTTTTTCATGGTGCTTACCACACTGTACTGTGGTTCCTCATTTACCTGTTTTCTTTGCTAGGCTATAAAGTCCTTGAGGTGAAAGACCAATCTTATTTAATTTTATATCCCACAGCATCTGGCACTTAGTATCCATCAGTAAAATTTTGTTGAATAGGTAAATGGATGAGTGGATTAATGCTACACTTATCATTCTTTTTACATGACACAAAAATACATAATGTGACAAATAACAGAATTAAGATTCTGAGAGAATTAAGTGGTTTTAAAAATGGGTCCAATTAAAAAGATTTAGTATCTCTATTTCATTGATCCTACCATCTTTTATTGTCTGTTATCCCCTTGCTATTCTCTGTTACCTGTTCACCAAGCTTAATTTCATGCTTTATCATTATAATCACTCTTTTGTGTCTCTCTGGATTTGTCTTTCACACATGCATAACTCTGGATAAATACAACTCTTTACTTACATCATGGATAAACATGGTTGGGGAAAAGCCCACCACCGTGCTGACTTGCTGCACTTTCAATTCATGACTGCCCACGTGAAATGGGCTCCTAGCACAGCCAGCAATCATTGTCTACATCCCTAATCCATTTTCTCGCCAACTTACTCAGATGGCCATTTTAGACATTTCCCCCTCTCTCCAAATGCTATCACCACCTCCTCATTCTTGCTCTCAGCAGATGACCATTCTTCCTCTTCACTGAAGTAATGTAAGCAATCTGATGAGAATTTCCACATCATCAACACTTCCTGTGCACCCACATACTTTGCCTTCCTTCATTTTTTAGAGAGATGAATTATCTATTGACCCAGCACATAGCCACCATTATACACTAGATCCCACTTCTCTCATTTCCACAAGAATATCATCCCAGCAATTACAGCACTCCTTACAGTCATGTTTTTTCCTCTCTACTATGTCAGATTCGTAAGCATATAAACATGCTAATATTTCCATGGGATTCATGAAATTTTTACAGCATCAAAGAGCCTCATTAGAATCATTTTCTAATGATTCTTTATAATCAGCACCACATTGTCCATTTTGTCATCACTTGCCTGTTATTTGCAGCCTTGGAGATCACACCATCTCATAGCACAGCATATTCTAACAAACTGATCTTCTTTTATTACATGGTGTGACTAAACATGTCTAATCATAAAAAACCTTCTTTAAGAAATGAAAAATAAGTGATTCGAATGCTTATAGTATTTAAACTCTCAGATAAATTATCTTCTATTGTACCATAAACAATTGTTATGAGGAATTTAAGAGTAATGTGTATAAAGAACTTAGCATAATACATGGCATAGAACAATTGCTTAATAAATGATTTCCATTATTATTCTACAACAATTTGATATATATTTAGAAAATTGTGAAGAGATTCAGTATCATGTAAATAATTTTGCTTAGCTTAAAGAGAATACTTATAAGCAAGTGAGATCTGTGTCCTCAGACATGAAAAGCTCTTATAAGGAAAGGGACCTATAGTTTATATGGAGCATCATCATGCCCAAAAAGGACAGAATCACCTTTTTAATATATAGACAAAATTCCTAGATGTGTGACCCTGTCAACAGTGCTCTGGCCTGCTTTAAGAGGAAGTGACATCTCTGGGCCTGCAAGTATTCACATGCAGAGGGTACTTATCTGTCACAGATACATCTGAAAAATGCTTTTACAGGTTGGGAGACTTGAGCAGATGATGATAATGTTCCTTGCTCCATAAGTACATGTTCATATATATATATTATATATATTATTTTTATATATTATTTAGATATTTATATATATCCATATTTCCATTAGAACTGTTCCCATATATTATTCATATTAGCTGATAAGTTCCTAGGTAGCAAGAGCCATGTCAGTTTTAACTGTTTTTTTCCAGTCTCTAACCAAGTGCTAAGAATATTGTAGATACTTGGTTATTAGGATTAGAGCAAGCTAATTGAATATTTTTCTTTCCATTGAAGGAGACTGAAAATTTCCATCCATTCCTGGAAATCATTAAATTAGGATTAATGATTATCTATACAGAGAATCTATACTGCATGGCTTGATGTTAGACAAGGTCAGAAATTCGTTTGCTTATTCAGCCTGTCACTTTCAAATCATTCAATAAACATTAAGCGCTTCTTACTTTGCATTAATAATACTTGATGTTAGGGAATCAAAGATTATAAAGAACTTTTCAGCTCTATTAATGTGATTTGTATTTATGCTGAAAGACTATTTAGATGTGAAGAATATTTAGATGTGAGATATATGGGGAAGGTTTAGCCTACTTGATGAGGAAACTAAATTATAAAGTTTTATTTTGAATATACTTATATAAAAATTCATGGTTGTATTAGTTGGAGTTGTTGTAGTTTGATAGAACACCCAATCTAGGGCTGGGCATGGTGGCTCACACCTGTAATCCCAGCACTTTGGGAGGCCAAGGTGGGTGGATCACCTGAGGTCAGGAGTTCAAGACCAGCCTGGCCAACATGGTGAAACCCTGTCTCTAGTAAAAATACAAAAGCTGGGCGTGGTAGCATGCACCTGTAATCCCAGCTACTTGGGAGGCTGAGGCAGGAGAATCACTTGAACCTGGGAGGCAGAGGTCGCAGTGAGCCAAGATCATGCCATTGCACTCTAGCCTGGGTGACAGAGCAAGACTCTGTCTCAAAAGAAAGAAATAAAAAGAAAAGTAAAGAAAAGAAAACCCAATTTAAACTAGCTTAAGCAAGAAAGGGAACTCATTGGATCATGTTTCTGAAGGCTAGGGTATTTCTTGTTTTCAGCACTGCCAGATCCAGTTGACAGACATAATGAGAATGAAACCACCCTTTTTATCTTGGTGCTACATCCCTTCAGAATTTGGCTTCCTTCTCAGGTGAGTTTTCTCCTTGGGCTATCCCCTAGCAGTGCAGACTTGTGTCTTCCCAAATTCAAGCATAGCAGAAAGGAAAGAAATTCTCACTTAGTGTCTACGGCCAAAGGTCTGGAACCATCTCTGATGTGGTCATGCGCTCTTTGCTTAATCAGTTGTTGTGCTTGGGGACAGGGGAATAATGTTCTGATTGACTCTTAAGGATCAAATGTTCGCCTCTAGACCTAAGGATGGAGTTGATTCTCTCTGAACCACTTGGTTTGAGAGTTGGCAAGAAGTATCATCTGGGTCCTGTTATTCAAGGAAGAGGGAGTAACCAGTGAGCAGCCTCATAAGTATCCACAGCAAAGATCCCTGTGTGAGGCGTAGAACTGTTAGAAACTGCTGGAGTTGGTAACAGGGAGGAGAACATTGGGGATCAGATCTTCTATTTAGAAATATGGTTTACTGTGTTTTCTCTAACTGTGTTATGAGACAGTTCCTTTTTTCAGTATTACAGGGCAAATATATTGTTAATTCATATAATAAGGTATTATCTGGTTTGCAACTTATTCATATTGACCCAGGGACTATTTTGAGAAACTTCAGATAGACAGGAGGGGTTATGATGCAAACACCTCTAAAGAAGAATGTGCCTTTAAAGATTTTTAGTTTCTTTGTTGCTAAATGTGTAACTACCCATGAATGTGCATTACAGATAATAAATGTTCCAGTTTTTGTAGCATCTATTGCTTTAAGCTTCCCTAATGAAACTGCTAAGTCCCTCCTCTTTATTAAAAAACAACTGCAACAAGGGCAGCAGCAACACAGCTAAATGTTCCAATGCTATCCTTAAAGATTTATTGTGAAGATGAATATTAACTTATTTTCAGAGGGGAAAATATATTTAATTTTAATTCCATATTATGTAAGAATTCCATGGATGCATTACAGGTACCTTCACTCTGCCAGATGCTGTGAACTTATAAATTCATGTAATTATCACAAAGCCCAGCAAGGCAGATCTTATCTCCATTTTTCACATTTCTCAAATGTCTGATTACCCTTGCCTATCTATTTATATTTCGAAGAGAAGCAGCAAAATACTGATTGGAATCAGTGTGTTTGGATGGGACATATAGACTGATGGATATTATCAAGATGGCTAGCAGTCTTTTCCCTCCAAATATGAGTTTCTGTTGATTTTTATTCTGGAATGATGCTCAGAAAAAGGATTTTCCGACTTCCTTCCTGTGGGGTGCAGTGATGGCTTTTAGCATATTGACTCTAGGCAGGCAGAGGGGCTTAGGGATGTTATTGTTCTTTATGCAGATAAAATCGAATCCTCCAGTTTTCAGTAAGGCACTATGCCCCAGCCTCCTCTGTGCTTGATGTCCCATTCGGGCACTGGGTTAGTAGTTGGGTGGAGATGGGAGAGGTATGGTTGCTCAGCTGTAGAGACAGGGACCTGAAGTTTTTACTGCTCCTTATATGGACTTTCAAACTGGCTTAAATAATGACTGTCATCTCCATTTCCTGAAACTTTCCAGGGTTCTGAAGATCAGATTGGCTTGCTTCTCATTCATATCATGCCAGTAGGTTTAATCTTCCTGATGAGTAATTTACCATTTCCCCGTATGCTTTCTGCAATCGTATATTTGGCTCAGGGTTATAGAGATCTCTTAGTTGCACAGAAGTTAAAGTTTTTGTTACCTGTGTCTTTTGAGAGTGGTTTTTAAAAGAAGTGGGCAAAAATGTCTTTACTATCTTGAAACCAGATGTCACCTAACTTATAACTCTCTCTGTCAGTTTCTTCATCTGTAAGATGAGCTAGTGGCGTCTAAAGATGTAAATTCTACCATCATTATTGTTTTTATACTTATATAGTGGAGTGTGTGTGTATTAAGTTACTACTTTTATTGATGCAGGACAAATGTTTCCTGTAAACGAGGTTTGAAAAATAAAATCTTATATGTTAATTAATTTCATATCATGTATATTAGTACAAGTTCAGATGTATGTGCAGTGATGTTATAGAGTGCCTCAAATAAAAGTGATTAGTTAATTGAAGCATGTATTTGAAAATGGGGCATCTTCTAAGCAGACGAAACTAGATATATGAGAAAATGTGATTGTTTACTAACTGCGCTAGTGTAAGAGCCTTGTGGCTTTGAAAACAGTGACTTTTCAAGATGTAACCAATCTAAACCTGTTTTTAGGTGATACAACTACTTGATTTTAAAATAGTTAAAAAATACTATATATATTTTAACTATAGTTAAAAATACAATAGGAACTGGAACACACTTTTCTTTTTGGGGTGAGTCATTTATTCTATTATGATTCAGATGCTAACTCATGAATTGGAGAAATAATAATTTTTAAAACAGTGTTTAAAACTTCCATGCTCTTCCATTGTAAAATCTTAGGATGTAACAGTTCCCCTTTGGAAATTCACTCTTAGAAAGCCAGTTACAAAATAATACAATATAAAAGAAATTTCAGTCTACATTTAGGATTTGCCTGTAACACATCAGTCTGATTCATAAGCCAAAAGAAACATTTTTATGTTTCCATTCTCCTTCCCTCTTTTCTCTCTCCATTTCTCCATTTCTCTTCTAAGTGCCTTTAGTTCTGTTTTGTCACTAAGAAAAAATTTTTCCGCGTTTGACCAAAGGCCAAAGGTGAATGCCAAGTAAACTCAGTCACTTCTTTGAGGATTAATGGTGGGATTTCTACCCAGCATGCCCCAGGTTTGCTGTGTTCAAGTTTTGCCAAGATAAATCTCTGGGCAGTCCAGTACTTGTTTGGAAGAGGACTTGAGAAAAGTTTAATCATTTGTGGGGTTGGTTTTTTGACAGGTCAGCAGAAAACTGCTTTATTGAATCCAGATTAATGTATTTGAGTAAGACTCAGGAAATAAAGAGTATTGGCTTTGGCAGCAGGTTTGAGCAATAGGCAAATGCAGGGCGTTCTCAGGAAAGCCACCAGTAAGCATATGTATCTCTCAGGAAACAAAATCCCAGGAACCCATAAAGAAGCCAGTTTTCTAGCTGGGCAGACATCAAGTATCAATTGTTCTTAGACACAGTTGGATAGAGAAGGAAAAACTGGGCCCTGGCCTAGGTTCATCAGATGACCATGATCTCTAATGGCAACAACTGCAATGTCAGCAAAACCACGGGTTCCCAGAAAACTCTCTTGAAATCTCTAGTGAAGACCTAGGAGTAGAAGGATAACTAGAAATCAAATTATTATGAAACAGGGATGAAGAAATAAAAATGGGAACATCAGGCACAGAATGAACATACAAAGGGAAGAGGAAGGAAGTGAAAACATCCTAAAAGAGTCCAAAGGGACATGTGTTCCTATATGCCATGTCATCTAAAAAAGAGACTAGCTACATGTGGTTGTCTTTTAAAGCCCTAAAAATTTGCATTTCTCAGGAATGATCAGGCCCTGAGAATCTGACTCATGCTCACCAAAATACTTTCATGACTGAGGTAAACACAAAAATGACGATTTATTAACAAAGGAAAATATAACTACTATGTGTCCTGGGAGTACATGCAAGAGCATGAGCAACACAGTCTTTCCCTGGAGACCAGCCTCCATGAGAAGCTTCATCGTGGCCGGAAACCATAGAAAATGTACAATGATTTCAGGAATAAAATCTGTATCATTAGTCTGTTATTTCCTCAAAGTCAAGCAACTTAGGAATCAGAAGTTGTTTGGTGATCTTGGATGCAGAACAAAGGGTCTTTAAAACCAAACCAGTCTAGGGTCACATGATGCCTCTAGATTTCTTGAGAGGGATGGTTTCTCTGAACGGGCCAGGGTAGTCACAGTGTGATGGCAGTGACTCTCAAGATCCGGTTCTGCCATACAGCAGCTTTGCAATTAGACCAGAATAAGCATAAGCAATCTCCCTTTTTGATTTACTTGGATTTTCAGGCTTGTTCAAACCTTATTCCTAAATCTACTTTTATTCGATGATGGAGTCCTTCTATGCGAAGGTTTACTTCACAGCTGATGTTCACCCACTGTATTCTCCAGGATCTGCCTAGCTCTTTCATCAGAGAAGTAGAGAATCAAATGACAATGAAATAGAAGTAACCATGCATATAGTCCCCCTTTATCTGTGGTTTTGCTTTCCATGGTTTCAGTTACCCACTAAAACAGGTGAACACAGTACAATAAGATATGGGGATGGTGGTTGGGGAGAAAGTGAAACCATATTAACGTAACTTTTATTATAGCATATTGCTATAATTGTCCTATTTTGTTATTAGTCATTGTTGTTAATCTCTTACTATTCCTAATTTATAAATTTAACTTAATCAGAGGTATGTATGTATAGGAAAAGAACATAGTACATAGGATGCAGTACCATTTGCAGTTTCAGGCATCCACTGGGGAGTCTGGGAATGTGTCCCCGGCATTTCCAGTCTTCATTCTTGCTATGATACTGGTCAGTCCTCAGAGTTGCAGTTTGGTTTTTGGTTAAATATAGTGGTAGGGAGAGATGTTTCAGAGTATATCATTTATTACTTATTTCCATATTCTTTACTCTTTGAATTAGGAAGCCTATATGGGTGGGGGGCTCTGTGGTTGATTAAGGGTATCAGTTTTTCAGCTCTTCAGTGTGTTATTGCAGATAACCACGTAATTGATTCCGGGGGCGGGGGGCACTGATGAGGCTGCTAACATGCCATTTTAAACCTGAATCCCCTATGCCCTTAATCTGATTCATAGACTATAGAGCTATTCCGGGTCCCCCAGGAATTAGTGTTAGCTTGGAGCCAGCATGCAGTAGTGCAAAAGGTGTATTTCACATTCATCAGTGCAAAATTATTCTATTTAATGCTGTAGGTTCCTGTGTAGATGGACAATATAAATAGAGAACATTTATTGAGCACTTAGTATGTGTCAGGCACTATTCAAATACTTGTTTCTAAATATTCTAAATGCTGGTATCTCCATCAAAATATCTAAAGGCCTTGTTATAAAAAATATTTTTCCTGGGCTCACACAGGAACATATATAAGGGATGGACAAGCTATACATGTTAAACCCTCCATGTATTCCATCTCTCCAAACGAGAAATGGGTCTCTAGGCTGGATGATAGCTAAATCAAGCAGAGAGACCTGGTAAATGTCTCTTACATACACGTGGATCCACCTCATTTTTTGAATTGTCACATAGTATTCCATTGATTCGATAACCTATGGTTTATTTATTCTCTTCCATCAACAGACATTATAGTTTCTCTGTTTGTTGCTACTTCAAACAATACTTCAATGAATAGTTTTATATGTCTCTGAACACATGTGAAGGTTTCTCTAGAATTTCTACCGAAAGGAGGCTTTTATTAAGTTTGTTTACATTTTGCCTCTGTGTTTAGAGAGGCCAAGTCCCTATATCCCTTCCCACTTAAAGAGAAGACACAGTAACTATAGTTATGAACTATGAGGAGCAGAGATAGAAGGCTGTTCAGGAAAACTCAGTGAATGGTAAATAGAACACTTCCAAATAAACAAATGAACAAACACATAGGCAAAACCCCCAAGCCCCCAAACACCTTAACCAATAATCTTGTCCTAATAATGAAAATCAACTTCTGTGTAGATACCAGAAAACTGAAAATAGGACAAGCAAATCTTGGCCCCCAAATCTGAGCAGGGACAATTAAAACTTTAGAATAGGCTCCAACTTTCAAAAGACAGATTTAAAAGCATAGTTTTCTAAGCCAATTATATAGAGTTTTACATAGCCAATGCTCTCATCTATTTTTTCCCCTCCAAGCTTACAGGAAAACACTGTTTATTTCTGACATTCGGAAAAGCTGTTTCAGCCTCAGTGTTGATTGATAGTAATAGATATAAGAATTAATAAAAGAGATGTGTTCGGTGAGTCACCAGCACAAGAGCTAAAACAGGCCATATCCCAAGGTAAATGAAACAGAACCTAGCATCATCCCATGGTGTTTTGAAGCTATGATTGAAAGTCAGAAGGGAGGAATATGTGTTTGCCAAGAAACGTCAATGCTTTTGACTTCTTTCAACCTAGACTCATTGGTTGCATTTCCAGGGAACTGATGACGTCTGGAGGGGAGAGTATAAATCTAAAGTCAAAAGCCCTCCTGAAATGGATTTGCTATAGCTTCTTATTTTAAATGCATAGATGTTTCTTGGTAAAAATTTTGAAATGGAAGATGTTAGCAGGAAGTGATAGGCTAATCTTCACTCATATCCAGGCAGGTCTGCCTGGTTTTTCAGTAAGGATAAAAAAAAACCTCAGGAAATCTCATGTTTCTCATATTCCTACTCATATCCTCTTACTAATGCTAAAAAGTGACAAACCTAAAAACAAAAAAAAAAAAGCCAAATACTTCAATCAACAATCATTCTAATAATGAAAATCAGCCTATATAGATATCAGAAAACTGAAAAAAATATGAGAATAAACAATATCATTGATTTGATATTCCATATCATTATAATCACAATACTTTATCATGTTTTCCAGTAAAGAAGTTTCATACGTAATTGACTCTAATTTTAACATAAAGAATCCTAAATTTATCTGTTCCCTTTGCAATTAAAAGTGTTTCTCTAATTTGTTGATGAATCTCTCTCTTTGGATAGTATTATTGTTACTATGAGGTAGGAAGGGCCAAATGTATGGACTAAGGTGTCTCCTTCAAATTGCCACTGCTTCTTTTCTAGTAAAGAACATGTAGAATTTCTTCCTTCATCTACTTTGGGCTCTTGCTTGACGTTTAATTCAGTTACTTGGGTTCTGGTGAACTTACATATACTGAATTATGTGGAAAGGCTTTACTCCTCCATTCACTGTTGCTCTTTAAACAAACTAAAACAAAGACTCAAAAACTTTGCTAAAAAATTTAGCAAAAATACATAGCATGTATATATGGGCTGAATTATGTTCCCTCAAAAATCCATATGTTGAAGTCCTAACTCCCAGTACCTGAGAATGTGACCATATTTCTAGATAGGGTATTTACAAAGGTAACGAAGTTAAAATGAGGTCATTAGGGCCAGCTAAATCCAACATGACTGATGTCCTTATAAAAGAGGAAATTTGGACACTGACACAGAGAAGATGATGTGAAGGCACAGGGAGAAGACAGCCACCTAGGAGCCCAGGAGAGGTGTCTGCAACAGACACTCCCCTCACCCTCACAGCCCGCAGAAGAAATCAATGCTGTTGACATCTTGGTATTGGACTTCTAGCCTTTGGAAAAGTGAGAAAATAAATGTTGTTTAAGCCACCCAGTCAGTGTTTCTTTTTTGTGGAAGTCTCAGCAAATTTATACCGCATGGATGCTTTACTCCTCAGACTTCCCTGCTTGAAACCCTGATACCATTTCAGATTTGAAAAATACATCTCTACACACTAAATAAAAAGTTATTATGTAATTGTTTCTCTCCCTGAACTCAACATGAGTTTTGTGTCTTCACTGGAAAATATTTTAAATTTTTTAAAAAAGTATATAAATATTAAATATATATTATATAAAATATATAGTATCAAATATATATGCTATATATTTTTAAAATTATATATAAATATATAATATATGTATTTATATATTTAATATATATAAAATGTATTTTTTTGCATATGGCCTATGTATCATTTTAACATCCAATTCCTGGGTCTCTGTCAGGGGCCTGTATTACATGTATACTGTAGGATCTTCCACCCACATGTGCGTGGATTTCTTCATGATTTTTCTTTTCTACTTTAATGATGGTTTGTTGTTCATAATTTTGAGGGACCTAATATAGAACTGATTTTAAAATGTCTATAAATTAACAAAGAAAAGACTGATCATACTTTTTGACATTATTAACAGCTGTATTCCCATCTCCTGATTTTTAGATATGCATTTAGCTTGCTTTCATGGCCTGTGGCCCACAGGTTAATTATATACTTTGTTATTTTAGGAATCTGGACAACTTACTCTTCACTATAAAGGTTTATTTTTCTCCCTTCATACTTTTATCTATGTAGAATACTGTCTCATTACCTCAAGATCAAATTGAATGTATGAATGCATGATAGGCAAATTCGTGTCACAGGTCAAGTGTCATGCCCAGTTTGCCCTTGGCAGGTAAATTGGAAATAGGGTGAGGATACTCTGAAGACCTTAGTTTTGAACTAACATTCCAATTGGACGATACGCATATTTAAGATTAATGTTGCAGTGAACACATAGAATTAGTTTGTGACTTATGAGTGATTCCTTACTCTTCACCCTGGGCACATGGCAGATAGTGTCTGAATGACATTTACAAATAGCAAATAATATGATTTCAAAATTCAATCTCCAAGGCAAGTATACATGCAGATTAAGAGAAATGTGTAACCCTCTGCTAGTGGTTCTGCTTTGCCATGAAATGGTTTCTTTGTGTACCTAGCAACTGCAGATGGTTTATAACTATCAAAGAGACTGAGGATTAATGTAGATATTTTGCAATCTCCTGTAAGCATCATTTGTATTATACATTTATATGACACAATAGGTTACAATGATAGATTTGCTTTAGGTTACTCTGAAAATATTTTGAAAATGATAGAAACTTTTACATATAATCAAATGGTTTGATTGATCAATTCTAGTGATATTTCTCTACAAAAAAAAGGCATCTGGTCAATAAAACTGATTTTCCTGAAAAAGAAAATAAAAAAGAATGGTCAAATAAAAAGTAATTCATCTATTTATGCTTTCATGAATAAACAAATGTCATTAGCCTATGAGCTTTATGACTTTTTAAAAACTTGTTTCTTATAGGAATTATGTGGTTTAATGTTTGTGTTATTGTATTTTTGTGGTTAAATGTGTCAGTGGCTTAATATGGAGGAATCTAAGAAAGGGTATTGTAGGAGGAGATTGAACTGAACACACATCTAGCTCTCTTCCTGCCCTAAATTCCTTATATGACTAAAAAAAGATTACACACACACACACACACACACACACACACACATATATATATATAGACAGACAGACAGAAAGACAGAGAAATTCAGAATAGTGTTGGCAAGAGAGAGAGAAAGTCATCAGCCAGTAGAAAATTCTGAGAAATTTTGCAAGTTAGAAAGGACACAATCCTGAGAATCTCCAAGCTCAGAGTGACCTAATGTAGAGAAGGAGGTCAAGGGACAGCCACCAGAGTAATTAAATAGCTAAAATCTGAACAGTACAACTGTTCTGTCCTATCATTTACGCCACTATATTAAATGGCAAGCACAAATAGATCTCAATGTCAGGATAAGTCTGAAAAGTATCAAAATTAATCTCTTTTGGGTCTTAGGAAGAAGAAGATTAGATTGTGCAGTGATTTGAGATGCCGACAGGCATGAAGGCAAGAAAAAAGGAACACTCTGCTGTCAGGAGGTTAAACCTTAAAGTGCTTCTCTGCTGAACTCATCACCTTCCTAGGCTGGCAATGGGGAGAGGGCATGAGCTCCTTGTCTACCTGCCAGTCTATGCCTCAGGAAACTTAACAGACATTGTCCAGTAGACCCACCTTAACTATTTACATAGAACCTAAAAGTAGCGTTTTCACTCAAAGTTGAGACCTGGTGGAACATCAGACCTATATCACCACAGAGGATTAACGAAAACCAATAGGAGGACAAGAATGAACTAACAGAGCCACTGATCCAAGGTTATAAAATAAATACTTCAAGGAACAGATGAAAACTTAACCAAAGACACCTTTTACAAATCTTTAGAGAGAATCAAGTGGTGATTATCTACTAAAAGGAAAGAAGAAAAAGGTGTGAGAGGAGAAGGAGGAGAAAAATAAGGCTCTTATGAAGATGAGTAATTAGAGAAGACAAAAGTGGTTCTAAAAATTGAAAATCTGATTGGCAAAGTAGAAAAAAATCTAATGCAAGGGAAAATAATTAATTAAAAAACACTTAACAGGAATTCCAGAAAGGAGAACATGAGCATAGCAAATGGAGGAGATGAAAAGGAGGTGACAGAGGAATTTCCCTTGAGCTGAAGATTTGAGTCTTCAGATTAAAAGTGTGCACTTATGTGTCTACATCCTACTGAAATTTCCAACCTCGAGATTAAAAGAAAATTTTTAAAGCTTTTAGAGAGAAAATAAATCATTTAATCAATCAAATTCACTAACATGTAGGTGAGAAATAAATGAATAATCAGACTTCCAGAGGCTTTTTTTTTTTTTTTTTTTTTTGTCTGTGAGCAGATGGAAGACCTTACTCCCACTCCTCATGCCCACATAGATTAATTTTAGTTTGGTCATCTGGTTCAAACTTGACTGATTATCTTAATCACCTGTGAAGCCTTTGAAAAGTACAGATCCATGGGCCCTACTCTCAGAGATGTAGGTGTATTAGATCCTGGGTGTGGTCTGCAAGTCTGTATTCTAAAGAGCTCCTTGGTTTTGAAACAAGTGGCTTAGCCCACAGACACTGATGACTCAATTCCATTAGCTGTTTGGTGCACGTGAGGCTCCATTCCATGGATATGAGCTCCTCACGCTAGACCACAAGGCTGACTCAGTGTGTTCTGTCTGAGGCCATATGAGTCTCATGTGGCCAGCACCCAGGCCACAGAAATTATATTCATGGCTTCTGCTGTATTTTAGACTAAACATGTCTTAGATGACAAACTATAAAAAGATGTAAAATATTTTTGCAAATCCAACTCTATTGGTAACTGTTATCTTTCATTTCTGACCCCTCAGTCATTGTTTGAAGGCTTAAATTTCACAAATAGAACTAAGGGTTCAGTAAGAGTTTTGCAGTTAAATTGCAGCTGTTCCATTCACATGGATTTAATTAGAAATATTTCTAATAACATTTTACAGATTTATCTTATTTGTAGAGAAACCCCCAGAGTGCCCTTTAATCCTGTCAAATGTGTCATTAAGGGAATATCTTACACTGACTGCACAATCAGAAGTTATATGAAGTAAAGGTGCAGCATCTACAATACAGTACATGACGTAAGCTCTGACTAGCTGGGTTAGTTATGCTCAGGAAGTCAACGATCCACCATCTTGTCGGATCCATGCAGTCTTAGCAGACTTTCTTCAGGCCATGGATGTTTGAATCCACTACTCTGCATATTTAAAGACAGAGAAGGCAGATTCTCTGCAGAGAGACGTAAAGAGAAAGTATGCCACACCTGTAGTTGAATGCTTCATGGTATGTGGTGTGAAACTAACTTTTTTACCTTTTTGAAGTATTAGGAAAGAAAACATATGTAGGTGAAAGTGGAATGTAATTTCCAAACACTAATCAGATGAGAAGCACTAATTTAGTGTTGCTTTTCTTTTGGTCTGCTTTTGAAACAATGGCAGACTTTCGAAGTCTCTCCTTTCTTTCCTGTTTGAATTTATTTTCTGATTTCACTTTAATATAATAAAATAGATTCATCGGAAACTTTTATGGCATTTCCCTGCCATGGCTCTTTTTTCACCCTGATTCTTCTGTCCAGTGTGTTCCTTTGTTCCTTTCTTTAGCCTCACAACGCTCTTTCAGACTGTTTTCAATCTTAAAAGGAAAAACTGAAAAAAAAGAAACATTAAAAAAATCACTTTCATAAGTAGCGATTCCCCTTTTGGCGACACTGAACCTCACTAGCATTAGTTTATGTGGGTATTGTTCAGCTGGGGGAGCTTCCCCTTGGAGGTACAGTCACTCAATTTCTTTGATACACGCAATGGTTAAATATGTTTCATTTTCATTTTCTAATCAGAAAAGAGGAGTGCGAAAAGAAAATTTGGCTTTGAGGAAATCTCTGTGTGTTCAACTGAGTGTGTGTTGAAATTTCCAAAAGATTATGCTCCTTTCAGGTCCAATAAGTTAGAAGGAAATTTTGATTCCAGTGCCTGGTGCTTGTGGAGAATGCGATTAAAAATTGATTAAAGGCCTCTCCAAAGATATAGTTGAGATATTAGCTATAATTTTAGAAGCTAATAAAAGTCATGACCTGTATACTTCTAAATTTCTTTTAAAATTAAAGAATATTTGCTTGACCCGATGAAATAAAATGAAACAATAAAAACTTAATTTATATGAGAACCCCAAATGCCATCCTAGTTATCAAATCCTAATAATCATGTGTCCAGGGGAGATGAGTTCCCAGTAATCCTTCTTTAGCCTTTACATGTTTGTGATATTTATTTTAAACACTTTAGGAAGTCAGTATGACATAGATTCCTCTTTCCTTTTCCTCAAATTGAAGACACATTGAGTACTATCACTACACTATAGAAATAGAACACTAATTCTATTAGAGAAAAAGGTAACGTTTATTTTTTCTTGATTTAGAGGACAACTTATGTAAATTACCAAAAAAAGGCAGGAGATGTCAAGTCTTTCGCATAAAATTCAAGTGAGATCAACGCATTCATTGATCCATCACCAAGGGATAAATTTTTTATTGCATCCTATATATTTGTTCTAAGAATTCTGATTGTATTTTTATTGGTAAAAGCTATTACAAAGAGTTTGGTCACATCTTAGAATTAATGAATGGTTACCATGACCTCATTCTTGGGAGTGTTATCATTTGAGACCTTGTGTTTGAAAAGTGTCTGGAACTGGCAATACTATTGATGTGCTACTCACCTTTTACATCTACATACATTTATCAGAAGCAGATTTTATGTTTGCATAAATATTAGAAGGAACTTCAGAAACAATACTACCATGTTGTTTTTGGTTTCTTTTATTGTTAGAGTCCTTACTGTGTAGAAACAGTTTTTAATATTCCATTATGTTTAATTATGTTGAGAAAATAGCAAGTTTACAGTTTATTTTAAAGAAAAACAAGTGCAAAATAAAAGTTTAAAATAGACTTTGCCACAGTTTTTGCAAACCTGGCTTTTTGCTTGTTGTTTTCATTTTTTTTAAATTGTCGGAAAATGTTTCTGGAGAACCTCAAATGAAATAAAGTTAGACACAAAATCACATTGTAGAGGTATATAGAGAAAATGTAGCTTTTTGTTTGCATTCTTTTTTTTTTTTCTGTATGGTGAAAATTTGGTTTTATTTCTTATCTATCATATACCAATACTTTTTTTTTTTTTTTTTTTAATTTGAGACAGAGTCTTGCTCTGTTGTCCTTGCTGGAGTGTAGTGGTGCTATCTCGGCTCACTGCAACCTCCACTTCCCAGGTTCAAGTGATTATTGTGCCTCAGTCTCCTCCTGAGTAGCTGGGATTACAGGTGTGAACTGCCACACATGGCTAATTTTTTTATTATTATTATTATACTTTAAGTTCTGAGATAGATATGCAGAAGGTGCAGGTTTGTTACATAGGTATACACGTGCCATGGTGGTTTGCTGTACCCATCAACCCATCATCTACATTAGGTATTTCTCCTAATGCTATCCCTCCTCTAGCTCCTCATACCCTGGCAGGCCAGGGTGTGTGATGTTCCCCTTCCTGTGTCCATGTGTTCTCATTGTTCAACTCCCCCTTATGAGTGGGAACATGGGGTGTTTGGTTTTCTGTTCTTATGTTAGTTTGGTGAGAATGATGGTTTCCAGCTTCATCCATGTACCTGCAAAGGACATGAACTCATCATTTTTTATGGCTGCATAGTATTCCATGGTGTATATGAGTCACATTTTCTTTATCCAGTCTATCATTGATGGGCATTTGGGTTTGTTCCAAGTCTTTGCTATTGTGAACAGTGCCACAATAAACATATGTGTGCATGTGTCTTTATAGTAGATTTATAATCCTTTGGGTATATAGTCAGTAATGGGATTACTGGGTCAAATGGTATTTCTGGTTCTAGATATTTGAGGAATTGCCATACTGTCTCTTCCACAATGGTTGAACTAATTTACACTCCCACCAACAGTGTAAAAGCATTCCTATTTCTCCACATCTTCTCCAGCGTCTGTTGTTTCCTGACTTTTTAATGATCACCATTCTAACTGGCATGAGATGGTATCTCATTGTGGTTTTGATTTGCATTTCTCTAATGATGAGTGATGATGAGCTTTTATTCATGTATTTGTTGGCTACATAAATGTCTTCTTTTGACAAGTGTCTGTTCATATCCTTCACTTTTTGATAGGGTTGCTTTTTCTTGTAAATTTGTTTCAGTTCTTTATAGATTCTGGATGTTATGCCTTTGTCAGATGGATACATTGCAAAACTTTTCTCCCATTCTGTAGGTTGCCTATTCACTCTGTTGATAGTTTCTTTTGCTGTGCAGAAGCTCTTTAGTTTAATTAGATCCCATTTGTCAATTATGGCTTCTTAAGCAAATTATATCCTGCTTTATGTTACTATTTTTTTAAACATATTATGTCCCCTTCCTAGTTTCTACACTCTTTTGGAGTTTATATATCTTCCCTAAGATATAACCAAATCCTGGGCACATAGGTGCATTGGTATGTAAATAAATGCACAACTCAAGTTTCTACTTTACATCCATATCACAGAGCTTGGCATCAAATAGTTTACAGTCTATTTGAGGAGGAAATTTGTAGACTAACTGTAATGCAAAGTAGGATGAAATAAACACTTTAGTGGTGATATGAGTAAAACAGTGGTGAAACCTAAAGTAAGAGTGATTAGCATAAATTTGGGAGTGGAGGAAGGAAGGGGATTAGTGCAACCTTTACAGAACGAGTGACATTGAGCCTGACTCTTTAAGAATCAGGAGCACTTCTGCAGGCTAAGGAGGTAGAGGAAACATGGGTTTCTAGCTTAGGAGCCGTAAAAAGAACTACCCATATGGAGAATAGAAATCAGCCCCATAAACCTGGAGGTTATCTTACCAGAGGAAAGCAGTGGTGCCACATCACCTCTGTTCTTAAATCCCACCTCAGGAGTTCAGACTTTGTTCTGCCCAGAGAAAAGAGCCAATAAGGATTTCTGGAGGAGAAATAACATACTATGAGCTGTGGGACTAAAGAGAATGACTTTGGTATCAGTAGGTGGGGTTAATTGAAGCAGGGTTCTCCAGGCAAGGTATAGTGAGCCTCTGAAGTAGAATGATGGTGAGAAAAGAAAGGGAGGGGGACAGAGACGGTGCCATTGTGAGTTATAATTAATAGTGCATGGAAACAGCCCTGTCATTGTCCTTAGCATACCTGAGGGTTTCCTTGTACTTGCAGCTCACAGTTGGAATCCCTGGCATGACACACAAGTTGTCTTCCACCTGCACTGATTCCTTTCTCTTTTCCCTTTGCTTTCCCACCCTCCTCATGCAAGCATGGCATGCTGAGCTCCACCTATGTAGACCTTCTCTCCATGCTTTATGCTCTCACATGTCTCCTTCATTTTGAATATTTTATTCATTACTCCAGATGTATTCTTCCCTTCTCCCTAGTTTCTGAACACCTACTTAGTTTTTTTAAAGCCTAGCTCAGCTGAGCATGGTGGCTTACACCTGTAGTCCCAGCTAAGGGGTTGCGGAGGGTTGAGTTGGGAGGATTTCTTGAGTCCAGAAGGTCAAGGCTACAGTGAGCCATGATGGTGCCACTGCACTTCAGCCTGGGTGACAGAGTGGGACCCTGTCTAAAAATCCAAAAACACCCAACCCAAATGTTACCTTTTTCTGGAAGCTTGCCTAACCAGATCTCTACTGACCCCAACACTGCCACACCCATTGCTCCCTGGACTTAGTTGCTCTCTCCGTTGCCTCCCAGAGCAGTGTATTTATCCTTTTAAAATAAAACTAACCACAGGACACTACACACCCATTAGGCTAAAATTAAAAATTGTGACAACACAAAACGCTGGTGAGAATGCTGCAAAATTTGATCACTCACACATTGCTGGTAGGAATGAAAAATGGTACAGGCATCCTGGAAACAGTTTGAAAGTTTCTTTATTAAAAACAAACAAACAAACAAACAAACAAAAAACTAAACACTAAACATTCAACTATCATATGACCCAGCAATTGTACTCCTGGGCATCTATCCCAGAGAAATGAAAAAGTGTGCTCACACAAAAATCTGCACACACACATTCATAGCTTCATTGGCATAACCAAAAACTGCAATTACCCCATATGTCCTTCAAAAAGTGAATAAACTGTGATAAATACATACCATGGAATACTACTTAGCAATAAAAAGAAATAAACTATTGATAAATGCATTTGCATTTATCTTGGATGAACTTCCAGAGTATTATGCTGACAACAAAAAGCCCATTCCCAAAGGTTACAAACTGTATGTTCTGAATAGTTTTCTCATGTTATAACTGCAGTCTGTTTAGTAGCAATAATCTTGATGCAGAGTTTACATTTTCAACTCTTTGCCAAGGAGACTATCAGATGACTTCCCTCAAATCCAAGGAGTTAGGTGTCACTTTTAATTAGCAATTAGAAATAGATGTAAGAATATATGACATGAAATCATAATATTAGTCAGTGGTCAAATATAAATCCAGTTATTTACATCGTAGTTATATATCACTTTTAATGTCACTTTGTAGGGAACTGTTGACTGTAAAACTAGGGTGCAGATTCTAGTATCACAAATCTATAAAGAAACTTGAGTTATTATCTTGCTCTGTGTCCTGATTATAATGATCTTGAGTAGCAATCGATTTTCTTCTTGGCAGTGTCTAGGCATTTATTCATATTACATATTCTCCTTCAGCCAATTTTTGAGTTTTATCAACTGATTTTTTAAGGAATTATTTTCTATGTCCAAATGAATGCCTTTTATTAGCAGGGACTATGTTGTACTCATCTTTATGCTTCTACAGTCTCCTATTGTTTTAGGTAACAAGGCAGATGCCCATATTATGTGTGTTTATTGATTGGATCAATGGCTAAACAGATGCTTTAATTTTATTTCACTGTCTCACATCTGAGTCTTTAAGGAAAACAGCATCAAGTCTCTCTCAATCATGAAGATGATAATCAAGTCAGCCCTTGGTCTTCTCTAAGTTTAGGAACTCTAATATAACCTTTTCTTATGCAACCTAATTTTCTTTGTTAATCATTCTTACTATTCCACTTTGAATCTGCTTTAGTTTCCACACATCTATTAAAAATTTGTCACCAATTGGACACTGTTCCAATAAGATCTCATTAATTGTAAATATATCGGATTGATTACTTCCTATTCTATGCAGATTATTCATTTGTTACCTGTTTTTCTTAGGCCTCAACTTTGTGACTGTGCTACATTGTAGGCTGTTGATAAATAATTGTTTTTAAAATTTGCTAATATTAATAGATCTTTATTTTTGGGAAAAGAGTACCAAGATGTGTTCCTATCTGGCCCCATATCACTTATGTTAGTGAAAACAACTCTTTCTGTTTTTACTCAAAGAACAGAGCAGACATCCAATTGACAGCCATAGGCTGTCAGAATTGCACTTCCCTTCTGACCAGGAAGGCACAGAAGTGCCAGACTTACCTGCCTGATGCTGTGGCCTCATGATGCCTTTCTAGAAAGAGCCTCATGTGGTTGGATTTCTGGCAGGCCTATCATAGCAATCCTATAGATATAATCAGGTACACCCTGACAGTTTTGTGACATGTTATAGCATCATATTATGTTTTCTGCAAGGGTTTATTTTTAAGATTTTTTTATTTACTGAAAAGTAGGAATTGTGTTTTAGTCATCTTGTGTCTTGCACATAGTAGGCACTCAAGTACTTGTCGAACTAGAGGCTGAATAAATGGAATTTTCATCTCATGATAGTTCAATGAAGATGGCATGTTTAATTTGAATAATAGCAAGCAATAAATATTTTCCCATTGATAAGCTGAGATTTGTACGCTATTAGAGTAAATTTGGCAAATGTTATTGTTTCAGCATTCCTGGGTTCTGTTTAACTCAGAGTCTGTAGACGTTCAGTATTTTCCCAGTGTTTCTAAACTGGAAGTTGACCCATAGGGAGATCACGGGCTGTTCTCAGGAAGCCACAGAGACTGCAGCCCCTTGGCTCTGGATAGCTGCTTGGGGAAAAGGCAGTAAACTATGGGTGACCCAACATTCACCACCTACTGCCTCCCCTTGGGCACTTCCTCCTTTCAGACTTGATGTGATAGTGGGGGGAGACCAGAAATACCTCAGAATTTGTAAGATGAAATGTGAACTTATTTTTTGTGGACAGTAGGTATGAGTCATGGAAAACCCAAGGGACTTCACAGGATTAAAAAGTTTAAGAGGTCCGGAAGTAACCTCAGACTGATGCTAATTGAATTCCCTTGACAAGGAATCTTCAATGAAGTAGAGCAGTTACTGTTTTGAAATGAGTGCAAGGAAAACAATTTTCCCAGGGTGTTTCTTGGAGACAAAAAGGTCACTCAGATTTTGCGGTTACCAGTCATGTGCAAATCAGAGCTTGGATTAAGTGAGGATTCAATCCAAGGGATTTGGAATTGAAAGACTTGGACTTGTCCTGCTCATTTTATTATTCTTATTAGTTGAAAACAGTGTGATTTCCTTTTACCATCAAAGCTTGAAATATGTCAAGTAAAACGTCGAAATGTCTATTATCTTTAGAAGGGGTTCAGGATAAATTGACAGTCTTAACAGTTGGCATTGGGTTTGATTTATGTTTGTTGTATCTCAAGGTGCAGATCTTTACTTTTCTTTATATTTTAAGCATCTCACAGAACAACCTCAGGTTCGTGATTTCCGTCATCCCCATAGATAGTAGTTTCTTGGGACATTTCCAGTTTAAGCCAATTCCCTGGGGAAATTCTTAGTAGCCACCTATTGTTCTAAAAAGTGTCCTAGAAAGAATGCAGTTTACTTCTTTTCTGAACTCTAGACTGGTAAGTCTTTTAGACACCTCAACCTTGAAATAACAGACACTTTACTTTCAATATGCCCGATAACGAACTAATTGTATCCTTAGCACTCCTTTCTTTCCTACATTCCTTCCCTCCCTCGACACCTCCATCTCCTGTGATCTTTGCGTGTAGGCTTCTTTTTCCATTGAAGTTCATGGCCCTTTACCCTGCTTGAAGGGGTTGCCCATAAACTTCCTAGGTGCTCCCTCTCATTCATGGAAGATTCTGAGTGGTTCTTGGCTCCCAGTCTCTTTCCCCTAAGTCCACCATTTATCTGAATTGCTTCAGTGTCTATGTAGATGACTGTGACAAACTTCATTGATCGCCCACCCAAAAGCTACCCAGTTGTTCCTTTTTCTTCCCAGACAATAAACTCTGCTTTTGTTCATGTAGAAACATACATGCTCAGCCCCAGGAAGTGAATCATGATTAGTTCAACTGGTGGTTCTCAGTCCTGGTTACCTACTAGAATCTTCTTAAGAGTTAAAGGAGAACTAGGAACCACCTGAAAGAGTCTGCCATAATTGGACTGAGATAGGGCACAGATGTTAATGTTTTCTAATTTGTTGGTTACTTTGCTGATAATTCTTATATGCAAGTAGGCATGACAACCCTGGCTCCAAACCCACCATAGCAACCTCAGTACCCTTTGTGTTTGGTCCAAGGTTATGCATGCAAAACAATTCGAGAATTTCTATCAAGGGTTTCTGGGAAAACCTTTTTTTCATGATAAAGAATTTCATAAGAAAATCTCTTTTGCCTTCTCCATTTCTTCTGTCTCAGTTGCTGTCCTAAGAGGATGCCTGTGGCTGTTGTACCTATCTGGAAACTCTGAAGTGGTAAATTAATCTGATAAAGATGGCAGAATGGGAGAGAGTAAAAATTCAGGGTCTCTGAGGTTATTGTTGAATCTATGAACTAAGTGGGACCGCCTCCCTCTAGACTTTAGGTTAGATAAGCAGTAGTCTTATAACAAGGCCAATGTCTGTCAAGTCTTATGTATTTTGCCAAAAGTACGTTCATGATAGATTGCCCCATCCAACCTCCTACATCAAGGGTAAACAAACTCTTTCTGTATGGGGCCGATGGTAAGTATTTTGGGCTTTGTGGGCCATATAGTTTGGTTAGAACTACTCAATGCTGCCATTGTAGTGCAAAAGCAGCCACAGACAATATGTAAACAATTGAATGTGGCTGTTTTCCAATAAAGTGTTATTTACACAACCAGATTTTACCTGTGGGTTATAGTTTGGTGAACCATGTCCTAGATCATCATTAAGAAGTGGCAAGGTATCAGCTTTTGTAGGTTAACTATATCTTTTATTTTTAAATATTTTCCTTTCTTGAGACAGAGTCTTGCTCTGTTGCCCAGGGTGAAGTGCAGTGGCAAGATCTTGGCTCACTGCAGCCTCTGCCTCCCAGGCTCAAGCAATTCTTGTGCCTCAGCCTCCCAAGTAGCTGAGGCTACAGGTGCATGCCACCATGCCCAGCTAATTTTTTTTTTACTTTTTGTAGAGACAGAGTTTGGCCATGTTGACTAGGCTGGTCTCAAACTCTTGATCTTAAGCAATTTGCCTGCCTTGGCCTCCCAAAGTGCTGGGATTGCAGGCATGAACCACCGTGCTTAGCCCTACATCTTTTATATTTTGAAAGTAAGAGATTAACTTTCTCTTGTGGGGCAATGCAGGACATTACTGGACAGTTGAGAATTTAGTAGAGGCGAGGCAAATAGAAGTGTATTACCTAGACTAAAAGGGTAAGACAGAATTATGAGGAGGCAAGAAACTTACACCAGGGTACCCTTAGAGGTTTTAGATGGTCCTTAGTAATTTTAGAGATTTTTATCATAAGCACAGAGCAGTGGGCATTGCCTCCATCGCTGCAAACTTTATGAGATTTCCTGAAGCAACAAAATCTATTTTGACTCAGACCTTCCATGTTTGTTATTTGGAGAGAGAAATATTTACTGACATGTAAAAATGAAGGTGGGAGGACAAAAGGGCTAGATGGGATTCTAATTTATCAGGCTGAACGTCTGGGAGTTTCCTGCTGAATGGACAGATTTTTCTTCCTGCAGCAGTCTTATTTAATGGGACATAAAATCTGGTCTTTGACACCAGCTAGCTTTCACCCACCAATTCATGTATATTTTGGCGAGAAGCTAAAAGGTGCTACCTGACTTGCACAAAGAACTTTCACTCGGATCTGATGGAGGCAATCAGTGGAATTTCCCCTCTGAGGTTTCTAGCAGGACAGTGAGACTCATTATGTGTCTTAGGGGAAGAAAAGGAGCCCACTCTTCAGCTCCATAAGGGTCCTACAATTGTCCAAATAAATTGGATAGGATTGCTTTTCTTCCCCATTTCACCTTTACAGCTACCTTTTCCCATTTACATTTGAATTTGTTTGTATAAAAATTATGGAAGCATAGTTGTTACTTTTAGGGAGGGGTAATAGGAGCCTTGGGTAGGAGGTCAGGGAGACATGTAATTTGTTAGTATTCTTGTATAATATTTGAAATTTTCCATTTGCATGTATTACTTTTTTTAAAAAAAAGTTGAAATGTACCTGTATTTAAAAAATTGCTGGATGTGGGCATGACAGGTAGCCTTAGTAGATGAAAGTGGTAAGAGAAGGAGGTACTGTGAAATTCATTTTAGGTCTTTATGTATACCACTATGTATACTTACAAAGTACAACTATATACACTTATGTAGAGGTATACATATTGTCCCCAGCAGGGCTCAAAACCTAAAGTTAGCTTTATTTAGTCAATGCTTATGAATATTTGTCAAAGAATGCATATATAGCTGCCTTGCCTATTCACACAAGCATCAGCTTGAACACTGATAAAACTGCATAACACGGGTCTGTGAAGTTTATCCATTGAGAATTAATAGCTCGGTAAATGTTATACTGGTTATGTCCATCCCAGTATTTGTTAGGACCATGGCCGCTGGGCCCTAGATAACCATTTGCAGTATGACAAATGTCTGCCTCCACCTGTCCATAGTCAAATGAGCTAGACTAAGGCAAGTAGCAGTAGGAGCTGATGGTGCAGTTGAGGAGAAGATAAAATTATACATGCAGAAATGTCATGGGAAAGAATAGGAGCTGTGGGGGGTTATGAACAAATAGAAGTTATAAAGAAGAAAGAGGCTGGGCACAGTGGCTCACGCCTGTAATCCCAGCACTTTGGGAGGCCAAGGCGGCCGAATCACGAGGTCAGGAGATCAAGACCATCCTGGCTAACACGGTGAAACCCCGTCTCTACTAAAAATACAAAAAATTAGCCAGGCGTGGTGACGGGCGCCTGTAGCCCCAGCTACTCGGGAGACTGAGGCAGGAGAATGGCGCCAACTTGGGAGGCCGAGCTTGCAGTGAGCCGAGATCGCGCCACTGCATTCCAGCCTGGGCAACAGAGCGAGACTCTGTCTCAAAAAAAAAAAAAAAAAAAAGTAGAGGTATTAAGGTAGAAAAATGGTATGGAGTAGATGTTGAGGAAACAGCTACTTATTGTAGGAGAATTGAGAAGCTATACCAACAGAAAGAGAAATGTAGAGAGTAATTGATAATATATCCTTTAATAGTATGGCCATTAAAGGGAAGATGTGGAAATTTTGCTGTTGAAGTCCCCAGTGCAACTTTTGTATTTGTGGAGTTTGTTTTTTTCTGTTCTTGGATTCCTAGGAAGTCTCTGTTTTTTGTTTCTTTTTATAGTTATCCCTGTTACCTTGACTTAACCTGAGTAAGTCTGTGGTTCTTTTTTTCCCGAAAACCTAATTCAGACCAAGTGAAAATTCCTGCTCTAGACCTCAGTCATTTTCTACCAAATAGAAGATCTCTTTAGCTAGGGGGGCTAGGTTGGCATGATTCTTAATGGCTATGTCATGAATCTTAAGTTTCAGGTTAACAGGGAATTTACAAAACTCCAAAGAATGTTTCAAGATCTACAAGTAAAAAAGTGCAAATGATATGCACATACTGAATATAAAAGAGAGAGGAATGTGTATGTGAGAGGGAGGGGTAGCTGAGTAGAGGAGAAGAGAAAAATTGTGAAATAGATTTCCTCTGTTCATTTCTCTTGCTACCCTCTCCAGGCACACATCTTACATCCCATTTCTACAAGTTTTGGCTTCCCCGACCAATTTTACTTGAATTGCCATTGTTATAATCCATTTTTCTTCTTCCACACTTTACATTATTCTGGGGTTGAGATACCTACAGAGACTTGAAAGATAATACAAATTAATGAAGTAGTAGGGGACAGGCTTTTTTGCTTGTTGAACGTATAGGATATTTCTTAGTTCCAAAAAATGTATGTTCTGTTTAATCAAGGCAGGTTAACTGCAGTAACAAACTACCCTCACATCTGAGTGGCTTAACATAATATATTCCTCATCCATGTAACAGAGCAGAGTAGATTTAGGAGCTGTGCTCCATGCTTGTCATCCAGGGATCTAGCTTACTTCCAGTTTGTAGCTCTGTGACTCCCTAATCCTCTACAGAATCTTTTGCATTTGGGTAGAGGAGAAGTTATGAAGAAGGTACATTCGTTTTTAATCTTTTCAACCTATGTGATCCTGTCACCTGATCACATTCTGTTGATCTAGATCCCAAAGGGCTGAGAAACGTAGAACCCATGAAGAAGAAAAGGATACAGATGCTGGTGAACACCAGAAATCTCTACCATATGTGGTCCTCTGAATTAACAGGGAGGTGGCAGACACTTCTCTTTGCTTACTCAAGAGGAAACAAAAGCTTCTAAAGAGCAAGAGCCCTTCCTCTTCTTTAATGTTGCTGGATCCTAGAACCTGCCTCCCACAACTGAGACTATAAAAATGCCAGACACATTTCTTTCCTAGCATCCCTTTCAGTTAGAGATAGCCCTAAAACACACTTCCAGTAAGACATAGGGAAAATATGACTGATCTCTTGTCTGATATAATGAAAAAAGTTCAAAAGCAGTGGTATTTTCCTGTTCCTTCCTTCTTTCCTCAGTTTAGCAGCAGTTGAGGGAGTGCAGCTGCCTTGCAATCATGGGGCAAGAGGCTGGAGGATGAAGCCAAAGTGTACAAGAGTGTAGAGTGAAAGAAACAGCCTGGGTCCTCAATAACATTATTGAGCTACTGAACAAATCATAGGCCTGTTCAGCTTTGGGCTTTCCTATTCTGGGAGAAAAAAAAAATAAAACAACCCTTTTATGTAGGTTTCTCTCTGGGTATTCCGCTAGTTGCATTCCTAAACATCCTAACTGGTACACTCAGAGCAGGTCCAGTGGAGTGGTGAGGATGGGAAGTGATGGCTATCATTGGAGACTGATTAAACTGAATTCAAAGGAGAGAAACAATGGCCATAAGACGGCTGGCTGTGATGGGAGGTAGGGAAAAAGGAGATTCAGCTTAGAACTTTTTTCTATAAGGCAGTGTATGTAGGGATTAAGGGATTCAGAAAACTCTGGATTCAGAAAAACAGTGGCTTGGATTCTAATTTTGTCATTTGTTAGTTATGAACAAATTGCTTGCTCTCAGGCTCTTCTTCCTTGTGTGTAAAATGAGGAATAAAGCAGAGCATATCAAAGAATTGTTGCAAGGGTTAAGTAAAGTCACATATGCTAAGCTCTTACCACAGTGTCTAGCAAGTGTTTAGTACATGTTAGCTATGATTTAGGTCATCACTGATCTTTAGCCTTTTATATCTGCTAATCCATATCTCCCCCTGGATTGCCCCATACATACCTCAAACTCCTAGTGTCTGCCCTTTCCCTCCCTCCAACCATATGCTCTTCATTTCTGCTAATTAGGCCGATGTCTTGGGTGTAACAGAAAGGCATGTGGTGTGCTGTATGAAACTAGATGTTGGGGCTTGGGCAGATTTGATTCATGGAGCATGCTATGAGCTGTCTGGTTATCCAAGGAGCCCAGTAAAAGCTGATCTCATCCTACTGATTGAGTTTGCTGACACTCTCATCATTTCCTTGTACAGTTTTTATGGTTCAGAATGACTGTTGCCAGCATCTAGAAGGAATTACTTTTCCAGGCAGTGCGATCATACTGTTTATCAAAAGAAACATTGGACAATCAGAATGGGCTGCAGAGCTGTGTCCTGAGCTATCTGGCCAACTCCCGGCAAGAAGCTTCTTTGTCCTTTAAAGACTGAACTTTATCCTCAAGCAGTAACAGAACTGGAATGAAAGGAGTTTGGAATTATTCAGCTTTGGTATGTGAAGAATAACTTACTGTGTATGCATATGAGGGGACATTTTTAAAGGAAGGAAACAATTATAGGATGTTTGTCTCTGCCTCACTGACCTCTCCATTTTAACTTTGTTCATTTTGCTTGAAGGATGTTTTGACTCTGTTTACGAATACAAATATTTTATGTGATTCATTCATTTATTCAGCATTTGCTGATTGCCTTCTCTGGCCTCAGCACCATTGAAGGTACTGGGATACAGTGCCACATGAGTCAGAGGAGGTTCCTGCTTCCAAGGAGGCTGAGTCTCAGCTTTTGGGGTACATGGTGTAACGGACCTGGGTTGAAGGGATTGAATATGGCAAAGAGGAATGTTCCAGGAAACAAATGTCAAAATTGTTCCAAGGGGAGTGTTGACTGTAGAACCTATACCCCTTAAAATATCAGAGATGCCATAGAACAAATATTAGTTTTTCTATCATGCTTCTACCTATAGTTTTTCCTATAGCCTTGAAATATGCAGAGCTCCTATTTAAGTCAAAAGCTATTGCATAATCTCTTTTGAATGAAGGCAGTAATTACTCCTTATAATATGGTTTATTATAAGAAACTGGTAAAACCTTAGATCTCAAAACATAATATACACAATAAAATCCTGATATAATTAATCTATACTTTGGGAGTTAGCTCAGTTTCCTTCAATTATCATTATAAAAAGATTTCACTCTAACTAGAAGAAAGAGCAGATTAATTTGTAAAAGAATTATATATGCTGGTTTAGTTAAACAAAGAAAAACAAGCAGTAGGAAGAAATGTGGATATAGTGAGACATTGACAAAAAATACAAAGCATCAGCGAGTCCTTAAGATAAATCTACTTCAGCATTTTGTTATAATAATTGCAGGTGAAATTAACTATTTTGGGGGAAGAATAAAAGGAATGAATCAATTCTATTTCAGGTTGGCACTTTGATGTGAGATTTTTAAGCATTTGTAATTTCAAGTTGAGTAGGTTAAGAAATGGAAAATATGGCATTTGAAAATTTTAATGAGTATCTATGTTTATGGATACTGTTTTTCTATGTAATATGGATGCATTTTTAGTATAACCATTTTGTTTCTCAAACACCTTTTTTAGAACCACACCCCTTTCCAAAGTACCTTATATCCCTTGAGTTAATCTCTGGGCTTCTCAAAAGAGTCTTCATGTAAATAAACTGATCATATACCCTGGCCAGTCAGTATCCTTCTCATTTTAGAAATGAGAACAATGACCATTCTCCTCCTCTCTGAATTGGTAGAGCTGTGAGTTGCGGCACTCAGGGAGGTTAGTGCTCACATTTCCTACCATGTGTCTTGTCTACAGAGCCAAAGAGAAGATGAAACACGAACCCAGAGGAGCAGGATGACAGACAGTGAGAGTCCCTCGTTCCAAATGTTTCCAGGTTCACTGCCAGATTTCTGTTCCGAATTGTGTAAGACAAACTGCTATCCTGATTTGCTCGTTTTTGTTAAGCTAGTTCAAGTTGGGTTTCCATCACATGCAACCAAGTGATTCCTGACTGGTGCAATCATTCCTACCACTGCCCTGTAAAAGCCCTTCCATTAATTCAGGCATTTCAGCCTATTTCCTGAACCCCATTTGTGTGCCTTCCTCTGCATCTCTGCATTGTAACTGCCATCACTCCATCCCCTGTGGAAGTGCAGTCCTTATTTAGCATCCATCCCAAGTCCCTCTACCATTGTACACCTCTCCCCAACCACCTGAGCCCTCAGCATTCCCTCCAACCTTGGAACTCATGTGGTCTTTGTTCTCAGTATGTGATCACTGGCTCTTGCCTTTTCTTCAAACTTCTTGAGTACTGAGACACTGTGTCTTACCTTTCTGTCTCTCCAGTGCCTTAAACATTGTAGCTACTCAGTTTTGATAAATATGATGTTGCCAACTATCATTTTGTAGGTATGTAAGAATCTTGAAAGTACAATGGAAAATGAACTTAAATATAATAGTTCATTTTAGCTGAGTAATAATTTTAGGATTAGGTTAAATCGAACAGCAGTAGTTCTTATAGTGATTAGCTTCATAGGAAGATGCTACTGTATTGTATATGTACACCCTGTTTTTCAAGGAGGATGTATATTGGAACATAGGATTGCTAACTTAATTAATGTCATACAAGGTTGTTAGAGCACAGCTGTCAAGACCAAGGATTCCTGGTATTTTATGTTGATGTTGAATACTTTTTCGATTTTCTTCAAGTGACTTGAAATTATGTCATGCTCCTGGCCCAGTCGTCTTCTAGGCAGGTCAATTGTCCCATGCTACAGATATGTTTATGATGCCATTCTAATGTCACTGTGCTTCCACCAGTCCCTGAAAGAAATCGTCTTTTGAGCCTCACCCGTTTCCACATCTATTTCTTTGAGGGTAACTCCAGCTGCCTTACAACTTAAATAAATAATACACCATGATATTTTCCTTGCATTATTGGATGCAAGCCCACCTCTACTACTTCCAAACATTTTGTTAGCTGTTAGCTGTTAAAGTGCCTGACCAGACCCAAAATAATTGGCAGAAACAAAGACTGAGGAACATGGACACCATACAGAACACACTCACTGTAGAAAGGCAAAACACAGTCACTGTAGGAAGGCAAAACAAGAGGGAACTCAGCAGTGAGCGTTTTTTAGCCTGTGTATAAACTCTTGCAGTTGAGTGCTTATTGTGGCAGTCAGAGCACAGAGAAAATGTTCAGTATTGGAGAAATGAATTAGAGTGTATACGTATATTGATATATGTGTACATATTTTGGGGAAATATTTCCAAAACAAAATGCTTTACAACAAATTAGGGATAGATAACACAGCATTAAACCAGGTAACTTGGACAGAAAAAGAAGTTAACTGTAAATATATATTCAGTGTTTCTAAATATGCCTTCTTTGCTGAACACAAATGGACTCAAAACATAGTACTTTGATTTAGGCTTGTGAACAGAAATTGAAGGAGAGAGATCCTTAAATGTAAAAAACTAGATAACAAAAATAACAGACCATAAGTCAGAATACTAAGGTAGTTATAAACTTGTGCTGGAATGATGATTATTCTAGTTAGCAAAAGCAGCAAGGTAGAGAGAGACTCTATGATAAGCAGAATACAGGAACACAGAAATTTCAGAAAAGTTTGGGTCACAGGGCTTGGCAGGCTGGTAAGGGTCACCAGACTAAATATCATTTTCTCAGGATGCAAGACTTTTGGCTAGAAAGTAAACTCTGTTCTGGTGAAAGTTCTGACAGGCCTCCATTCTGGTCAAATGACTGGCATCTGTATTATTTAAAAATAGTTTTGTATGGCTCAGGAAATGTGGAAGAAATACTTTTTCCTCAAAAAAGTGAATACCTGCAAGTGTTGTGTGTGGATAAGAGATAGCTCGGCATCACAGATCCGCTGGGTTTCATCTTAATCAGAAAAATAAATGACAACCTTTTTTTTTTTTTTTTTTTTTTTAAGGAGGCAGCAAATTTGCTATGCAGGGAAAATTATAAATTAAGATTTCAGCTTCCGGCACTGCAAGATCAGAAGAAATGCTGAGGGCTATATTTTTGAGAAATGAGTACAGTAAAATACAGAGGAAAGAAGTCCCTCTTCCTATTGTGCTCCTAAGATGACAGTATAAATTGTCACATCCACTTATTCCCAGGAACTGCATCACTTTTCTTGCCAGCAGGGCCAGTTTCATGGGTGCACAGCCTGGTGCAGCTACACACAACCCTTCTCTCAGAAGGGGCCCCGCACTTGGTTTAGTGCTCTCCTGTTGCTCTCTTGAATTCTTCATAATTTTAGTTTTGTGCTTATGGAATAAGGAACATCTGCATGAGCAGAGGAGCCCTTGCAGGTGTGGCCCCCTTGGGTTCAAGCTGGCAGGCACCCTAGCAGCAGGCAGTGGTACACAATGAGCATCTGACCTGGCAAGCACATGCCTTGGGCAGTCTGGGATCCTTTGGCTCCCCTAGTGGGGTGGGCTGCAGCTGGGGGTCAAGACTTGGGTCTAGATCGGTGGTGATGATAGCAGTAGCCCTGTCCCTGAAAAAGAGGTGGGTGTGGCATGGGGGCAGCACTGGGACCCAGACTGTGACCCTAGTTTGCAGTCCATCTTGGGAGCCCATCCGTTTGACTTGTGCACAAATGTTAATTCTCTGCATTGAGCTTTCTGATATAGGAACCGCTGCCACTAAGGCAGTAAATGTTGTCAGTAAATAATTAAAAAATAAAATCATATGAATGGACATTGCAATTAAAGCAGATCAGGGAACCATTATGATTCTTCAAAGAGTTTAGAATCTTTGGGTTTGAAAACCACTGCAGTACTGAAAAACAAATATCCACAGACTTAGAAATATGATAGTTCTATTTTTAATTTCAATTTTTAACTTTTTGAGGGCCTGTGTACTGTTTTTCATAATGGCTGTACCAGCCACATTCAACATCAACAGTATTCAATGGTTCCCTTTACACTACATTCTCATCTGTACTTGTTATCTTTTTCCTCTTCTATTCAAACCATTCTAACCGGTGTGAGGTCATATCTCATTGTAGTTTTAATTTGCTATTCCCTGATGATCAGTGATGCTGATCATTTTTTATATGCCTGCTGGCTATTTGTGTGTCCTCTTTTGAGAAGTGTCTATTCAGGTCCTTTGCTCATTTTTAAATAGCATTATTTGTTTTCTTGCTATTTGAGTTTTTTATACTCAATTTGAGTTTTTATTTTTGATATTTAACCCCTTATCAGATGTATGGTTTGCAAATGTTTTCTGCCATTCCATAGGCTGTCTCTTTATTCTGTTGATTTTTTTCCTTTTTTGTGCAGAAGTTTTTATTTTGATATACTCCTGTTTGTCTATTTTTGCTTTGGTTGCCTGTGCTTTTGGGGTCACATTTAAAAAATCATTGTCCAGTCCAATGTCAAGGAGCTTTTCCTTGATATCATTTTCTTCCAGTAGTTTTACAGTTTTAGGTCTTAAATGTCTTTAATCCATTTGAGTTGACTTTTGTCTATAATATGAAATAAGGGTCTAATTTCATTCTTCTACAGGTGGATATCCAGTTTTCCCAACACTGTTTATTGAAGAGGCTGTTCTTTCCCCATTGTGCATTCTTGGAATGTGTGTCAAAAACAATTGACCATAAATGCATAGATTTATTTCTGGGTTCTCTATTCTATTCCATTGGTCTATGTGTCTGTTTTTATGCCAGAACCATGCCGAATTTGTTTACTGTAGCTTTGTAGTATATTTGAAGTCAGGTAGTGTGATGCCTCCAGCTTCATAGTGTTTTTTTTTGTTTGGTTGTTTTTTTTTTTTTTTTTGTTTTTTGCTACAGATTGATGGCCTACTCAAGGTCTTCTGTGGTTTCACACAAATTTTAGAATTGTTTTCTGTATTTCTGTGAAAAAATGTAATTGAAACTTTGATAGGCATTACATTGAATCTGTAGGTCACTTTCGGGAATATGGATGAGGAGACATCTTTACCTTAAGCAGTCATTAATGTAAAGAAGTAGATCATCAACAAATTTTATTAGGTCTGATGAGAAAAATACTACAGTGTACATCTCTCCTCATGACAATTTTGAATCCTTTGGAGATTGTTTCTCAAAGCATAATCTATTGACTGCCTATGTAAATAAGTAAATAATATGTACCCGGACTGGGGGAAGGGAAACTTGTTAAAAATGATTTCCCTCTCTCATGGCAACATCACATCAGAACACCTAAGCATGCTGCCTTGGAATTCATATTTCCAACAAGCTCCCTAGGTAATTCTGATGAACACTAAATTTGGAAACTACTGTCTCAAGAGAAAGGAAAGACAGAAAAATGAAGTTAGGAGAGCTCTGGTCAGCAAGACTTCTTTTTTCTTTTTCTGAGGAGGGGGTGGATGCAGTCTTGCTTTGTCAACCAGGCTGGAGTGCAGTGGCATGATTTAGACTCACGGCAACCTCTGCCTCCTGGGTTCAAGCGATTCTCCTGCCTCAGCCACCAGAGTTGCTAGGATTACAGATGCATGCCACCATGCCCAGCTACTTTTTGTATTTTTAGTAGAGATGGGGTTTCGCCATGTGGTCCAGGCTGGTCTAAAACTCCTGACCTCAGGTGATTCACTTGCCTCAGCCTCCCAAAGTGCTGGGATTACAGGCAGGAGCCACCATGCCCGACCCAGTAAGACTTTTTGCCACATCTAGTGCTTCAAGGAAATATATGATGAGGTGGTGGGGAATGGGAAATATCCACATTAGAGGCCTGGAAGTCCTTAGGAGCCTGAGACAGTGAATGTGTCCATAAATGACTGATACAAAGCCAGCACAGGTAAATCCTGTGGGAATGTTGACCAAATGCCTGTAATACTGTGGAAGAGCAAGAACACTCAGACCAATGCCATCATTTTGACAGCGATGTGAGAAGAGATCCATGTATACAGGCAGATATGTTTATTTTACTAGTTGTCTGAGACACAAAATAATTTCAAAAGTTAGAACCATAAATTGTAGTTCTCAGTACCAGATTTATTGTACAATTGATTGTTAGGCTTTTTCTTAATTATAGTCGAAAAATTACTCCTGGAAAATGCCTAGCAAATCTATGTTGTACACAACTTAGAAAAGAGATCTTACAGAGTATTTAGGAAGAGGAAACGTTTTTAAGTTTTTACAAAGCATAAAATGGAAAGAAGATTTCCCCTATAATTATATTCTTAGATTTTGTACCAAATGAGTGTGGAAGTACAGTTCAACATGTCTAATAGAACTGTTCAGAGACAGCAGGAGTTTTGCTCCATAATTCTTGAGAATGGAGCAACTTTCATTCACTACTCCCCACCCTTCTCAATCCACTAGTACCACAGTTTTACCCAGTGACCCTCAGCTTTCTGGGATACTCAACTTGTAGAATCTCAAAGTTTAAAATACCAAGTTATTTATTCTAATCTCCTCTCTAGGACATAAGTCCAACCTACAGTTTATGTAAAACTGCTCCATTCTGGTAATGGAGACCTTATTCTCTCCATGGTAGTTCTCATTGCTAGAGAGAAAACCCAAATTTATCTCCTCTTTTATTTTACCCATTGTACATTGAACTTTTGAGGGCTACTTCAACATGACACCTTTTAAAAATATTTAAAGAGAACAATCAATCTACCTTCTTTCCTCAGGCTAACCATCACCAATTCCTTTCTCATTTAGGTTATAGAAGACAGGGGAACATTTGTCTTCTTTATTATGGCTACTGTATGTCTATTAATATAACCCAAGATTATATTAACTTCTTTTCTGGTAAGAGTCACACTCGGGTTAAGCTTGCAAGTGTATGAAATCTTTATGCCTTTCCCACAAATGGTTCTGTGATGTCATTGTCTCCCTGCCTTTGTTGGGTTTTATCTGCTTTTGTTCAGTGTCCTGGTCATGTAGCTTTTTGTTTCTGCCATTCAATGTATTTGCTTTCTCTCTCAGCATCATGAAATCTGTAAATGTGATGAACACAAGTTCAATATTTTTAACCATGACATTGAGCAGGCAACATTCTGTGTTCCACCATTAGAAACATCTCTTTAGGCTGACAATCTTCCATTAATCAGTATTTGATCATCATCTAGTTATAGATCCTCCTAAATGTCCTGATATCTGGTTCATATTTCTCTAACTTGACCATAAAGATTTTCAAATTCCTTTATACTCTCTGAATGCATTGTATCTGTAACAGTTTCCTAAGTCAGTTCTTCAGCTCTACCTAAAAAGAAACAAAGTTTGACCTATTTTACATCAAAATCTTTACTTATCCTCCTGGGTGAGGCAGTGGGTTGAGTGATGAAGAGCAGGTTGTGAAGGGCCTTGAAAACCATGCTGAGGGGTTATGACTTTGTTTTGTAGACAATAGGGGGACTTCTGCAGCTGAACAGAGAAGCAATATAATTGCATCCAAGTGTGATATGTAGTACTGCCCAGATGCTGAAAGAAGCTGGAATCCTGAAGTTCTGAGAAACTGAAGCTGGAAGTAGTGGGGCTAGGGTGTGCATCACACTTAACACATTAAGGAGGGAATTCTGCAGCAAAGGTCATCAGTTTTTGGCCAGAGGACATTTTCCTAACTGAAATAATGGTGTTGAGACATTCCTGAAGCTCTTTCAAAATCGGATTGGCGACATGATTTCCTCCTTATGCAGAGCCAAAAATCTTACCCTTTGCAACTGCCTCCTATTTGTCCTGGTTCTCCCCTAGTAAGCAACTTTGAAAGCTTATCTAATCATCTTTCTGTATAACAACTTCTTAAATATTTTAAAACAGTGCTCATTTTTCTTTTATTCAAACTAAACATGTACAATTTCTGTACTAGAAATGTTATTGACATAGCATTATCTGAAATAGGGGAGTAATTTTCTTATGCAATAGGTTTCACTGGAAAATGTAAATCCAATTTTCATAACTTATCTTTTCTTGTACCAGTAGGGTTTAATATGTAAAGAACGTTTTTTAAACCTGAAGTACCTTTTTTTAAGATTTAAAAAACCAGATTTTTAAAAAGGCATGAATGATATCTCCCTAATTTACTTGGATTCTAAAGCAAGATTTTCATGAAAAAAATCTACACTAATTAGACCTTTTAGAAAATAAGAAAGTATAATTAATTGAGATGTTTTGCTTGAAAAGCCTGTTTGTCTTTAATGTTGAAAATAGTTTACTGACATAGGAAATGAAAAGAAGCCTAGTTAAATTCCTTTAACTTATTAAATTTGTATTACAGTGGTGCAAAAGTAATTGCACCAACCTAACAGGAGTTTCTGCTGTTGTTCTGCTCATCCATGGTAGAAGCAATTTAAAAACTTTTTTACTTTTCATGAATTATTCTTTACCAAACAGCAAGAAACAACCAGGAGGCAGGTTGAACCAGGTGAAGGGAAAGAGGGAAGATCTTTTTCTTTTATGTTTTTTAATTGAAAAGTAAATTTTGATGCCGAAAATTCAAACTTGGGGAAGAAGGAAAAGATCACACACTTTGAAGGTTGCACAGTGGCCAGGCAGAGGCGCTCCTCACATCCCAGATGGGGCGGGGGCTGGGCAGAGGCGCTCCTCACAGAGCTGCAGGAAGATCTTCTAATGCCTTGGCTGAAGCAAAAAAGCTATGGTAATTGAAGGTAAAATCATCAAAGTGAAAAATTGATCTTGGACTAGCTTGGTGTCAGGATGAGGACTTTAGCTTAGCCATGGTAGACAAAATGGAAGCCACTGCGATTCTTTAGGTGAGAGGGAATGAATTACAATGTCTGAAAAAAATTAATCAGGCAGCTGTGTGCTATGAATTAAAGTGAGCCAGGAGATCAGTTGGAAGCTTGCAATAAACTAGAAATGAGTTTTTGCATTTTGATTATGGTGAAGGTAATGACAAAGAGAAAACATAAAGAAAGAATTTGTTGGACAAAGGAGAGAGAAGTTATTGTATGTATGCTAATGGTGCATGATGGGCTCGTGCACTGAAGTTGTTGAGCTCCATCCACTAGGTCAGGGTTTCTCAATCTAGCACTGTTGGCATTTTGGGCTGGATAAGTCTTTATTGTAGGGGGCTGTCCGATGCATTGTAGGGTATTTAGTAGCAGCCTTGATCTCTGCCCAATAGATGACAAAAGTACATCAAATTGGCATTTTGTTTGACAATAGTACAAATAAAAATGTCTTTAGACATGGCCAGATGTCTCTTGGGGGTAAAATTTCTCTTTGTTGAGAAGCACTGGCCTAGACCCTTCCTTGGGCACAGCCGTCCTTCCATGCCCAACCCCTGGAGAAGCTGTGCTGGTATTCAGCATTTTCTGTTCATTGAACTACCACAGCTGACTTATGACCTTGGTTCCCTTACATAGTGGACAAAAAACAGATTGGAAAAATGGAGAAAGAGGACAGCAAGCTTTTTAAAGTTTTATTAGTTTTATTACTTGTTTAAAATAACGTTAAATAAATGCTTAAGTATCTAAAGTATAAGGAATTTCTTGCCATCATTTTTTGTTTGATAATACCTTCCTTTAAAACCCATGTTTTCTGCTTTAATTCTCCTTTTTTGCTCCTTCTCTCATTCTTGAATCCTGCCTTTTTACTCTGCTTTGATGTTTTTCCTGTCTTATCAAATCTATATATTTGTTACTGCAAATCATTTTTAGATTAGAAGCAGGAGAGGTAGTAATAAATAGCAGCAAGAGGTCTTATTAGCTCTATATCACTTCTCCTTCTGTTAGTAGTTTATCTGCTCAGTTCTACATTTTAAATATCCCAATACCAATAATTTCAAGTATTTATAACCTAATTTTAAAAACAAAGCATAGATTAAAAGCAGATTGATTATAATGAAGTGTTGAGTTGGAGCCATTATCTTTTATACCTTTTAATTTCATTTTAATCAATAGATATTCTCCAGGGAACTATAACTTTCTGGTCTGTCACCATCTGTGTTAATCTCTTGATAATGGCTAATTTCTTAAAGACAAATTCCTGCTGAAATGAAATTAAGATTAATTCCATGTTCTTCCCTACTCAGCTTTTGATGATCTTCTTTTCTCTTTGATAAGCTTTTCCTGAGAGATCTGAATCTTTACTATTTCTTGCCCTATTCAGGGACACAAAGTTCTGCTAGATTATAATGTAACTTGCCCCGATACAGCATTTCTGGGTGTGACCACTGACCATCATCTGTGGATCTTAGAGGGAGGCCATTCACATCACAGTTGCAGCCTGTTAACCTGGGGACTTCGACCTGTGCTATCATTTCCTCAACTGTACATCTTCCTCATTTACTGAACTTTGATTTTTTTAAAGAATGACTGGTGCTACTTAGGAGACATATCAAGCACTTGCAATATTTGAGCTTTATTTGAATCCCAATGCAAACAAAATATTTAAATACACTCACGTTTATGAGATATTGGAGAAATTTGAACATTGACAGTATATTTGTTGATATTAGAAAACTGTTATTTTTAAAAGATATCTTGACTGTATTGTGGTTTGGTTTTAAAAAGAGTCCTTTTAAGATATATAGTGATATGTTGACAGATGAAATGACATTATAGCTGGATATGTTTCAAATGAATCTAGGGGAAGATAAGGGAGATGGGTAGGATATAGACAAAGGGAGATGGGCCATGAGTTAATTGTGGATCTGGGCGATGGTGAGCTTATGGGATGGGGTTTATTATTTTATTTCTTATGCTGTTCTCTCTAGTGTGAATATGTTAGAAATTTCATTTTCCATAATAAAAATACACACCATTTTTAATGACAGCAAAAGTTAAGAGAAATGGGTAAAAGATACAACCTCTTGCCAATAATTTAGGTGCTCAGGGAAGGGGCCTCTCTTCAGGCTTTGAGGATGTGTATTAAATATTTTAATTGGCTTAGATGAATTTTATTTCCCTTTCCAGTGATTCCTTTAGGTAGGGTATGTGATGTAATTCTTGCCTACGAGGTGTGAGAATGTTTGCTGGGGGCTTCAGGGAAAGGTTTTCTTATACCAAAAAAGAAACATCAGAGGAGATGGCCTCTTCTCTCTCTGGGTGTGGTCATGATTGTACATAATATCTGGAGCTGTTGCAGCTATCTCGTGATTATGAGGGGCCTGGCCTGAGAGCAAAGTGAGAGAGACCCTGAGGATGGCAGAGTGGAAGCTGGAAATTACCAGGATCGCTGATGACACTATTGAGCCACTGAAATGAACAATGTTAGATTTTCCTTCAGTCTAGACTTCTTATTACATAGAATAGTAAATATTCTTATTGTTTAAGTAATTTTAAGTTAGAATTTCATGGTTTCTTTTTGTTTTGATTTTTGCTGCCAAAGGCATGCTAAGTAGACTATGTGCGCCTTCCACAACCTAGAAATTGTAATCTCTACAGGTATATATTCTAAAGAAGCTCTTGTACATGTAAGCTGGAAGGCATGTTTAAGAATATTCATAATATTTTTTATAATAGAGCCAAACTGGACACAGCCAGTTGTCTATCAACAGTAGAATAGGCTGGGCATGGTAGCTCACTCCTGTAATCCCAGGACTTTGGGAGGCTGAAGTAGGTGGATCACTTGAGGTCAGGAGTTCCAGATGAGCCTGGCCAACATGGGCAAACCCCACCTCTACTAAATATACAAAAATTTGTAGCCAGGCATGGTGGCACGTACCTGTAGTCCTGGCTTCTCAGGTGGCTAAGGCACGAGGATTGCTTGAACACAGGAGGCGAGGTTGCATTGAGCCCAGATGGTGCCACTGAACTCCAGCCTGGGTGACAAAGTGAGACTCTGTCTCAAAGAAAACCCCCCCGAAACAGTGGAATAAATGACTAAAATATGGTATATTTTCATATATGAAACATGTGGAATATTATACAGCAATGACATGAAGAAATTATAGCTCTACACATCAACTTTGTTAAATCTCAAAAAAAATGTTAAATGAAAGATGTCAGATAAAAAGTTTACATATGATTATGTGATTCTATTTAATAAGCAAACATTTAAAAATACATTATTGGGGAATAAGTAGTAAAACTGTAAAGCCAAGGAACAGCTATTACATAAATAAGAGAATGATTTCCCCTGGAGGGAAGAAGGAGGTACAATAAGGATGGGCATGTGAAGGTTTCCCTGGGACTAACAATATTCTCATTCTTTATTTGGCTGGCGATTTCACAAGTGCTTGCATTATTATTATTAACTTTTAAAATCTATATCTGTTTAATTGCTCTTCTATGTGCACATTGGTATTACTTCAATATAATTTTTTTAAAAAGTCCTTAGCAACATAGGCAGTGTTGAATGGTAGAAAAAGAACTGGATATGAAGTTAGAAAAAAATTAAAACCAAGATTGCCACTCACATTTTTCTTGTTTTGACCATGGCACTACCAAAGGCTCAGTTTCTGTTCCTGTAAAATGAAGAATTGAACCAACTGAGTCCCTTCTTGCTGTAACTTTCTATTTTTTAGTCAGTTATCACTTCATTCTGTCTTTTCTTCTCTTTTTCAAGTTCACAAGCTACTGGTCTTGAGTACAAACTGTGTGAAATTTGTGAAATTGATCACAGAAACTTCTGCAGTAAATACAACCATGAAAACTGCGTGGCTAGTAGAAAACCCTGAAATACATCTCTGGGCAGGGTTTTAGGGAGAAGTTTAGTCTCATTTAATTGACTGTCTCAATTCTCAAATTGCTGTATTTCCTCTCATTCTGAACTTAGTTTAAATGGCCAGTTAAAAAATCTCATTTGTGCTCTTGGTGGAATTAGATTTTGGTCTAAGACCTGTAGTTTATGGTCAAGAGAGTTTCTCTGAGATGCTTGATGCAGGAGTTTTTCTTTGACCCCATAGTTGGACTTGCGATGGGGATGCCCCCATTTACTTGGCCCACCACGCTCAACCTCTTATGTGAGGGAGTGTGTGAGCAAGTGAGTGTGGGATCTGGCTGGCTGCTTTGGGTGCCGGCAGGAGCAGGCTCTGTGCAGGCCACATGGCGTTGCTCAGGTGGGGGTGCCTGTGACCCCGGAAGCCCCAGAGGGTTTCTCTCTCTTAGCTTTGCTGTCTGTGGACAGCCATGTACTATCAGCTCAGTAGGCCCCTTGCCTCATTGCATGGGGTAGCTGCCCTCCACCAGCAAGGGCAAATGGCCAGTGTGACAGCCTTTTTTGGGTACCCACACATGTTGAGTCCCAAGCTCTTGTCTGCTGTCCAAGAATGATGAAGTTGCATGGACACTTGAAGGATAGTGAAGGTAGAGAATTTTATTTAGTGATGGAAGTGGATGTCAGTGGAGAGGGGAGCTAGAGAGGGGATAAGACAGGCAGATAACCTTCCCTTAAGTCTGGCCATCTCCAGCCATCTCTCCTCCAAAGTCCAGCAGTCCCTCTGAAGTCAAGTTATGGCTCTCCAGTCAATCCACTTCTTTCTTTCTCTACCGACTGAGTCTTGGGTCTTTATAGGCACAGAATGAGGGGTGGGGCAGGGCATAGGTAAGTTTGGAAAAGGCAACATTGGATTAATAAAAAGACATTATTCAGAAAGAACCAATTGAGAGAGAGTAGGCAAACAGGGATTGGGCTGCAGGTTTCAAGCTTTTTGGCTCAGGGATATGGTTTTGCTGGGGACCTGCCCCTGTCTGCCTAGGATTTCTCTGCCTCCTGCCTCTATCACCATCATTCTGTCTGAGAAATTAATTGGGTATTTAGAAGCACAGTTTAGGGAAACAACTATTTAAGAAAGGAAAAGCTACTTGAACATTTCTTCTGTGATACCGATTTCTCTCCTCTTATAGATAGAATGTGGAGGTTTGGGATTGGAGAATGCCAGGGGTGCTCTTTGTGCTTCAGTTTTTTTATTGCTTTCTGGCTCATTCATCTACATCAGTTATTTTTTTTTAATGATGTTAAGTTTAGGATAATCTATTCTTAGCTAAAACTAATGAATTAAAGGCGTTTTCTCAGGCAAAATAAAGCATAGGAAGGGAACTATAGGTGATTGAAAACAAAGTGTAGTCATCATTGGTCAAAGCTAGGATAAAAGAGCCATGGTACTGGAACTGAAATATTTACAGCACTGAACTATTTAGGCAACCTGAGCTTGGTTCTTGTGGAGGCTGCTAGAGCACGAATCCTGCCCCCTCCTTGGGATTTGTCACTCAGCACTTGACTGGAGTCTGAACTGAAAGAAAGCAGGACCTTCATTTTTAAATGATCATCTCAGTTTTTCTTCCCTTCTTCCAAAGCTTTTAGCTAGTTTCTCACTGACACTCTCCCCAATACTTCTGTTATAATTCTACTTGATTTCAAAATCCAGGTAGAATAAAACAAATGACGTGAACTCTCTTGTTAAGTCCTCACCACTCAAAATGGTCACTTTGTGTATTTATGTTGTTGCTTAGCCTCTAAAGGCATTTGTATTTGGAACTCTAGTTCATACAACCAGGAGAGATTAGGGAATCAGTAATATTCAAGTCTTCCTTAAGTGTAGGGTTCACAACAGGAAGACATTATATCCAGGAACTATAGGACCACTTGAAATCCATAAATGTAGAGTACATAAAATCAAGTATTTTTCATCTTAGAAAAATGGTAAAATTTATAATCCTAAAATACCATATAAAAACCTTTTGCAGTTAAGTGAATAGAAAACAGTCATAAATGAAACTAGAATATTTTCAGAGCATGTTTTTAACCATCTAAAGGAAGCCAGGGAGAAAAACAGTCTTACATCAAAGTTATTTTATTTTACTGTCAAATTAAGAAAGCTCTGCTAAGTGGACTGCAGATCAGTGGAACATGGCACTTATTGCTTCTTTATAAACAAGAATACAGCATTTTGTGCTGCTTATTAACACTTATTTTCCTCTTCAGACTTAAATCCACTGGGCACTGGTGGCTGAGTGGGTAAGGTGTACTATTCTTGAATGGGTTCAGTTTCTGTCCTGCTTTCAAATAATCCATGAGAAGCAAAGTACTGCAGCTCATGGATCAGTGGACTGAGAGCCAGGGAGCCTTGGTTATGGCCTAACTACTTACGTGGCCTTGAAAAGTCTTGTCACCTCTCTGGGCCTCAGCTTCTTCACTTGCAAAGTGGGAAGGGGTAAGATAAATGTTACAGACATTGCAAGTGGAAAGTAATTTGTCAATGGGCAGAAATCTAAAATATGACCAAGCCAGGACTTTTGCCATACTATGTCAACATTTTATGACTCAATAAATGTTTTAAAAATATTTCATAATATTGGAAGTTATTTTGGTTCATAGATTGATTTTTTAAAATTACTTTATAGTCTTTACGTAACTGAAGGATCAGTTTTTCATCTTTTACAGCTTTATAAATACCTAACTGCTTAACATTTTTAATGTAAAACTTGCAAGGCATTTCAACTTTTAGACAATATATAGACATCTATTTCTAGACTGTAAACTTAAGTTTAGATACAATGAGAGTGAGTCAGAGTTAAGTGTAAATCCCATGTTAGAATAGCAAGCTTGTTCCATTTCTATTTGTCACAACTGCTCCAGTGAGCTAATTCAAGTGGGCTCTAGACCTTTACTGCCCTTTGATTTTCTAAATTCTTGCCTACTCAGATTGCTTAATACAGTACTCATGAACTATTATATTCGAATAGAGATGAGGTTTTTGACCTATCCCCTGGATTGTTTTTCACAGTGATGATGGATTGACAAAAATCCATCTATTTCTATTGGCATGCCCTTGTTAACAATGGCACATATTTTTGCAAGTCCTCTGTGTGGAATTAAATCAAGCTAATTGATCAGTGTGTCTTAACCCCCTTCATATTAATCCATTAAATATGTTAAAGAATGAGTGAGTGATTAATACCACTTTAAAGAATCAATATATGACTTTGACCTACTTAGGACAGCTGAGGTATGGAATAAAGTAGTGAGTCAGGCTTTGGGATATGGAATATAGTGAGATTTCAGAAAAACAATTGAAGATGCGCACAGATTGTCTGATTTTTAAATTTGCTAGGTGTAAATGTTAAAAATCTCACAGCCAGTGTTAAGAATCACCATAATTTATAATTGAATGAGCTATTTTTGCACTTGAAAAGTTGTTAGGACAATCTCAGAATTTAAAAACTTAAATTAACAAATTTAGTTTTTTGAAAAACTTGACTCTGGTTTCTTCATTTGGGCTAGTAATAAGCAGGTCTTAAACTGGCAGCTGTCCATGGACCAATATTTTGGTATTTTCCCACCTCAACTATTTTATTATTTTTATTTCATGAAAAAATCCTGGTTATAATACATATAATACATGTATAATACGTATAATACATGAAGTTAATTTATGAACTTCTTCATGAGCCACAATATACAGCTTGAAAATTAACGCTCTATGGTGTATATACGTCAGTGGAATTGCTGGTTTGTAAGGAATACACATGTTCAGTTTTAATAGAAATGATGCTAAATTGCTTCTTAAAGTGTTCAAATCAGTTAATTTTTTTCAATGTCTTTATATGCAAATATCATTTTTCATAATTCTTTAACTGTTGATATTTGAAGTCTTAAAAGTTCATGTCAATTTTGACCATAGGTCGAAAATGGTATATTGTTTTAGTTTGATTTTCTGAAGTTTTACAAAAATATATATTCTGGATACTAAGTTTTCTTTATATCTAATCTAAATGCTCTCTAATGCTGTGTTTGCCTTTTAATCATGTTTAGATAATCCGTGTTTATCTTAAATTTTAAAGTTAGCTAATGTACATATAGAAAGGTGCACACGTATGTATACAGCCGGATGAATTTCCAGAAAGTGTAATCACCCAGATCAGAAGAAAGAACATCAACCCCTAGAGGCTGCCTCATACTCCTCTCTAATCACTACTCACCCCTTCCTCAAAGTTAACCACTATTCGGATTTCAAACACCATAGACTAATTTTGCTTGCTTAAAAATTTACATAAGTGAACTCATAGAGTAAGTTAGAGTATATTTTGATGTTCAGCCATTGTACATTTTATATAGTCAAATATATTTATCTTTCTTTTGCTTTTTTTGGCAACTTGCTGAAGAAAACCTTTCCCACCCTAACTCATGCTTTTAATAGGTTTGCAGTTTTGATTTCCACATTTAGTTTCCTAACCAATCTAATTTTTTTCTTGTATGAAGTAGAAATATAATTTTTTTCTTTCTGAAAACCAAATGTACTGCATTGAACATTGTTCTTCCCCAGGGATTTGTGATATACCGTAAGGCTATCTATTGTGTCTCATTACTTTATTTGTACATTTTTGTGAAGATAGCATGGTTTAAATTATTTTTAATGTCTTGCTATGTGGTAGAATAGACTTCTAATGTTATCCTTAAAAAATTATTGATATTCATGCAGCTTTATAAGGTAAATTTTATAATCAGCTTGTCTGTTTTTTTGCAAATTCTTGTAGGAATTTTTGATTGGAATTGCATAAAATCATAATTATTTAGAGGAATTTTTTTTTAAATGTTGAATCTTATCCATGAACATGTTCTGTTTTTCTAATTATTTAATTCTTCTTTATGTCTTCAATAGCTTTGTGCATATTTTAGCTAAAAATCTTTTGTGTATTTTAGATTAAACTCTATACTTTTGATTTTTGTTACTATTTTGAATGAATTTTTTTTAATTGGCTATTAAGTATGAAAATAAATATAAATGTTTGAGTGAATATCAGTCGTGAGCAAAGCAAATTTGCTGAATTTTCCTCTTAGTTTTAAAACACTGCATTTTGCCTTCTTGGATTTCTCTATGTGGTAAATTTTATCAACTATGAATTATGACAATTTTGTTTCTTCTTTTCTCATCTTTATGTCTCATTTGTTTTTCTTTTTGCATTGGATGGGATTTATATCCAATTTTTTTCTGTATAAAGACAATTAGCTTTATTTATGTAAATTAGAAAAATTATAGTTTATAATTCATCAAATGTTTTAATTCTTAACAATTTAAGAGTATAGATATAAAACATAAAATAGAATATATCACATTACTCTTTTTTGAGTTAGTGTTTTCTTATTTTTATACATAAATTTTATGATATAATGAAAAATAACATCTCTTATTCTTGCTTTCATGGGAATGCTTCTGAAGTTTGTTATTTCATAAGGTGTTTGCTGTTAGCTTTCGAAAGCTCCTCTTCAGGATGTTCTTTTTTGGTGCTACTTTGCTGGGCTATTTTCTTTCTTTTAATCACGAATGGGTATTGTTGCATTTTTATCAAGTTCGTCGTTAATCTGTTGAGATGATCATTTAAATTTTGATGTAGTCAAATGTATATTTCTTGTACTTTATGCTTTTCTTGTGACTTTTTAAGTGTCTATTTTTCCCTAATATATTTACATTGATAGGTTTTCTAATGATGAACTATACTTCCAAACTTACTTGGTTATGTCGTATTTTGTACACACACCTTACATATATAAATTACAGATATATATATATATATATGCATATATATATACACATACATGAAGGTGGACTTGCTTACCTCATATTTTATTTAAAAATTTTGCATTCATGTTCATAAGTGAAAATGGATTATAAATCCTTTTTTTGGACTCTCTTTATCTTGGTTTGCTGTAAATACTATATTAACATCATAGATAACACATTTTCTTTTTTATTATTTGGAAGAGTTGTTATAAGATAGGGATTGTCTATGCCTTCTAGTTCATATAAGATAGGTATTATTTGTGCCTTTAAGTTTTATAAAACTATATGGTTGTGACTTTTTGGGGAGGGGTGGTTTTTAAAACTAGCTCAATTTGTTTAATGTTTATTGACTCTCCATTGAGATTTTTAAAACATTTTATAGGTGCAAAATTTAACATTTTCTAGAAAATTTCCCATTTTATCAAATTTTAAAATGTATTGCCATTAAATAGCCCAAGATTCTTGTTTTATCAAACCACAATTATAATTTATGTTAATTACCATTTTAAATTCCTGATATATTTAATTTGTGTATTCTCTGTCTTTCTCTTCTGCTCTCTCTTTCTTTCTCTTTCTCTCCTTTCCTCCTCCCTCCCTCCCAATTGTAGTAGCAGTCTCTTCTTTTCTTTCTGGAAAATTGTAAAATTTCTGTAACTTTAATATTCTGAAATATCATTATACTGTATGTCATCGTACTTAATTGGCATTTTATTTATTTATTTAGAGACATGGTCTCACTGTGTCATTCAGGCTGGAGTGCAGTGGTGCAATCTCTGCTCACTGCAACCTCCATCTCCCAGGTTCAAGTGATTCTCATGCCTCAGCCTCCCAAGTAGCTGGGATTACAGGCATACACCACCACGCCTGGCTAATTTTTGTATTTTTAGTAGAGATGGTGTTTCGCCACATTGGCCAGGTTGATCTCAAACTCCTGGCCTCCAGTAATCCACCTGACTCCACTTCCCAAAGTGCTGGGATTATAGGCATGAACCACCACACTCAGCCTTAATTGGCATTTTAAATATGAAGACCCACATCTTCACTTCTGGATAACTGTCAACCATTAGCTTTTTAAATATTGTTTTTCCTCTATTTTACTCTTTCTATGATTCCTTTTAGATATTTATGATTTTTATTTAGAATTTTTTAAAGTTTATATTCTCCATGTCACTTGATTTTTCTTAAAAATCTGATTTGTCTTTCTTGCATTTTGGAAATTGTTTTGAGGTCTCTTCAAATTTACTAATTTTTTCAAGTGCTTTAATCTAGTATTCTTTGATATCAATATACTATTTCACAACTTTTTTGGTTTCATAAAAAGTGTTTCTTCATGTCTTTGAAGACTTTAAATATACACCTTTTAAAATCCCCTTTTTATTGTTTTGTTATTTCCGTTGGTGTGAGTTACATCTGTTGTCTATTTTCTTGATGCAGACATTCTCATATGTTCTGCAATTCTTGTCTGTGAGTCCATTTTCTTGAAGAATTCTCCTGTCTCTGAGCAACTTTGTGTCTGTCCTGGGTTGTGGAGGTTTCCCTTTGAGGATATCATGGTGGTATCTACCTAATCTGTAGAGGCTGTCACTGTTCCTTTGCAACTTTTTAGGTTTGTGTTTTGGCTCTGGATTTTGTGGATTTAGAGAGGGTAACAGGCCCTCTAAACATATGACAGAATAAATTTTGGGATTACGTAGGAAACTATTTCCAATCAGGGATTAGGTGGATAATTTGCTTTCCAGGTCCTGTTCTTAAACAGGAAACCCAACGTTTTTGTTTGTTTGTTTTTTGTTTTTGTTTTTCACTACAGGAATGAGATATGTAGTTCCAACTCTCATCCCTCTTGTTAGTGTTGAAATTCCAAACCTTTTTGCTCTGTCTACTGCCAGGCTCTGCCTCTTATACCGTGGGTTGCTAGACTTTAGCTCAAAATCATGACATTTCCGGCACCTGGATATTTCTCATTATTCTTTTCTTCCAAGCTATGTACATAAAGACAAGTGTAATTTAACAGATTTTATTTAGTATTTCTAGTTATTTGAGTGGAAGTGAGTATTTCAGTGGGCACTTAATATGTCATCTTGACTTGAAAATCTCCACCAAGTTCTCCTTACACAGACTCAGAAAGAAATTGCTTACAGGTTTCCGTATAAGGAAAAGTTGTTTTTCTTATCACAAGTCTTAGAACTGAATGTGTTTTTTTTTTTTTTTTTTTTTTTCTGTATTGGCCCCCTGTGTGTAGTTTATGGCCAAATTTGTTGCTCACATCTAACGCCTATAGATACAGGGTCCTAGATGGCTTGCATTTATGTGATTCTTTCACTGGCTCACTCAACTATTAATTTTATACTTCTGCATTATATGAATTTTTGTAAAATTTCTCATTTTTTGTAGGATGAGGTGGCACATAAGAATAATATTTCTCTTTAAATATATACATACTCTGATAATCCCAGGCATTGAGATGGTACTCAAAAAATGCTGGCTGAGAGAAGGAAACTCTGACAGCTGGCTCTCACCATAACCTTTTACTTACTCTTCTCTTTTCTGTTTCTATGTCAAGCAGGCATAGCTTAAGTCTGATAGTGGAAGAGAATATCAAGGAATGGAGACACATTCTTCTTTCTAGTGCAAACAAACAAGCCAGGCCCGCTAGAAAATTCAGTTAGCCTTCTTCCTCATGCATTTTCATTGGAAAATTAGTTTGTTCTTAGTTATTAATTTAACTCCCATCCTGCTCTTTTTAGCATTCTTCCTTGGCAGCCAGCAATGAGACATGTGCAACAAGGGTTTTATGCCTTTCAGGCTGATCTTCATTGAAAGAGCAGTTTGGAAATTTTTGTTTTTAAAAAAAGACTTCTAATAAACTGTTTTAATGTTGACTTCTCAGTGAAGTTAGATTCTCAATTTCTTGATGGTAATAGTTTTTGCTTTTAAGTCACTGTCTTCACTGTACCATGAAGGGAACCTGTCACTCTCTATTTTACATATTTATTACTTCCTGCTTTGTATCTCTGTTCCCTACCCTTCTTTATCACTTTATTTATTTCTGCCTTTGACATCAATATTTTTTGAACTTAGGAGAAAAATGTTATTTTCCAGTCTAACAATGGGCACTTTGAAGTAGAGAGAAGTTATCATTTGTTAGTGCAAGTTGTTTCAATGATATCCAAATACATCTATTTGGAGTTCTAAAAAAAGAAATACCACTCTTTGACAATTTTTGGAGCTCAGAAAAAAAAAAAAAAATCAAACCAAAACATATCACTAGTAAAACCAATGATAACATTGACAACCTCTCCCAAACCAAGAACATGTGTGCAGTGAAGCATTTCCTTTTCCTATTAACATACTTATTAGCCATTGTCTAGAAATTTCTCTTTTTTTTTCTAGCCCAAAGCAGTAATCTGCTTCCCTGTAATTTTAATTTATTGATTCCAGCTTTTCCTCTGGATATGGGCATAAAATATAAAATCCCTCTTTCACCTGACAGTTCTAATATCTGAAGATGATCACGTGACATCAAATGTGCCACTGCAGAACCTATATTTTCCATCTTGGCCATAGATAGATATAGATATAGGTATAGGTATAGGTATAGGTATAGACACAGATATAGATAGATCATATCATATGCTTGGCTGAAAGCTAAACGTCAATTCACTTTACTTCAAGTTAGAGTTGCAGAGCCCTGGAACATAAAGTTACAATTCCTTAGCAGGCATACACCTCTCTGGCCCCAATCCATGCTGAACATGCCGATAGTCCTGAGGTACACATGGCGATACTTTGAGGATATGAGACTGGGATGTATCATCCCCAAAGGTAATTATTTCAACATACTTCCCTAAATATATTACATATTTCCATATTGTTGTGCCTTTCTTTGTATACATTGGTCCTTCAACTGAGATGATGATTCTCCCGTTTCACTGTTATTTTTCAACACGCAACTTAAATATCACTTTCTAAGAAATTTTCCTCCTCTTTCCCAAGCAGAGTTCATTGTTCCCTGTTCCATTCTTCTTGGACACTTGGTTCCTATCCTTGTTCTTTCCATTCCATAATAAACATAAGTGTCTGAGGTTTTTGAGGGCAAGGACCCTGTCTTTTTAAAATTTTTTGTATTCTCACTACTTAAACTTACAGAGTTGGCCTGCAGTAAATATTACATGAACTCATCATGCCTGAAGAATGAAAGAATGTTCTGATAAAGTTGGAAAGAAATTTTTGGTAGATGACTAATCTCATAGAAAAAAGAAAGATAATAGAGGAGGAGGTTGCCAGTGATGCAGGAGAAAAGTCTTTGGAAAAAAAAGTTACAGCCTCAGAGGGTTGTAAACCCATGCAGAGAGTGTTCGAAAGGAAACATGTTGAATCAGCCGCAAGGTATCCCAGGCCCACTGCCACGTCTGCTGCAGTGGCCACACAGCACCAGCTTGTGCACTGCCCATCTGGGAAGTTTGTGCTTGACAGGGCTTTGAGCCTATGCCTTCCTAAATCATTCACCCTGCAAGGTGATGCACTGGTTGAAGGAAAAAAGAAAGAAAATAATTCTGAAGGAAGACAATAACAACATGAGAGAAGGCTGAAGAAGAGGGCTACTTAGTAAGATACCTAATCATAAAAAGCCTAATTCCAGCTGCAGTGAACTATAGGTTAGACTATCATAACTTGACAGGTGCAAATGATAAAGACTTAGAGGACATGAGGCAGGGACTCATGTCCTCATAATGCAAATAATGCATGCATGTGGTAAAAACAGTAAAAGCAAGGTATCAAGTAAAAGTGATACCTTATCAAGTAAAAGTGAAGAGTCCTCCCTTTCTCATTCCCATTCCTACTCTCTAATTTTTTACATATCTGTTTTGTAAGCTATAATACAGAGAGATTCCATATATTCACATACTTTCCCCATTGGTAACATCTTGCATAACTGTAGAACAATAACACAATCAAGAAATTGACATTGCTACAATCCAACCAGTTTCCCCCTCTTCTTTTTCATCCTGTTCCCCATGCCTTAACTTTCCTTAGGTCAACGTTACTGTAAAACAGAGGCATAAACTGAGATTTCAATGCTCTAGGTATGTTCCAATAACTGCCAAACAGGAGATTATTTCTTCACTTCTTGTCCTGTTGCTATCTCTAGCTACGTCCTTGCCTCATTTACTTGTCCAAGTTATAGAAATACCCACAAGGAAGAGAACTGCTCTTACCATAGCCAAATAAATAAATAATAATAACCTTGACTGTCAATCAATACTTGCTATTCCAGCACAAGATAAAGAAGAAATAAAAAGCAGATTTCTTTCCATCAAAGAACATGATGAAAACCAGATAATCCCAGACATATCTTGACAGGGAACATCACCCTGGGAGCATCCAAAGGCACAGATGAATCCTTATTTCTTTGACTGTATTCTCACTCTTGCCTAACTGGCTGATCTTAGGTGTAGATGGTAGAGACTGCTCTTAGGTGATGCAATGTGGAGACCAGGTGTCCCATATTGAAAAAGACAGGCCTTCTTTTCTCTCATTTCTTTTCTCTACTTGACACAGGCTTCTGGGAAAACACTTAGTTGTATGATTTGTATGGAAAGGGAAGGAGTAGAAGGCTGTATATTGCAGTCAGCACAGTAAGCACTGTAGAAGAACTTGGTCCACGTAATACAGACAGAAAGATCCTGAGTGATAGTTGCCTGGGACATGGGTGTCAGGAAAGAGAATAGAATATAAGGTTTGGAAAAGAGTAGCTCTAAGTGAAATCAAATGGGGAGGTATCCACTTTTGTGCCTTAGCCTCATCTTGGTACAGTTATATCATTGCTCTATTATTTCTAGTATTACCCCAAAACATATGGCATACCTCACAAACACATGGATATAAACTATCATAACAACTCTAGGATACTTAAAATGAAACCACAAATTAATGGACATGATTTTAAAACTTTTGAGATTTTAAGTGCTGGTGAGCATGAGGAACAAGGAGAATGAATATATTTTTATATTATTGAGGGGAATGTAAGTTGGTACGTTACTTTAGAGTATATTTAGAAACATTTGGTAAAATTGCATACTCATAGAGCCTTCAACCCATCTGTGTCACTGCTAAGTTTATACCCTAAAGTAGAAGTTGACAGGCTTTTTCTGTGAAAGATCAAATAATAAATATTTTCAATTTTGTGGGCTGTACATTCTCTGTCATAACTGCTCAGCTCTGCCATCGTAGTATGAAAGTAGCCATCAGCAATACGACCACCGCTATGTTCTAATAAAACTTTATTTACAAAAACAGATGGTAGGCCATATTTAGGCTACAGGCATTGTTCGTTTACCCCTGCTCTAAAAAAATACTAAATCATCTACACAAATAGAATTATATAAAAATGTTCATAACAACATTGCTGGTAATAGAAAAAACAAGAAACAACCTAGGTGTCCACTAGAAGAATGAATAAATGAGTTGTCATGTATATGTGCAATGCAATAGCAGAATAAATGAGTAAACAGAAGCCCTCTATATCACTATAAATAAATGTGACAAACACATTGTTAAGTAAAAAAGCAAGAAGGATGCATACAATATGATACAATTTAGTTAAAGTTTTAGAATATATGAAACAGTTGTTTTTGTTTGTTTGTGTATTTGTTTGTTTTTTTGAGATGGAGTCTGGCTCTGTCCCCCAGGCTGGAGCGCAGTGGCGTGATCTCCACTCACTGCAAGCTCCGCCGCCTCCCAAGTTAACGCCATTCTCCTGCCTCAGCCTCCCTGGAAGCTGGGACTACAGGTGCCTGCCACCACGCCCAGCTAATTTTTTTGTATTTTCAGTAGAGACAGGGTTTCACCGTGTTCACCAGGATGGTCTTGATCTCCTGACCTCGTGATTCACCAGCCTTGGCCTCCCAAAGTGCTGGAATTACAGGCCTGAGCCACTGCACCCGGCCTTATATATTGTCTTGAGAGATATTCATATGTAGTAAAAATATAAAGACATCTGTGGGAAAGACAAACACCAAATTCAGGATAGTGCTAACCTATGGCAGAGAATAAGGATAGTGCTCTCAGGGAAGGGCAAATAGGAAATGTCAGTTGCACTTTGAAGGTTTTATTTCTTAAGCTGGTGGAGGATACACAAATGGTGAGTAAAGCAGTATTCATACTATTTCGTAGACCTTTTTGTATGTCTCAAATGTTTTGATTTAAAAGTCCCCAAGGTGATGATAAGCTTTTTTTTCCCATATGTTTTTTGGCCACATAAATGTCTTCTTTTGACAAGTGTCTGTTCATATCCTTCGCCCACTTTTTGATGAGGTTGTCTGTTTTGTTTTTTTCTTGTAAATTTATTTGAGTCCCTGTAGATTCTGGATATTAGACCTTCATCAGATGAGTAGCTTACAAAACTTTTCTCCCATTCTGTAGGTTCCCTGTTCACTCTGATGATAGTTTCTTTTGTGTGCAGAAGCTCTTTAGTTTGATTAAATCCCATTTGTCAATTTTGGCTTTTGTTGCCATTGCTTTTGGTGTTTTAGTTATGAAGGCTTTGCCCATGCCTATGCCCTAAATGGTATTGCCTAGGTTTTCTCCCAGGGTTTTTATGGTTTTGATTTTCATATTTAAGTCTTTAATCCATCTTGAGTTAATTTTTTTATAAGGTTTAAGGAAGGGGCCCAGTTTCAGTTTTCTGTATATGACTAGCTAGTTTTCCCAGGACCATTTATTAAATAGGAGATCCTTTCCCCATTGCTTGTTTTTGTCAGATTTGTTGAAGATCAGATGGTTGTGGATGTGTGGTGTTATTTCTCAGGTCTCTGTTCTGTTCCATTGGTCTATATATCTGTCACTGGTAATTAGAGAAATGCAAATCAAAACCACAGTGAGACACCATCTCATGCCAGTTAGAATGGTGATTATTAAAAAGAGAGGAAACAACAGATGCTGGCAAGGCTGTGGACAAATAGGAACTCTTTTACACTGTTGGTGGGAGTGTAAATTAGTTCAACCATTGTGCAAGACAGTGTGGCAATTCCTCAAGGATCTAGAATAAGAAATAACAATTTGACCCAGCATTCCCATTACTGAGTATATACCCAAACGATTATAAATCATTCTACCATAAAGACACATGCACATGTGTGTTTATTTCGGCACTATTTACTATAGCAAAGACTGGGAACCAACCCACATGCCCATCAATGATAGACTGGATTAAGAAAATGTGGCACATATACACCATGGAATACTATGCTGCCATAAAAATGAATGAGTTCATGTCCTTTGCAGGGACATGGACGAAGCTGGAACCCACCATTCTCAGCAAAGTAACGCAGAAACAGAAAACCAAATACTACATGTTATTCACTCATAAGTGGGAGTTGAACAATGAGAACACATGGACACAGGGAGGGGAACATGACACACCAGGGCAACCTAGATGATGGGTTGATAGGTGCAGCAAACCACCATGGCTCATGTATACCTATGTGACAAACCTGCATGTTCTACACATGTATCCCAGAACTTAAAGTAATATATTTTAAAAAGCATAAACATCATTGAACAACAAACAAATAAAATCATTTGATGGGATTTCATTATGTATAAGGAAAGGAATTTCCCAAATAAAGTTTTGTTGTTTACTTAAAAAAAAAAAAAAATAGTCCCCAGGGCTTTTAATTTTGAATGTCTTTGCCTGTGCCCTGGACTGCAGTTTTTGAGCCACTGTTGATGCAAGCTGCAATCACCTCGACCCTTTGTCTCATTCAATGGTGTGGCCCACATGTTCCATGTTTTCAGCCCATTTGATAGCATATTTAACATGAGAGCATTTGTGCTGGACAATAAATATGCTTTAATTGCCTTGGCTGGCCAGCAGGATTATTATTTGTGATTGGAATAGATTGCTATGGAAAATTGCTGGTTGAAGAAAGAAAGAAAGGGTTTCCAGAATTTCATTTTGTTTTTCCTTTTATTTGTCTTTAGTTACTTTACTATGACTTTAGTTTTTTTGCTCAGGTTCCATGGTTTCATTGTTTTTCCTTGTGTTTCTCTCTGTACATCCTAGGAAGAGATTAATCAGCAATATTGTTCTTTGTTATTTATCTTAGCTGGATGAGTTTTGGTCACCAAGTCTTAAAGTTAGGTGACTTTCTTGTTCTCTAGAGAGAATGAGAAAAAATTAGAAATGCCTTATACATGGGGAATTGATTAAGTTCATATTTTTCCCACACTGGAAAGACTCATAGTCATGATATGAGTCAGACACAGCTGGGAACATTTCATCTGCTTACAGTGAGCTGTTCTATGCTTGAGAAAGGTGATAGACTGATAGGGCAGGAGAGAGAAGTGTTGGATTTGTTCTGGTGTTTAGAAATTTTTTCCATAAGGGCATGTCTTGGACAACCAACTCACTTTTGCATGGCCGTTAGGCACAGTTGTCAGGGAGGGGCTCTTGTTTTTGTCTCTACTGGGTACATAAGACAAATGATTTTTGAACCCAATAGAATTGAAATATTCAGGATAGATTCTAGCCTATAGATAGCTGATATAGAACCAAATACTGCCAAAGTGTTTCTCTCGTATGTATGGCATAGGCCAGAGTTGAGTTACAATGAAGACATGAGGCATATAGTTTGCACGGTTGTTTTTCTAAAATAGTGGGAATTCATTTCAGTGAGACTTGGCTAGCATTTATCCAGCACACTGCAGTCTATTTTCTCCACAGCTGTTCGCTGCCATACATTTCTGATCCAAAATACAAAGCTGTCCAAAAATGTGGAACACGTTGACCTGATCTTTCCACCAGGGAAATAGCATTACAGGAAAGATGAAATTACTAGAATGAGGTTTTTGTGGGAAATTAAATATGTCTGGATTTATCAGGAAGATTAGTTTCCTACCTCTTTCAACAGCAATTTCTTTTTATTATTCAAAAATTGGGACTAACAAATGGATTTTCTAACAAATATAATATTGATATTCGAAGAATTTAATGTGGTTCTTGGAAACTGAGGTGGCAGCAATGATTGGATTAGAAATTATGAGTAATGTGAGTGAGGTTTACAGGTAAGGAATATAACTTGTGAACTTGCTAACTGGTAGTAAATGGGGCAGAGAAGTCTAGGAGTCTCAGTAACTCAGAGGAAGACATTTGTAAGATTGAGGAGGAATATGTTTAATTACTTTCTAATGTACAAGATAACTAAAATATGCTTTCAAATATTGCTTGTGAAGATGTCCTACTTTATGTATAACAATAATTTAAGATTGCTGCATTCATGTGCCATTCTGAAGAGCACTCACCTCTTAGAAGGAGGAAAAGTGTAATATTAATTAATAGGCTAATGTTTATAGGTATTTGAACCTCTATAGATACCACGTGGATGATTTCTCTCTGTAATTATGTTTTTGTATCTGTAAAGAACAGATTACATTACCTCATAGGTTTGTTGTGATAATTTAATAAAAGTTAAGACAGTTATCATTAGCATAATTCCTTGCACTTCCAATAAGCTCTCAAAAAATGATATCTATTATAATTGCATAATATAATTTATATGTAAATGTAAAAACATAAACCCTTTTTCAAAATCAATAAATAACCCTCTCTCCTTATATAATGCAATTGAATATTACCCATTATTTATTATGTAACATTTCTTATTAATAATACTAAGATAGATAATTTAGTTCAGTTCTTAATTGAAAGGTCATTGAATCTGAATTAATAAAATCTGAATCAAAAAGCTTTTTCTCTAGCAAGTTTAGTATGTAGGATCTCCAAAGACAATGTTTTACTTAAGAAAGCATTTTTAAGTAGCTACTGTGTGTAGACACCTATGAGATGCTGTGGAGGAGTGGATACAAAAATAGGGACTTCTATAGTTACACATTATTTCTTTGAATTTATACCTTTAAAATGTCAAAGCTATTTTTGTTAAGAACATGAAAAGTATAAACTGTGATTCGGAATCTTACAAATAGCCATTGTCCTAGGAGAGTTAAAACTCAATAACTAAATTATGCTGTAGAAAAATATTGGAATAGTAGTGAGGAGACTAGTATATTCTTATTTTTATTATATATAAGAATTATATTTTTTGGTTGATTGGTTTTGGTTTCCCAGTTGGTTGACTACAAAACTGGAAGAAGCAGAGACAATTTTGGAGGAAGACGTGGCTGCTCTTGTAACAATAACATAGATGTGATCATCTCCTAGCAGTGTTCCTGATTGGCCTAATTCTGCCCAGATTAGAAGGCCTAATTAGGTAGGGGTGGGCCTGGGCCCAAAAGGAATTTATTTTTTGTTGGGGAAGAAGAGTAAAGAGGAAATTCAGTGCCCTCTACACAGGTGTCGGCCTCTTAAAAAGAGGCCCTGATAGAGGCTGTACTGAGGGACATCCCTAGGCTTTCTTTACATGTGACTCTACTAGAAAGAATGAGAGTAGGAAGGGAGGAAATGACCAATCCCATGTGACAAAGGAGAAAGAGTTTTCAGGGGATTATCTTTTACTGTGGCCTGAGAAACAAATGCATCATATATAAAATTAAAAAGTTTGCATTTTCTGGTTTTGTTATTCAGATCAAACAAGATTTAACATGAAAGGCTTTAAAATGAAAATCTTCATACTTGTATAGATTAACATTGTGAAGAGCTTCAGTGTAGGGCCCACACTTAACTCCAAACATTTGCCATTTGTGATGTTGGCAGTACTTTGTTAAGGTTCATTTGAGGATCTTGTTTTTTGGGAGCAGCTGGTGGCATAAATTCTATGCCCATTTTTTTTTTTTTTTTTTTTTTTTGAGAAAGAAACTAAAGCAAAAATAAAATTGAATTAACTTGACAAAATCTTACCAATGGATGATTAGCAGAATTGGCAACTCCACCTTATTAGATTATCCTGCTCACTAGCTTGTTCAAATTTATTTTCTTACGTGTGTGTGTGTGTGTGTGTGTGTGTGTGATCAAAATCTCTTTGGAGAGTCTCCTCTTTTCTACTCTTAGTCCATTTGTCTCAGGTAGGGCTAACATGACTCTGTAGCTCCAGGAATGGCAATGTGTCCTGGGTCTGCTTACTGTGTATACAACTTGTCCTTGGTTACAGTGATTGGTTAGGGTTGGGCACAAGATCCAAGGTGAGCCAATCTACAGTTAATGTAAGAAAGTTGCTGATGCTGTCTAAATGAGCTTGCTAAATTGGTGATCATCTTTTCCATCTTTTTTGCAAAGGCTCTGATTGAGAATGAAGCAGATACTGAGGAAAACAGGGCTGTGAAATAGAGAGAGACATAGTGTCCTAATGATATCATGTAAGACCCTGGATCCAACTATCCTGAAGCCAGATTCAGTTCTTACATTCCTAGTTCTCTGTGTCAACAATTTCATTTTTGTGGTTAATTTATTTTGAGAGTACAGTATGTCACTTTCAACAAAACAAACCCTTGTTTTCTTTCCTCACTTCTTCTGTTTCTTCTTTTTCATTTTTCTTCTTTTTCCTTTTTATCCTTTCTGCTCTTCCTTTCTCCCGTTACTTTAAAAGTTCTTAATAAGAAACTATAGCAGATAGGATCAACTCATATGGAACCTTGAAAACTAGGATAAAAGCATTAGACTTTATCATTTATACCCTAATTTTTTAAATTTTGGAAATAGTATGATAATAGTTAGGATGATAACAAATGTGTAATAAACTTTAAAGAATGAAGAGAGGGTGTGAAGAGCAGTTAGGGTGTTGTCCAAACCTTCAAGAAAGAGTTGTTACCTTAGAATGTTAATCGGTTAGAAGTAGAGATGTAGGGACAGGTACAAATAATAATAGTCTTTAAGAGAAGCATATATAGACATTGTTAACTAATCAAATATGAGGGATAAAGGAGAGGTGAAGATGATTCTGAGGTTTTAAGTACATATGACTAAAATACAGATGGAATAAAACTTTATTATCAATGGAGAAATGAGGAGGGGGATGAGCTAACTGAAGTCTGCAGAGGACTGTAGGTTAGGCTAAGTTGTGTTCTTGCTGAGTCTGAGTAGGGGCTCAAAGAAGTAGGTTTGTAACTCAGACATCATTGCTGAAAATATCAATCTGAAAGTCATCCTAATCAAAGTGATCTTTGATACTGTGGGCCAGAATTGAGTCAAGAGAAGCAATCAAGTTAAGAACAGATATTCAAGAATTTAGCTGTGGGGAACAAATACAATTGGAAAGAGAAGAAGGCTGGTTGTGATGGCCCATGCCTGTAATTCCAGCACTTTGGGAGGCCAAAGCTGCAGACTGCTTGAGCTCAGGAGTTCAAGACCACCCTGGGCAACATGACAAGACCTCATCTCTACAAAAAATACAAAAATTATTCACGCATGGTGGTACATGCCTGTGGTCCCAGCTGCCTGGGAGTCTGAGGTGGAGGGATTGCCTGAGCCCAGGAGGTTGAGGCTGCAGTAAGCCAAGATTACATCACTGCACTCTAACTTGAGTGACAGAGCAAGACCCTTGTCTCAAAAAAGAAAAAAAATTGAGGAAGAACAAAGAGGAATGAGAAAATAGGTACAGGAGAGAGGTGTCAAAGTTCAAAAAGTAGGAAGAAACCTAACAATTGTACCGACAAACCAAGGAAGATTTAAATTTTAAAACAAAAATTGGTGGTCTCAAATGTTACGGCAATAAAAGAGAATGTCATCTAGGAATCCCTCATCCAATATACTAAGAAGGCTTTTGGAAATCTTCATAAATAAGACTTCACTGATATCTCATCAAAACAAAGTCTAGGTAGAATAGAATGAAACATAAACACATTAAAAAACTAGGGGACAAATTTGAATATTCATCAGCTCTCACAATAGAAGAAACATTTCTAAACTTTGAAGTGATAGAAGAACCCATAAAAGGAAAGCTCATTAGATTTGATCACATAAAAATCACAATTTTCTTGAATGCAAAAAAACATAAGTTGCTGAACAGAGTATATGCAGCAAAATATGACCAGGAATTTGTCAGTTTTATAAAGAGCTAATGGGAAAAATCCAAAGAAACAATTCACCAAACCGAAAATTAAGTATGACTTATTTACTTGTTTCCTCTACTATATCCTCCAGTTAAATTCTAAGCTCCATGAGGGCAGAGCCTATGCTTTTGCTGTTTACTACTGCAAATCCAGCACTTAACCCGTTGAGGTAGGGGTATTTCCTCAGACAGACATGCAAAAAGGGGCATAGCTTCGGCATGAAAATGAATTCAGATCTGTCTGCACTGGCTTGGCAGTGCAGTGGGACATCGAAGTTGAGATTTCAGTGCCCGTGTATAATATAAAGTTCTGGAGCTCAGGGTAGAAGTTCAAGCTAGAGATATAGGTTTAAGAGTAATCATTTGGTTTGTAATTGATGACATGGGCTCTTCATCACCCAGAGGAACGTGTGTAGAATGAGAAAGGGCTGGGGAGGGAATGCCAAGGAAGCCCAGCATTTAAGAGCAAGACAGAGTAGGCAAGGAAAATCAAGGCAGTATGTTCCCATGAGAGTTCAGGCAAGAAGATGTATAGGGAGTTCAATGTGTTTCATAAAAGGTAGCCTAACCGGCACCTGATGAATGCTCAAAAATGTTAGCTATTATTAATATGGAAGTGACTAATAGCAGGCAGCTTTATTCATATAATATTGAACTTGCCAGAGGACAGAGTGGAGAGGCAAAAGAGGAGCCAGTTGTCAGAGCTGCCTAGAAAGCTGAAAATGGAAAAACGAAAAGAGGACTACAGGAGACAGCAGTGATGAGATGGGAGCTGCATACATACAGGAGATCAAAGGGAAGAAAGGGGAGAGGATAACACTTTTAACCCCGTTTATTGAGTGCTGCCTAGTGCCAGGTACTGTTCTTAGTGCTTTAACTGATTCAGTTTCAAAACAGCCTTACCATATAATTACTAGACTTAGTCACATTTTATGGTCAAGGAAACTGAGAAATGGATAGTTCCAGTAACTTGCCTAGCGTTGACTGTGACTATGAGATGAACACAGGATTTGACCTCAGGCATTCTGACTCTTGAGTCCGTGTTCTTAATCTCTTTTATGTACAGCCTCTTAATTCTATGGGTAATGATAGTAAAATATTTTGACTAAATCTGGAGTATGAAAGTCTATTTTCAAGGCTTTTTAAAGTATCATTATCTGATGCTGTTTTTTTTTTTTAAACTAGTGCTTTAGAAATCTTTAAACAAGAATATCAACTTCCATATCATTTCAGATTTCCTTGCAATTATTTTGTACCCTGTCCCTGATTTTCAGTCTTGAGTCGCACTTGCTGCTATTTGATAGCACAAACTGCTTTGCAATGAATAAAAGACACCTGCAGTGTTGCAGATGTAGTTAGTATGATGCAGGCAAGACACCAGGAAGGGCAAAAGCGCCTATTTTAGGGACTGTTTTTAAGCTGAACCAGGGAACCGAAGCAATGACTGCATCACATGTGACCATGACTTTCACTTTTCTGATGGAAAGGCGACTCTCATGAGATTTTCTTAAGTGAGAAAATTCAGAATATGAATCATTTTTATTTTACTGTTTGGTGTCATTCTCAATAAAAATGTTAAAAGATAAAAACATTTTATGGTAAGCATCAGGATTGAAATTTTATTAGCAAATAACAATTAAATCCTCAGAAAAAATGTTTGCTAAGATGGTTACCATGAGAAAATATTTTTTGTAAAGCTAAGCTAATATAACTATTTTTATGATAATAACATGATGTCTCATGGAATTGATCTTTGAGACAAGTACTCTTACCACAAAAGCAAAACAAAAGAAAAATTAGTTTTGCTATCCTACAAAATGTTGTACCAAATTTACCAAAAATCTAATTCAAAGTTCACACACAGTATTAAAAACGCAGGCTACAAAGTAGTTAGGGTATTATTATGTTGCGATAACAGGTAGACATGTCTAGGAAGGAAGACATAGTTGTAAATAAGCTAGAATCTATTTAGAGGATAACAGAATGTAGATTTACTTACTTTGGTGGGATTCTGTTAGGTCAACCTCTAAATTGGTTGACCTAAAACAGATATGGCATGCTCTGGTCCAGAATCACTGAAGGTTTTAGTATCAATCCCATTCCTAGATGTCCTGTCTCAAATGCTAATATTAATAATAGGCTTGCATTCATCAATTGTAAAAGTGTTATGAGCAGAACTATGTTGTCCCCAAAATTTATATGTTAATATCCTAACCCCCTAATACTTCAGAATGTGACTCTATTTGGAGACAGGCTGTTTACAGAGTGTGTGCAGTTTACTGCACACTGTTTACAGTGTGCAGAGGAGGACACAAACAGGTACAAAGGAAAGACCATGTGAAGATGTGGAGAAGACAGCCATCTACAAGCCAATGAGAGAGGCATCAGAAGAAATCAATCCTGTTGACATCTTGATCTTGGAATTGTAGCCTCCAGAACTATAAGAAATAAATTTCTGTTGTGTAAGCCACTTAGTACTTTGTAATGGCAACTTGAGCAAACTAATACAAAAAGTTGTGATGTTGGACTTTCAGGTGTTATACTCTAGATTATAACAAGATAATTAAATATCCAGAAAATATGACTGACTAATAACTTCCCACATGATCTTCATCAATTTCTTCCTTTGCAATTGAATGTCTATTTACAATTGCTTTGTGGAAGAAAAGTTTGATGTCCATTTATTTCTTGGTAACCCAGAGATTTCTGGGATCCCATAGTTATTCTGTGGTCTCTCCAGCAACAACCTTAAAGCAAGAATCAGGGTTTGCTCCATACCCCAAAAAGGGAATGTGTTTTACAAAACATAAATGTACTTTGTGGATTTTATTGAAGACTTATTGAAGACATTGTATGACATATACATACCCAGAAATCTCGACCTTGCTCTGTGTGCCTCTCCCTTTGGCTGATTTTTAATCTGTATCCTTTTGCTGTACTATAACCAAAAGTATAATGGTTTTGTTGTGTCCTCTGAGTCCTTCTAGTGAATTATGGGGCATGAATGTGATCTCAGGGACCCTCAAACTTGCAGTGAGTACCAGAAGTGAGAGTGGTCTTGGGCAACTCCGAACTTGGATTAGGTTTCAGAAGTGAGGATGGTCCGGGGTACTCCTAATCTTTGCACGAGGTCACCTGCCTCTCTTCTCTGTCTTCAGAGTCGGGGCCCATCCCTATAATTGTGATTCCCCTCCACTAGGACAGAGTAGGTGGGTGATGAGTGGTGTGTGGTAGAGAAAGCCATGCCTGCTTTAGCTCTTCTCTCCAAAGTTTCTGCCAGTTGTGAGGGAGGGAAGATATGTGTCTACTGAATTCTCTTTCTATGGACCTGGAACGTGGGAGACAGACAGACACTTTGATTTCCTTGCCAATACGACTTCATGCCTGCTGAGGTAGAAAAGAGAGGGAACAGTATTTCAAGAATTGTTTTTGTTTTATTTTATCTTTTATCCCTATCCTTAAACTATATTTTGTTTTTGGTATTTCAGTCTTCTTTCAGGTAAGGGTATATTAGGCATCTTTATTTATCACAAAAGGCTATCACAGTGTTTCCCTTTATATAAGGAGTAAATTTACCTTGAGGGAGTAGTTTCGTTTTGACAACTTACTGTGCTATTCTTGTAGAGTGGCTAGCAATGGTAATTTTTCTTTGAATGCAGTAATTCAGATTTGGATGTACAGTTGATTCTTCTTATTCACTGTAAATCTGTGAAGTTTCTATGAACACCAAGTTAATTGAACATTGAATGATTGCTCCCAGAGGAAATAGTCAGATTCCTATAAGCCTCTGATAACAGTATTTTTGTCAACTGATCAAAACATAACCTTGTCTTATATATGTTTCTTTTTAAAGACACCTTATATAATATGTATCACTGATTCATTAACTTTGGGCTCATGGCCAACAGCATGAATGAAGCTTATCCATTTTCTCCATAAGGCACATTGTAGCCCTCTTGTGCTCAGGAACACTAGATAGAGTTTCTGTATTACACTTGCAAAATCACCAACAAAAAGCACAAAAATTCAAATAACATGGTGCTAAATAGATCGTGAAAAGGACACTTGTTTACAGTAACAGAGCTGAAACAAAGAGGTAGAATGTTGCCTTGTTTGACCTCAGCTGCAAACTTGCACATGAGGCAATCAGAGTTTTTTTGCTACACTGTGCTAATGACCACTAATGATCACAGACGTGCTGCAAATATTGATTTCAGGGTTAGAAATAAATTTTAGTGAGCAGTCAAATTCACAAATATGGAATCTACAAATAATGAGGATTTCCCAGACTGTAACATCTGGGAAAAATGCTGATTGCTCTAAAATATCTTTAAAAGGGAAATTGATGCTTTGGTTATGATGTCCTGGCTCTGCCAGAAATGATAGCCCCTTGTATCTTTCCTACTCCACCATTCCAGATGAGACAGGATCAGAATCTCTGCCCCTTGAGCCTACTTTGTGCATCAGATGTTTGCTATGAGAAGTAATGAGTCTTTGTAAAGGAGTTTGGTTCATTTGCTAGGAGGTGTTCTATGCTGAAAGATGTGAGGATCCATGGACTCTTTGCCAGGAATAAAAGTAGTCATAGGGAGAGGGTAGAAAAGGAAGGAAGACCAAGAGCAAGGGGGAGGGTAGTTTCTAGGCATGATTAACAACAACAAAATCTATCTGTGAGTCTATCCTAGATAGGTTATGAGTAAGATACTAAGTAAGATCAGAGTCTCTCCAGTATCGATGGACTGATCCAGGTTGCTTTTCCAGCTGTTACAAGCCATAATGGCAGGGTTATATTCTTTTCATCCAGTAAGAAAACTACTTTGTTTGTTATAAAGATGTCATTATCTATCTTAAATACTCGTCAAAAGGTTTTGAGAGTGTTGTTAGAGTTCGGGGTGATCTCTGAGCTGATGACTGCAGTATACTAAGCTGTTGATCAAGAACAATAGTAGTGGTAGCTAGTATTCACCAGCTTTTTATGCCCTAAGTTCTGTTCCAAGTACTTTACACGTGTGAAGGCATTTAAGCTTTACAATAGGCCTTTGAAGTTGGAAATAATATCATCCCCAATATGTGGCATATCATCCCCAATATGTGGTCACACATATAGAAAGTGACTGATTTGAAATGCAAACTAGGCCGTGTCATCTGCCTACAGAGTCCATACTCTGATACCATTAACCATTACACCATACTGCTTTTTCTCAAGGAGAAGATGAATCTTGAAATTTTAGTTTAAGTTCCACTTGCCTGGATGCAAAGATTGATTTTAAATTGAGTAGCATACTCTTACCGTGAAATAAAATAAAAATAGGATGCAATTATTGACAATAACTTCCCATACTATAAATCTGGATAATTTTGGCTTACAAAATGTTTATCTAAATAGTGTTCAGTAATTTGGTGATCCACCTGATGACTTTATTAAAGATATAGGATAACTGGGAAAGGAAAGTAAGAATCAGCCTTTGTATAACAGAAACAAACTAGGAGTGAGGGAATGGAGCACCCAGAGAGGAATGCAGCAGGGGACAGAAGTCCAGTGCCCTGGGTGAGCATGGCCAGGAAGAATGTGTTACTACAAGAACTCATAGACCAAAGCCAGAGTCACTGGTAATCCTAGAAGGACTGGATGGACACAGGGCCAGAGGAAACCCTGAGGGAAAGCTGAGCCAGAATGGAGTCAAGGCAGAGAGGCAGATACTAAGGTTAGATTACAAGAGCAAGACAGAGCAGCCAGAAATGGGTGCAAACATCAGCACAAGGAGAATTTGGGGAGGACTAAGAAGTCAAGAGCAGGCATAAGTTGGAGGTCAGCTTTGGCCAACCTAAGTTTGAATCAGGTGACCTGGTAAATTGGAGTCATGGACTGTTGGGTCCAGTGCCCTGTGAGATTATGTGGGTGAGAGGCTGCTGCCCTCTCAAATCATGAGTTACCTGGTGGGACAGGAAGAGGGAAGGATCTGGTACAAGGATGAGAAGTAGAGAAGCCTGGAAAAGTACTCTTTAAAGGAGTTCAAAGGAGTTGGGGACTTGGGGCAGATTCTTCCTTTGGGGATAATAGATGGGTCCTTTCTACCTGAAGGTTCTAGTTTTATGTACATAAAACATAAAGTATGTGTTTTATACTTTAACCAAGATTGTGTCTCTTCAAAGTTTGTTGCTCTGTCAGAAGGAGGATGTTAATTCTCCTTTTCTCTGCATGCAGTTAGATAGCAACAAGTTTCAGGGAAGAGAGGAAGTAAGTGTTGAGAGCTGTATATAGAAAATTAGTATTTGAAAAATACAACAGGAATAATCTTTACCCCATACTTGGAAAGAGACCATTAAAAAGCATTCAAAAGGCTTGAACAATTCAAGTTTGATTTGTCCATTTAGTGAATCATGCTTGAACACTACGTGCAGGATTCTGCTAATCTTGGAAGTTACTCTAGTGAGAAAGACGGATATGACCCCTGGACTCTAGGGGGTTACACTTATTTGCTACAGTTTCTCAGTAAAGTCCAGTTTTTGCTTTTGGCATCATTTAAAACTGAAAACCTCAGAATGTACTGAAGTTTAACTCTTAAGCTCTTCTCTGATTATGTTGTGAATTATTTATTAGGTAAGATCCCTCTTCTTTTAAGGCGAAAGGTGCTGTTCTCCTGAAGGGAGTGGTCATTCCTATTGTCAATTGTAAAGAAATTAATCCCAGGGCAGGAAATGGAGTCAGGGAGGTAGATGCTGGACCATAGTGAAGGATAAATACTTCTCTGGGGGCCTTAGGAGAGCCCACTGTCCAAGGGCACAGAGTCAAAAGCACTTCCATGAGTGACAATAATTTGGTTCCTGCCCATGAACATAGCACCTTGTGTTAGTCAGAGAAACACCTAGATAGCCTAGATGCCCACTCAGAAAGTAGGCATTATTAGTAGAGTTTTAACTCATTTTCTTTGCTGTGTTACAGTTACTTTTCTGTGCACCTTTAGTAAAAAGAAATCGTCAAGTTTCCACTTGGTTTCTGTTCTCTCTGTAGGAAATCAAGGGGATTGTAGTCATGCATTTGGGACAACTGTGTGGGCAGAGTGGTGACAGCCTCTGTACAGGGTTGAACACTGTTCCACTAAAATACATGTCCTCAGAATCTCAGAATGTTAATTATCTGGAAATAGGGTTGTTGCAGATGTAAATATTTAAGGTGAGGTCATACTGGGATAGGATGGGCCCTGTGTTCGTCCATTCTTACACTGCTATTAAGATACTACCTGAGACTGGGTAATTTATAAACAAAAGAGGTTTAATTGACTCATAATTCCACATGGCTGGATAGGTCTCAGGAAACTGACAATTATTGTGGAATGTGCAGGGGAAGCAAGGCACATCCTACATAGCAGCAGGAGAGAGAGTGTATGAAGGAGAACTGTCACACACTTATAAAACCATCAGATCTTGTGAGAACTCACTGTCATGAGAACAGCATGAGGGAAACTGCCCCCATAATCCAGCCACCTCCCACCAGGTCTCTCCCTCAATACAAGATTACGGGAATTACCATTCCAGATGTGATTTGGGTGGCAACACAGAGCCAAACCATATCATGCCCTTAATCTGATATGATCAATGTCCTTATAAGAAGAGGAAAAAAAACCACACAGAAACAAAGACACAGGGGAGAACACCATGGGAAGATAAAGGCAGAGATGAGAATGATTCACCTACAAGCCATGGGGCACCGAGGATCCCAGCAACCATAAGAAGCTAGGATGAGGCAAGGAAGCATTCCGTCCTGGAGCCTTCAGAGAGAATATGGCCTGGTAACATCTCAATTTTGGACTTCTGGCCTCTAAAACTATGGGAGAATAAATTTCTGTTGTTTAAAGCCACTCGGTTCGTAGTCCTTTGTCATGGCAGCCCTAGCAAACTAGTACAGCCTCCTATCCAAGTGTGGTACGAAAGCCTGGGGCATACCGTTAAAATGATAGAAAGGGGATGGTATTCCTTTATTCTAAGATGTACATTTTATGTTTCTGCAAGAGGAGTGGACATTACAATTTTACTCTATATTTTAATGTGATTGTTGCAGGGATAATTTTATCCCAAACCAGTTATGCCCTTATTTTTCTCTATATTCAAACTTAATTTTTATTTTATTCTTATTGGAAAAGTGGAAACTTGATCAAGCTGCCTTTATATCTGCCTTCTCCCTGGAGTTAGAGCTAAATTTCAAAGTACCTGTGTAGTAAGTGCCATTGTATGGAGGGGAGTAAGACTTCATATGTTCTTGGTTCTGCAGCATGTCTCCCTGCAGGGGTACATCCTCCCCTCTAGTCTTCAGTCTACTTGGTCTCTGTTGTTCAAGGCGTAGATTTCCTTGTTTCTTTGTGCCTGGCCATTCAGGTCCATTGGTCCTCTCTGCTAAGTCCAAGCCATGCTTGGGTAAATTGATCTCTGGGATATTGTATAAGGTCCTAGCTGCCTACATTCAGTAAACAACTGTTCTCTGAGCTCATGAATTGGCTGCAAAAGTTCATTTTTCTGCTTTCCATTGGCACCTCCCTCCCATGTGATCATGAGCCAAGCTTGACTGTTCTGAGTGCATTGTATCAAAGGAGACAGTGGAGAAATATTGGAGGGAAATTATCAGTTTTCAAAAATACTGTACATCTACATTTCTTATCCAGAAAAATAACTACTAAAACGTTTTAAACCTACAAAAGTACTATTTCTTTCCCTGGTGGCCCTTCCATACCCCTCTTACCCACTTGCCCCACCCCCCCTACTGTGTTTCAGATATGGATCAGAACGTGTTCTTCCATGATGGTAACTCCCACGGGCAAAGCAGCATCTGGCTCTGTGGGCTCTCCAAATTTGTGTAGGTGAGTCTGGCTGGAATTATTGCCTCCCTCACCTGGAGGTTGCTGCCTGTTCTCCCAGGAGGTTCTCCATCTTTCCAGGACAGGTTTGTTGTCGCCAGGCTGCTCAGCCACCTGTGCTAGTAGAGCTTCCCACTGGGATAATCCTGTGTTGGGCCTCAGATAATGGATATTGAGCAACTCATTGCTTAAGACAGCAGGTAATGTCTGAGCAGCTCATGTTTAACTCTAGGGAGAAAATCGACTAAGGGAGCCTAGCCTATTTTTCTTTTCAGGTCCTATGTGGTTTCACTCAGTGGACCTGTAACTGAGTATTCCCATTTTTCTAAGAGAAAGAAAATGAGTTATTTTAATTACAATTTTTTCATCTTCTTTTCTCTTTCCTCCTCTTTGCTTATTTTCCACTTCCTACTTAGCTCTTTCGAATTGCGATTATAACCTTTACCTTCCCTTAACCAGACACTCCCTACATGGTAAGCTTATCTAACTATATGCTTACTTAGAAGCGCCAGAGCCAGAATTCTCTCCTAACTGGAGCTTGCCTCAAGAGACAACAGTCAATTTATAACCCAACGTATGTCTGCAATGGAACTCTTTCTTACCTGGAGAGTATCTTGAGACAACATTCACCTTACAACCTAGCTCTGCCCATGATGGTGCCAGCTCGACCACCTGGTAGATAAGGCACCAAAGCAAGCCATGTAGACCCTGTACCTGCTTGTTCCCTCCTCTGCATACTATTTGTGCCAAGTGGCCCTTTAAAAGCCTCTGCTTTCTGTCCCCAAAAGGAAAATGGTACCTTTAAAGGAAGGAGGCTGTACTTCTTCCCCTAAGCTAAGCTTTGGAATAAAGTCACCTTCTCTATATACCAAACCTCGCTCTTTTTAGCTGAATTCTGCAAGTGGTGAGCAACCGAAACTGCATTTTGGTTATAGACCCTTTGTGGTTTCTGCAACTGTCTAAGTCCTCCCTAGCTACTGGGTTAGTAGCTGTGAGTTCTCTTTATAAATGCAGTCTACAGTATAGACTTTCCCTCAAGCAGAGCAAAAAGAATTCTTCAAGTATTTTTTAGTTCATAGAAATTCTGGGACTCAGTGATACCCTTCTCAGACTTGCTGATGAATTGGATGTGGGAAATTGGGAAAGCTGTAGACAAGAAATCCCTCATATTAGAGAAAAACTGAAATTTGAAGGTTTGGGGAATGATGGGTCTGAGTGAGAAAAAAACATAGTCATTCTGTCCTTGGCTTGGATGGCAATGCTTCTGTCTCTCAGTAAAGGGGTATGGGCAATGAGCTAAGAAGCCAGAAAGGAGTTCAAACAGATTTACCTGCCATTAGGACCAAGGTGCAATTGTTATAGCATTAGAATCCCATTTTCTAAATTTTGACCACAGAAAAATTATTCCATAATTCTATTTATTTTCTTTTGGAGATCTCTTTTTAGATAACAAATACCTAAATGACAGCATGTCTCCTTCCTACTAAGCATACTGACTAAGGAAGAGAATTTGTGTCCTCACTTGAACCAGAGTTATAAAAGCAGCCTCCTTTCCCGGGTGGCAGACAAAGTGAAAACAGCAGGAATGAGATCGAGAACCATAGGCATGGAGGGAGAAATTGGGGTTACTTATATATCCAATTGCATACATTTGTTTCCATAGATCACATTTCTCCTGAAGTCTTAAAGGGTGGTTTAATGTAGTTTGATTTTAAGAGTCAAAAAAATTCTTTGAAATGCTAAGGAAGAGTTAGAGGCAATTATTACCTCCTCAAAACTCCCTCACTGAAGAATCTTTTTATTCTGGGCATGTCAAACTTGGCCCAGCCCCAGGACAGAACCATTTCCTTTATGGGACCTTGTCTGGTTAGGATAAGTCCTACTCAATTGCTGTGAGTGATCTCTACTCGCTGTAGGAGTGTGGGGCTTCACTCACTTGACTTTGGGGCTTAACGTGATAGAATGCAGGGATTCTGTTGCCAAGGCACTACCAGTCAAGAGGGCGTTGGCTTCCTCGGCAGTATGAATCACAGGTGAATTACGTGACCTTTTAGTTGGCAGAGGTGTGCTAATTCAGGGTCTTATATACCAGATATCAATATTTCAGAAATCTCTGTAAGTTTTTTCTTTATACCAAATGTTTCAGATGAAACATTTTCCTGCAGTAATAAAATAAACATTTTAAAAGGAGGGGGCAAAATGTTGTTTAATAGGAAACAAGAAGCTAATCTGTATGTCTGGAGTTTTGGAGACCAGTCCTGATCTTTTTGAATAAATGTACATGAGTCTTACTTGCTACTAACTGCACATTGATAATTCTTGTACTATTTCCGACTCAAGATCTAAGTCTAAACTTAGATGCTGCGGATTACTCAGATAATGAATGTGACTGTATAACTGTAGGATGGCTATGTTATTTTGAGTGTAGTGTTTTGGATTATTTTGATCATTCATGCTAATACATTCCATTCAGTGTATATTATGATGAGCTCTTTCTCATCCACACCCATGTTTCTATGTGTTTGATACAACATTTATGCCCCAAGAAATGTTCTTAGGTATGCTTATTGGTGGAAAGTAGTGTGGAGGGGACCATCTATAGTCACCCTGCCTTTGAGAAATTCTCAGTTACAAAAATTAAACAGATTTTTTCTTTTTCCTTTTTTTTTTTTTTTCATAAAGTCTCTATGGCCTTTAATATGCTGTATGTGTATTTTAAAACTCAAAGTCTCCAGCACTCTTTTTGTAGGATATCAGTTAGTATAATTCAGGATACTTTTTCTGTAAGAAAGTTTGGGAAACACTATTCTAAGGATACAATGAGATGCAATTGGTTTAATCATAACCAGAGTGATTTCAGCCTCTCACCAGATGGTTGTGAAAGTAATGCCCTGGAACAACTGTTATCTCCTTTTTCGGAAGGCCTAATGAGAAAGACATCTATTTATCTCAAAGAGCATTACGCAATCTTTCAAAAAAAGAGAGAATGAACCAGAAGACCCATGGAGGAACCTGTAATTCTCTGGTTTTAGGATACAATCTTTTAGAACATTTTATCAATTACTGTGCCTTTGTCTGAGAAGGTCAGAGAATCCAATCTTAGAAATTGTTTTAGTTATCTACTGCTGCATAACAAATGTCCCCCAAACTTAATGAGTTAAAACAACAAATATATATTGTCTCATAGTTCCTACAAGTCAGAAATTCTGGAGTGGATTAGCTGGGTTGTACTAAGTTTCTTATGATATTGTAGTCGGAATGTAGGCAGAGACTGCAATCATGTTAAGTCTTGACTGAAACTGGAAGGTGAGCTTCCAGTATGACTCACCTACTATCGATTGGCAGGTGATCAACTCAGCTCCTCACCATGTGAGCATCTCCTTAGGTTGTTTGGGTGTCCTCATAACATGACAGCTAGCTTCACCCAGTCTGAGTAATCCTGGAGAAAGTGACTAAAGAGGAAGCCACAGTGCCTTTAAAGCTTAGCCTCTGTAGTTGCATACCATCACTTCTACTTTATTCTGCTTGTTAGAAGTGAGTCACTAAATCTAGCTAAATCCACTAAATCATACTCAAGGTAGAGGAATTAGGTTTCATCTCTTACAGGAACCAGAATCAAAGAATTGTGGACATATTTTAAAACCACCACAGAAGGTTTAAATAATAAGGGCACAAGAAGAAGAGGCAAGCTAGGACAGTGCCTGGATTATTTAATTCAGCATCTCAATGCCATTGTCAAGGATCCAAATTATTTCTGTCTTCTACCCTGCCATACTCAGTGTCTTAGTTGTATACTCAGGCTAGTTCCCCACATAGACACACAATGATTGCTTAAGTACGAGCTATCATGTACCATCACAACATCCAGCAGGACAAGTGGATAGTGTCTTGCTTGTGACTTTATTTTTGAGTAAGGAAACCTTTCCCGGAAGACTTAACCTGACTTCTATCTTAACTCCTTTACCACATCTGTGTCACATGCTCATGACAAAACCAATAGCAGGCAAGAAGAGTGGGATTGCCGTGAGTGACTTAGACCAGAGATGTATGCCTGAGCTAGGTCAAGCCACCTGTGCTGAAGGACACTAAAACAAATTAGAGTTCCCTCTACAAGGAGAGTGGGAAATAGCTACTGGGTTGGCAATTAACAACTAACTAGCTGTGAATCCTTGACCTCCTTCTGGTCACAAAGTCATGTGTATAGGTCTGGCAACATCATCTCCTTTGTAGAGTATAAAAGCTTACACTTCAGACAGAAGATCAAGTCTAGGGAGCCCTTTAGCAACTCTTGACATAAAACTCACTCTGGTTAAAAGGTGTAAAAAAAATTTCTGGAAACATAATCATAAAATACATTTTTAACAATATCTGGTGTTGATAGAAGAGAAAAGTTAGAGATTAAACTAAATTCACCACTTTGAAAGAAACCATTATATCTTTGAGGGTGGGGTACTACGTTTATTCTCATTTGTTGTCAGTAACAGATGGAGTGGAATTTGTCCTCATGGGAGCCTAACATTTAAAGAGAAAACCTGAGCTGTGTAATCAGTTAACTTGGTCGCCTTATATCTCATCTCCTCTCTGTTCCACCTCTCCCCTTCTACCATCCCCTCTGCTCTTACTAAACCAGAGTATTGCATCAGACAGGCGATTGAGGGCCATAGGCCTAGTTGCTCTTGCCTCGCCCTGCTCCTGAGACCCTGACAGCAGTTCATGGTGATTTCAGCATTGCTGGCCCCAAGCCTAGCTCTCCAGCAGTCTGTCATGTCTCAGCTTTACTGTTTTAGTCATTTCAAGGAGTTTTTAGAATTACTGGACACTTGCCTGCAGACAAATTCAGGGAAATAGAAGGAAAAGGAAATGAAGGAATAATCTGCTCCTCGAGAGGAGAACTAAACTTGCTTAGTCCAAAGGAATTTGGCTAGATGCTTTGCATTTAATAGGTTTTCATTCATCCATTCAATCACTTAATCACTTATGTAGCTTTTAGTCTATCTGTGAGTGTCAGTTTCTCACCATTCAGAGAGAAAGTAAAGGATTGAGAATGAAAAACATGGTTTGCCACACAGGAATTGCCTTGACAAATTGAATAACACAGAAGTTCCCTAAGAATTTTGCCAGCCATGAAAATGTATAAAGGTTACTGTGTGAATTTCTCATTTCTTATAGAATTCTGTATCAGTCATGTACATGTTTGAGAAAGAAAGGAAGATTTCTTTTTAAAACCAACTTGACAATAATTGTGGAACCTAGGTTAAAAACTGTCTTAATATATGTGGTCAGCACAAGCTCTTTAGAGCATGTGGTACAGAAAGATCCTTGCTCTGAGGCCAGACCTCTGCAGAAGTGGTTTGCTGGTGTTGGCTCCAAAGGCCCTGAGGCTTCCTACCATGGTAGGTAAAGAACCAAGGACTCAGTACCTCCCCATCTCATTGGCTCTCCTCTTTAAAACACTTTGGCAAAATTCCTTAGTATCCTAAATTTTGCTTTTTCTTGAATTATATATTTGCTTTAAGTAGGATAGTACTTTATAAAATACTCATATCATATCACAATTAAATGAAATATTTTGCCAAGATTAATTTAGAACCAAAGGCATTCTAGGGCCCCGTAAAAAGTTAAGCTTCTAGCAAAAGACGGTAGAATTCAATGTGTAATCTGAACTATTAGTAGCATTTGCTAAGTGATCCTTTTTTGTAGTCGTAGAGGGGATAGGGAGGAGGAGAGTGTTACCCATTCCACCATGTCAGTACTGATTGGCTAAAACACTAGATATAAAACAAATACATTATATGCATCCTGATGGAAAATTCTACATATAATAATTTAAAGATTACTGAGTTAAATATTACTCTAGGGTTTTTGTTTGTTTTAAACTGGGACATACACACTAATGGGTGGTATAGGAAGAGTTTCCAATGGGCATGTAAGCTGAGATCTTTTTAAGGAATAAACTTCCATACTTCTAAATGTATTCTTTCCTAAACTGGCAACCTACAAATGTGTCTGTGGTCTATGGGCTCTCTCTTCCCATTTCCCCTTTTGCAGCTGACTTCCTCCCACTTCACGTATCCTAAATTCGACTATGGTGCATTGCTCAGGACTTCACCACTAAGCTACGCAGGGGAAAACTTGACACTTCACAGCTCATAAGGGAGTATTGTATGAGAGGAAACAAAGAGAGCCTCCAGTAGAAAAATATTAGAGGGGGCTACACATTATTTCATCAGACCTCAAACTCATGGCTGAGTTCCATGCCTTTTCTATCTCTTCTAAAACGGGAATTCAGAAGTCAGATGGTAGCACAGGGATGTGGATTCACACATACATTTCAATTCAAATACAGTCAGATTTCTTTCTGACATAAATTAAGTCTGCTTTCCTCAATTTGAAACTGAGAACCTTATTTGTCATTTTCCTTATAAGGAAAGACAATTTCTAAAAATTAAAAAAACTAAATCAGAAGCTTCAAGATTTTGAGGAAAATATATTTAAAGCATCTCTATTATGTGCCAGAAATCACCACATTTTCAGCTATTTAAATTTATGATAAAAATTCTAGATGTTAACGTAAAAGTCTATGGGATATAAATAGTTTGCAAAATTCTTTTAGGGGATATATGAGCAAAAATACTTGAAGTCTACTGCTGTAGAATGCAATATGATCTCAGGGTGGTGGGGAGCAGGTGTGGTCCATGGTGCAACTGTCAAGTAGAGAGGTCTTTAGCAATCATCTCCTCTCTTCTCTTCACTCTGCCTTGTACCTGGATTTTTCTTCACACCGATTTCTGGCTGCCAGTCTTTTCCAGTCCAGGGCCTACAAAGCCTCAGACCTTTTCACAGTGCGTCCTATTGTAAACTAAAAAGAGAGTGATTTGGATCTCAGTTGATTTAGAAGTTTGTTTTGCCAAGGTTGAGGATGCACCTGGGGAAAAATAACAACAACAACAACAACAAAAAACACAAGTTACAGTAGGATCTGTAGCCTCTGCCTTTCCCAAAGAGGTTTTTGAGGGTTTAAATATATAAAAGGAAAGAAACAAATAGGAAGGAAAGGAGGAAAGGAAAAAAAGTTGGTACGGTAGTTATTCTTGTGAGGCCTTGATTAGAGCTTAGGAATCTAGGTTTTACATGTGAAAGAGGGAGGGAGGGGAAAAGTGAATTGTGTATTCATCTTGTGCTCGGTAAATCTATATTTTCACATAGGATAAAATCACAATGTGAAATTACAGCTATCTGTTTGGGAACAAAAGGAAGGTAGTTTTCACATCACTTAGTTCTCAGGCTTAACTTTCCCTTAGCTATAGTGGGTTTGGGCTCCCAAGATTTTCCTTTCCTTTCACACCATGTTCCATTTCCACAGAGTGCTTATCTCAGAGGGCAAGAATCTATCATGAAACTCATCCTTTCAACAATTCTACTAGCTTAGATTATAGACATCGGTCATTCTTTTTTGGATTGCTCATCATGTGGTTTGGAAATTTTCCCATTTTTGAGTTTTGATTGGATGTTGAGCTCATCTCTCATCATAAAATTTGAAACTCAAGATATTCCCTGTTTCAATTCTTCATGGCAGTAGCCATTGTATTAGAGTAGGAACCTTGTCAGCCATCAGCAGCACAGCAGAGGGCTCCCCCACCACACACCGGGAATATTAGGTGACTATCAGGTGATGGTTTGGCAGTTATCAGACCATAATAGCAGACTATAGGGACCAACTCAGAATGCTCCCTTCATTGAGGGGCCTGGCCCAGATGCAACTGTTATATAGTCTCTCCCGAGATCCATCTATAGGGGAGACATGCCGGCCACACAAATCTAAGGAATCAAAGGGGAATTAGCGAAAGACTAGGTTCTCACACAGGTGAACGTGACTGTTTCTGCATCACCCACTCCTTTGGGTCCTCCATCCATGGATCCGGAGGAGTGGGTCAGGCAGGAATAATCATGCTTGCACCCAGGAGCAGTACCTTTAATGGATGCCAGGGCCCAGGGAACAAAGGAAGGAGAATAGTAGTGGGGATGCCCCCACTGTCTTCCTCTACACCTGGGTAGGGAGAAGACTAAGGGATGTCTTTCCTTCCCCATCTCTTTCTAGATGGGTAACAAACCATCTTCAGCCTGCACTCCTCTCGAGTGCATTCTGAAGCAGTGGAAGTCCTTTGACCCCAAGACTCTGAAGAAAAAGTGGCTTATATTCTTTTGCACAAGGGGGTGGCCTTCTTACTAGCTTGGGGACAGATAAACCTGACCTTCTAAAGGAAGTCTTGATTTTAATATTATCCAACAATTAGATCTTTTCTGTAGATGGGAGGTTAAATGATCTGAAGTCCCTATGTACAGGCTTTCTTTGCCCTATGGGACAACACAGATCTCTGCAAGCAATGCACAATTGACCCAGCTCTTTTAGCAGTCATATCTGGCACACCCATGGAGAATGATTGCCCAAACCTAAGAAAACAAATTTCTGGGGAATCCTCTGAGACAACTATTAAGTGTCTCAGCCCCTCCTGTCCCCATTATCCAGGGCTCCCTCCTCCAACTGTGCTGTTGGCTCCTCTAGTTTCACTACTTCCAAAACTCCCCACTTCCCCAGTTTCACTTTTACCCCTGCATGAAATGCCCAATGGACTTGGTGCCAGTAGGGTTCAGGTTCCCTTCCCATCGAAAGACCTTAGACAAATAAAAGGAGACCTGGGTAGGTTCTCTAATGACCCCAACAGGTATACAGAGGCTTTCCAAAATCTAGCCCAGGTGTATGACCTCACATGGAGAGATGTTACGTTAATCTTAAACCAAACCCTAACAGCTGCTGAGAGGCAGGCAGCAGAAAAGTTCAGGGTCGAACAACATGTCTCTTATAGCAGGCCAAAAAAGAAGAATAGAGATAAGGGAGCGGAGGAAATTATAGAACAACCATTCCCAACAGGAAGAGAGGCAATACTCCGTGAAAACCCTGGCTAGGACTGTAGTGACCCCACAGATGAATGGAAGAGGAAACACTTTTTAATGTGCATATTGGAGGGCCTATGAAAAACTAGGGCCAAACTTCTTAATTACTCTAAGTTGTCCACAACAGATCAGAGACCAGATGAGAATCCCTTGGCTTTCATGGAAAGGCTAAGAGAGGCCTTAATAAGACATACTTCCCTGTCTCCTGACTCAGTTGAAGGACAGCTAGTCCTAAAGTACAAGTTTATTACTCAGGCAGCCCCTGATATTAGAAGAAAATTACAGAAACAGGCTGTAGGACCAGATAGTATTCTGGAGAACCTCCTGAGGGTGGCCATCTCGGTCTTTTACAATAGGGATCAGGAGGAGGCCCAGGAAAAAAGAGAGGAAGCACAGGAGAAGTATGGAGTCTCTGATGGCTGCTTTAGAGGTCTGTAAGGTTCAGGATCCACTAATTGCTATCCATGTGGCAAACCAGGGCACTTTAAGAAGGACTGTCCAGGCAGAAGGAAGCCACCTCGACCCTGTCCAGCCTGTGGCAGGGACAACTAGAGATCAGACTGTCCACAGAGACATAGGTCACCAGGTCCAGAACTGGTCTCCCAAATGCTCCAGCAGGACCCATGGGTCCCAGGGCTCAATTCCTCAGCTCCAGTGGCCCAAACTGCCATTACACCCAGGAGCCCCAGGTGATTCTGGAAATGGAAGGAAGGAGGGTAGACCTCCTTCTGGACACTGAAGCCAGTCTCTCTGTTCTCCAATCCAGGCTTCCCCTCCTCCCATAGCACGATTGTGAAGGGTGTCTCAGGAAAGGTTCTAACCCTATATTTTTCTCAACCCCTTAGTTGTAGCTAGGGGGACCTACTATTTACACATGCCTCTTTAGTCATACCTGAAAGTTCCACTACCTTATTACGTAGAGACATTTTAGCTGGCATGGGAGCCAGCATCCTTATGGCCCCAGTACAGACTCTTTGTCTTCCCTTGGTGTCAACCAATATTAACCCAGAGGTGTGGGCAAGCCAGGGGAAAATTGGCCAAGTTATAACTGCTATACTGGTCCAAATACATCCTGAGGATCCCACATCTTTTCCTAACCAAAGAAAATATCCCCTAAAGCCAGAGGCTGGAAAAGGGCCAGAGATCATTATTAATAATCTGAAGAAGCAAGGCCTCTTCAAACACTGCACTGGTTTCTGCAACACCCCAATATTAGGGATGCAGAAACCCAGTGGGGAAGGGGACTAGTTCAGGACCTCTGCCTCATTAATGAGGCCATAGTCCCAATTCATCCAGTAGTCCCTAATCCTTATACTTTGCTAACCCAAATACTTGAGGAAACTAAATAGTCCACAGTGCTCGACCTAAAAGATGCCTTTTTTTTCTGCATACCACTACACCCTGACTCACAATACCTATTTGCCTTCGAAGATCCCTCTGGCCAGACTGCCCAGTTAACCTGGACGGTGTAGCCACAAAGGTTTTGTGATACCCCTCACTTGTACGGACAAGCACTGTCTAAAGACCTTTCTGAGTTTTCTCATTCTCAGGCTAAAGTCCTACGGTATGCAGATGACATTCTTCTTTGTGCTCCAACGGAGAAAGCTTCTCTGGAAGACACCAAGGCCCTTCTCAATTTCTTAGCCAATAGGGGATATAAGTTTCAAAATCCAAGGCCCAGCTTTGCCAAACCTCAGTGAAGTACCTGGGTTTAGTGTTATCTGAAGGGTCCAGAGCACTGGGAGAAGAAAGGATTAAGCCCATTTCTTCCTTCACCCTCCCTAAAACCCTAAAGCAGCTAAGAGGATTTTTGGGCGTTACAGGATTTTGCAGGCTATGGATACCTGGGAATGGGGAAATGGCCTGTCTCTTATACCAGTTAATAAAGGAAACTCAGGCAGCCAAGACTCATTCCTTGATATGGGATCCAGAGTCAAAAAGGGTCTTTAACCGGTTAAAACAAGCTCTGAGGCACCAACCCTTAGTCTTCCAATAGGGAAGGCATTGTCTTTACATGTCAGAAAGAAAGGGAATGGCCCTGGGAGTTTTAACTCAGACCTAGGAGCCAGCTCAACAGCCAGTGGGTTACCTAAGTAAGGAACTGAACCTGGTGACTAAAGGATAGCCAGCCTGCCTCCAGGCAGTTGCAGCAGTGGCCCTACTGGTGCCAGAAGCCACCAAATAAACTCTGGAGAATAGTTTAACTGTTTATACCCCACATAATGTGGCAGAATTGCTGTCCTCTAGAGGAGGACTTTGGCTAACAGAGAGCCACCTCCTTAAATAGCAGACTCTACTAGTAGAGGAGTCTGCAGCCCAACTAAAAACGCTCTCACCTGAATCCTGCCACCTTCTTCCCAGAGGAAACTGAGGAACCTGAACATGACTGTGAGCAAGTTGTAATAGAAACCTATGCAGCCATGGAGGATCTCAGGGACACTCCCCTAGAAAATCCAGGCTGGACCCTCTTTATAGATGGGAGCTTCTTTGTAGAGCTGAGAGTCTATAAGGCAGGGTATGCAGTAGTCACCCCGAATCTTTAAAAGTGTGTCTCTCTCACTAGGCACAAGCTCCCAATTAGCTGAGCTGATAGCTCCCACAAGGGCACTTGGATTAAGCAAAGGAAAAACAGCTCACATTTATAGCAACTCCAAATATGTCTTTCTTATCCTCCATGCTCGTGCCACCAATTGGAAGGAGAGACACTTTCTCACTCCTAATGGGTCTCCCATGAGATACCATCAGGAAATTAGCAGGCTGTTCTCTTCAGTTTTCCTTCCACAAGAAGTAGCAGTAATGCATTGTAAAGGACATCAGAAAGGAACAGATGAAATAGCTGAGGGAAATAAGTTAGCCAACTAGGCAGCCAAGTCAGCAGCACGAAAGCCTCAGAGTGCCAACACCCTCGAAGGCCCTCTAATCTGGGAAGATTCCATCAGGGAAATGAAGCCTCAGTATTCTCCTGCAGAAACAGAATGGGCCATTTCTCATGGATTCACTTTCTAGCCATCAGAATCGTTGCAGTCAGAGGATGCAAGATCCACTTGCTGGCCTCCAACCAGTGAAAGGTCATTAAGACTCTTCACCAAACTTTTCATCTAGGGAAGAGTAAAACTTATCAATGTGTCCAAAGATTATTCTCAGAGGAGAACCTACTAAAAACAGTCAAGCAGGTTGTTAATGCTTGTGAAATCTGCCTTAAAAACACCTCCCTCAACAGATGGCTTCTTCCCCCTCGAGCTCAGAGAATGGGAAGTTATCCAGGGGAGGACTGGCAAATAGACTTCACCGAGGGGTGAAGTATCTCCTGGTATGGGTGGATACGTTCACTAACTGGGTGGAAGCATTTCTATGTCAAACATAAAGGGCATCCGAGGTAGTAAGAATATTAATCAATGAAATAATTTCCTGCTTTGGACTCCCTAAATACCTCCAAAGTGACAATGGCCATTCATTTAAAGCAGCTGTCTGTCACTCAGGGGGTCTCAAAGGCACTAGGCATACAGTATCATTTCCATTGTGCCTGGACACCCCAGTCCTCAGGAAAGGTAGAAAAAGAAATGACATTATCAAAAGACACCTCAGAAAGTTGTCTCAAGAGACTCACCTTCCCTGGACTAGTCTCCTTCCCATGGTCCTACTATTAATAAGAAATACCCCTCAAAATTAAGTTTAAGCCCTTTTGAAATGTTGTATGGATGACATTTTCTTACCAATTGTATTGGTCTGTTTCCACGCTGCTGGTAAAGACATAACTGAGACAGGGAAGAAAAAGAGGTTTAATTGGACTTACAGTTCTGCATGGCTGGGGAAGCCTCAGAATCATAGCGGGGGGAGGGGGGTGTGAAATGTACTTCTTACCTCGTGGCGACAAGAGAAAAATGAGGAAGAAGCAAAAGTGGAAACCCCTGATAAACTCATCAGATCTTATGAGACCTATTCACTATCGTGAGAACAGCACAGGAAAGACTGGCCCCCATGATTCAATTACCTACCTCCCTCTGGGTCCCTCCCACAACACATGGGAATTCTGGGAGATACAATTCCAGTTGAGATTTGAATGGGGACACAGCCAAACCATGTCAGTTGGGAATAGCAGCAAGTGTAGGGACAGGGCCTGAAGGACTAGCAACCTCTCTGTCCTACTATGAAGGCTCATCCAAAGACTTTACAAAAAGTTTAAAGGACATTGTCCGAACCATTGATACCATACAAAATCAAATAGACTCGTTGGCAGCAGTTGCTCTATAAAATAGGCAGGTTCTAGACCTCTTAACTGCTGAAAAGTGTGACCTACACCTTGTTTGGGAGGAAGAATGCTGTTTCTATGTCAACTAATCAGGGATAGTGAGGTATGCCACCCAAAAATTAGCCGATCAGGCTTCTGAGATACAACAGCTGTCAGAGTTATGGGGCTCTTGGTCTAAATGGCTACACTGGAGATCGTGGCTCCTCTCTTTGGCAGGCCCACTGTTAATGATTGTACTAGCTTTAATGTTTGGACCATGTTTGTTAAATCTCCTGACCAGCTTCATCTCCTCACCTAGAAGCTATCAAACTCCAAATGGTGCTACAAATTGAGCCCCGCCCCTGCCCCCCACACACACTTGGACACTCCATTCTCCTGAGGACCTCTAGATTGACCTCAGGAGGAACCCTAGTTGCTGTTTCCCCACTCAGTGACCCTGTCCAGCAGGAAGTAGCTAGACGAGTTGTTGCCCAAACCCCCTAACAACTGTTAGGGTCTCCACTCCTGAGGATGGAATGTGAGATGGGGGGCAGGGAGAGAGAGAGAGAGAGAGAGAGAGAGATGAACTAGGCAGATAGGGCAAGGGTCCTCAGTAGAATTCCCTGCTAACAAAAAGCATCCTCTCTTCTGACAAAAAACAACCCAAGAGGTCATTTCTCTTTCAGTAAAGAATCACCTGACAGATCAGGCTGCAAACAGATAAGGAAGGAAAGCTCTAACGCATCTAACTCAGAAAGGGGCCTCCTGTGTGATGTACAGACATACAGTGGGCCCCAGTAAGCACAGCCCTCTCCTTTTCTGGACATGTTCAGACAAGGTGGCTCACACAGGGGAAGTGCTTGCAGCAGTATCAATTAGGAGAGCTACCTTGAACCAGGCACATCCACCTTGTAGTGTTCTGCCCCCTGCCTTTTTAATACATGAGCAGTAGGAAGAGATAAGCAACATGGAGTAACTTAGGCTAAAAAGCCCATATAAGCACTAGAAAGGGTGGGATGGGGATTAAGAAATTAATGCTTTATGTAAATGAAGCACCCCTCCACACCAGCTTGTCTATTAAAACTCTTGCATTTCACTGTAAAATGGCAGCCCATCTTTCTGGGACCCTTCTCTGCTTCAGAGAGCTTTCTTCCTTTTGCTTATTAAACTTCTGCTCTAACCTCACCTTTGGAGTGTCTGTGTCCTTGATTTCCTTGGCTGCAAGACTAAACTTCGGCTGACACCTCAGACAATGAGGCAGGTTTCGTTAGGACAAATAGCTAATGCACGCAGGGCTTAAAACCTAGATGATGGGCTGATAGGTGCAGCAAACAACCATGACACACGTATACCTATGTAACAAATTTGCACGTTCTGCACGTTTCCTAAAATTTAAAGTAAAATTAAAAAATAATAAAGGAATTTTTAAAAATTATAATTTGCATCCAGCACCAGGGAGACACAATTTCCTGATGGTCCAAAGTTGTCACACTAAAGTGATAATTGATTGCACCAGGGACAGGGAATTTTCCAAACAGATAACACACTTGAAATTGGTAATCAGCTTCCAATAAAATCTCAGGAATTGGGTCAGTAGGCTCAGGCATGCACATTGAGGGAAAAAATGATGGAGTATGACCTTCCAAGGGTATTCCACTGGAAAAGGGAAAAAAACCTCAAATGACCATGCATACAACTTCTTTTATGTGTTTGGGGTATTCTTTTTATTAATTCAGTTCCTTTAATACATAATGGACAGTTCAGATTTCTCTTTCTTTCTTTCACTTTAAGTTCTGGGATGCATGTGCAGAATATGCAGGTTTGTTACATGGGTATACACATGCCATGGTGGTTTGCTGCACCCATCAACTTGTCATCTACATTGGGTGTTTCTCCTAATGTTATCCCTCTCCTAGCCCCCCAGCCCCCAACAGGCCGCATTGTGTGATGTTCCCCTCCCTGTGTCCATATGTTTCCATTGTTCAACTCCCCCCTTATGAGTGAGAACATGTGGCATTTGGTTTTTGTGTTAGTTTGCTGAGAATTATGGTTTCCAGGTTCATCCATGTCCCTGTAAAGACATGAACTCATCCTTTTTTATGGCTGCATAGTATTCCATGGTGGATATGTGCCACACTTTCTTTATCCAGTTTATCACTGACAGGCATTTGGGTTGGTTCCAAGTCTTTGCTATTGTGAACAGTGCCACAATAAACATACGTGTGCAGGTGTTTTTATACTAGAATGATTTATAATCATCTGGGTATATACCCAGTAATGGGATTGCTGGATCAAATGGTATTTCTGGTTCTAGATCCTGGAGGAATCGCCACATTGTCTTCCACAATGGTTGAACTAATTTACACTGCCAGCAATAGTGTAAAAGAGTTCCCATTTCTCCACATCCTCTCCAGCAACTATTGCTCCTGACTTTCTAATGATTGCCATTCCGACTGGCATGAGATGGTATCTCACTGTGGTTTTGATTTGCATTTCTCTAATGACCAGTGATCTTCTTCTCATATGTTTTTGGCAGCATAAATGTCTTCTTTTGAGAATTGTCTGTTCATATCCTTAGCCCACTTTTTGATGAGACTGTCTGTTTTTTTATTGTAAATTTGTTTTAAGTCCCTGTGGATTCTGGATATTAGATCTTTGTTAGATGAGGGGCCTATAAAACTTTTCTTCCATTCTGTAGGTTGCCTGTTCACTCTGATGGTAGTTTTGTTGTTGTTGTTGTTTTGTTTTGTTTTCTGTGCAGAAGCTTTTTAGTTTAATTAGATCCCATTGGTCAATTTTGGCTTTTGTTGCCATTGTTTTTGGTGTTTTAGTCATGAAGTCTTTGCCTGTGCCTATGTCCTGAACAGAATTGCCTAGGTTTTCTTCTAGAGTTTTTGTGGTTGTAGGTTTTACATTTAAGTCTTTAATCTATCTTGAGTTAATGTTTGTATAAGGTATAAGGAAGGCATCAAGTTTCAGCTTTCTGCTTATGGCTAGGCAGTTTTCCCAGCACCATTTATTCAATAGGGAATCCTTTCCCCATTGCTTGTTTTTGTCAGGTTTGTCAAAGATCAGATAGTTGTGAATGTGTGGTGTTATTTCTGAGGCTTCTGTTCTGTTCCATTGGTCTACGTATCTGTGTTGCTACCAGTACCATGCCGTTTTGGTTACTGTAGCCTTGTAGTATAGTTTGAAGTCAGGTAGCATGATGCCTCCAGCATTCTTCTTTTTGCTTAGGATTGCCTTGGCTATACGGGTTCTTTTCTGGTTTCATATAAAATTTAAAGTAGCTTTTTCTGATTCTGTGAGGAAAGTCAATGGTATCTTGATAGGCATAGCATTGAATCTATAAATTACTTTGGGCAGTATGGCCATTTTCACGATATTGATTCTTCCTATTCATAAGCATGGAATGTTTTTCCATTTGTTTGTGTCCTCTCTTATTTCCTTGAGCAGTGTTTTGTAGTTCTCCTTGAAGAGGTCCTTCACATGCCTTGTAGGTTGTATTCCTAGGTATTTTATTATATTTTTAGCAATTGTGAATGGGAGTTCACTCATGATTTGGCTCTCTGTTTGTCTCTCATTGGTGTCTAGGAATGCTTGTGATTTTTACACATTGATTTTCTGTCTTGAGACTTTGCTGAAGTTGTTTATTAGCTTAAGGAGTTTTGGGGCTGAGATGATGGGGTTTTCTAAATATACAATCATGTCATCTGCAAACAGAGACAATTTGACTTCTTCTTTTCCTAATTGAATACCCTTTATTTATTTCTGTTTCCTGATTGCCCTGGCCAGAACCTCCAATACTGTGTTGAATAGGAGTGGTGAGAGAGGGCATCCTTGTCTTGTGCTGGTTTTCAAAGGGAATGCTTCCAGCTTTTGCCCATTCAGTATGATATCGGCTATGGGCTTGTCATAAATAGCTCTTATTATTTTGAGATATGTTCCATCATTACCTAGTTTATTGAGAGTTTTTAGCATGAAGGGGTGTTGAATTTTATCAAAGGCCTTTTCTGCATCTATTGAGATAATCAGGTGGTTTTGTCATTGTTTCTGTTTATGTGATGGATTACGTTTATTGATTTGTGTATGTTGAATCAGCCTTGCATCCCGGGGATGAAGTTGACTTGATTGTGGTGGATAAGCTTTTTGATGTGTTGCTGGATTTTGTTTGCCAGTATTTAATGAGGATTTTTGCATTGGTGTTCAGCAGGGATATTGGCCTGAAATTATTTTTGTGTGTCTCTGCCATGTTTTGGTATCAGGATGATGCTGGTCTCATAAAATGAGTTAGAGAGGAGTCTCTTTTTTTCTATTATTTGGAATAGTTTCAGAAAGAATGGTACCAGCTACTCTTTGTACCTCTGGTAGAATTCAGCTGTGAATCCATTTGGTCCTGGACTTTTTTTGGTTGGTAGGCTATTACTGCTTCAATTTCAGAACTTGTTACTCATCTAGCATACAACTTCTTAAACACACTGCACATGCTCACCTCCAAAGTACAAGGACATCACACATGCGGAAGCCCACCCTAAGGGAATAATTATGGGAAAAGGGAAGCAAGACCCTGGAAGTATGCCAACATATAAAACCCCAAGTCCAAAGGTCAAATGCCACATTGGATCTCCATGGTGCCCATTTGGGTCTCTTCCAAGTGTACTTTCCTTTCTTTCCTGCTCTAAAGCATTTTAATTAACTTCCACTCCTGCTCTGAAACTTGCCTCTGTCTCTTTATCTGCTTCATGGCCCTCAGTCAAGTTCTTTCTTGTGAGGAGACCAGAATTGAGGTTGCTGCATACCCTTACGGATTTGCTGCCAGTAATTCAGATATTCGTCACAACCCCAAAATTTGATTCTAAGCACTTTACAAGTAGTAACTCGGAGGGGCGGAGCAAGATGGCCGAATAGGAACAGCTTCAGTCTCCATCTCCCAGCGCGAGCGACACAGAAGACCGGCGATTTCTGCATTTTCAACTGAGGTACTGGGGTCATCTCACTCAGGAGTGCCGGACAATCGGTGCTGGTCAGCTGCTGCAGCCTGACCAGCGAGAGCTGAAGCAGGGCGAGGCATCGCCTCACCTGGGAAGCGCGAGGGGGAAGGGAGTCCCTTTTCCTAGCCAGGGGAACTGAGACACACAACACCTGGAAAATCGGGTAACTCCCACCCCAATACTGCGCTGTAAAACCGGCACACCGGAGATTATATCCCACACCTGGCCGGGAGGGTCCCACGCCCACGGAGCCTCCCTCCTTGCTAACACAGCAGTCTGCCGCAATCTAACCGCAAGGCAGCAGCGAGGCTGGGGGAGGGGCGCCCGCCATCCCTGAGGCTTAAGTAGGTAAATAAAGCCGCTGGGAAGCTCGAACTGGGTGGAGGTCACAGCAGCTCAAGGAAACCTGCCTGTCTCTGTAGACTCCGCCTCTGGGGACAGGGCTCAGCTAAAGCAGCAGAGGCCTTTCCAGACGCGAACGACTCTGTCTGACAGCTTTGAAGAGAGCAGTGGATCTCCCAACACGGAGGTTGAGATCTGTGAAGGGGCAGTCTGCCTGCTCAAGTGGGTCTCTGACCCCTGAGTAGCCTAACTGGGAGACATCCCCCACTAGGGGCAGTCTGACACCCCACACCTCACAGGGTGGACTACACCCCTGAGAGGAAGCTTCCAAAGCAAGAATCAGACAGGTGCACTCGCTGTTCAGCAATATTCTATCTTCTGCAACCTCTGCTGCTGATACCCAGGCAAACAGGGTCTGGAGTGGACCTCAAGCAATCTCCAACAGACCTATAGCTGAGGGTCCTGACAGTCAGAAGGAAACCTATCAAACAGGAAGGACACCTATATCAAAACCCCATCAGTACGTCACCATCATCAAAGACCAGTGACAGATAAAACCACAAAGATGGGGAAAAAGCAGGGCAGAAAAGCTGGAAATTCAAAAAATAAGAGCGCATCTCCTCCTGCAGAGGAGCACAGCCCATCGCCAGCAACGGATCAAAGCTGGTCAGAGAACGATTTTGACGAGATGAGAGAAGAAGGCTTCAGTCCATCAAACCTCTCAGAGCTAAAGGAGGAATTAAGTACCCAGCGCAAAGAAACTAAAAATCTTGAAAAAAGAGTGGAAGAATTGACAGCTAGACTAATTAATGCAGAGAAGGTCATAAACGAAATGACAGAGATGAAAACCATGACACGAGAAATACGTGACAAATGCACAAGCTTCGGTAACCGACTCGATCAACTGGAAGAAAGAGTATCAGCGATGGAGGATCAAATGAATGAAATGAAGCGAGAAGAGAAACCAAAAGAAAAAAGAAGAAAAAGAAATGAACAAAGCCTGCAAGAAGTATGGGATTATGTAAAAAGACCAAATCTACGTCTGATTGGGGTGCCTGAAAGTGAGGGGGAAAATGGAACCAAATTGGAAAACACTCTACAGGATATCATCCAGGAGAACTTCCCCAACCTAGCAGGGCAGGCCAACATTCAAATTCAGGAAATACAGAGAACGCCACAAAGAGACTCCTCCAGAAGAGCAACTCCAAGACACATAATTGCCAGATTCACCAAAGTTGAAATGAAGGAAAAAATCTTAAGGGCAGCCAGAGAGAAAGGTCGGGTTACCCACAAAGGGAAGCCCATCAGACTGACAGCAGATCTCTCGGCAGAAACTCTACAGGCCAGAAGAGAGTGGGGGCCAATATTCAACGTTCTTAAAGAAAAGAATTTTAAACCCAGAATTTCATATCCAGCCAAACTAAGTTTCATCAGTGAAGGAGAAATAAAATTCTTTACAGATAAGCAAATGCTTAGAGATTTTGTCACCACCAGGCCTGCCTTACAAGAGACCCTGAAGGAAGC
>NC_045437.1:108592889-108629424 GCF_002776525.5 Piliocolobus tephrosceles | reverse complement strand
ATTAAACTAAAGAGCTTCTGCACAGCAAAAGAAACTACCATCAGAGTGAACAGGCAACCTACAGAATGGGAGAAAATTTTTGCAATCTACTCATCTGACAAAGGGCTCATTTCCAGAATCTACAAAGAACTCAAACAAATTTACAAGAAAAAAACAAACAACCCCATCAAAAAGTGGGGAAAGGATATGAACAGACATTTCTCAAAAGAAGACATTCATACAGCCAACAGACACACGAAAAAATGCTCATCATCACTGGCCATCAGAGAAATGCAAATCAAAACCACAATGAGATACCATCTCACACCAGTTAGAATGGCAATCATTAAAAAATCAGGAAACAACAGGTGTTGGAGAGGATGTGGAGAAATAGGAACACTTTTACACTGTTGGTGGGATTGTAAACTAGTTCAACCATTATGGAAAACAGTATGGCAATTCCTCAAGGATCTAGAACTACATGTACCATATGACCCAGCCATCCCACTACTGGGTACATACCCAAAGGATTATAAATTATGCTACTACAAAGACACATGCACACGTATGTTTATTGCGGCACTATTCACAATAGCAAAGACTTGGAATCAACCCAAATGTCCATCAGTGACAGACTGGATTAAGAAAATGTGGCACATATACACCATGGAATACTATGCAGCCATAAAAAAGGATGAGTTTGCGTCCTTTGTAGGGACATGGATGCAGCTGGAAACCATCATTCTTAGCAAACTATCACAAGAAGAGAAAACCAAACACCGCTTGTTGTCACTCATAGGTGGGAACTGAACAATGAGCTCACCTGGACTCGGGAAGGGGAACATCACACAATGGGGCCTATCATGGGGAGGGGGGAGGGGGGAGGGATTGCATTGGGGAGTTATACCTGATATAAATGATGAATTGATGGGTGCTGACGAGTTGATGGGTGCAGCACACCAACATGGCACGTGTATACATATGTAACAAACCTGCACGTTATGCACATGTACCCTAGAACTTAAAGTATAATAAAAAAATAAATAAATAAATAAATAAATAAATAAATATACAAGTAGTAACTCATTTAATACTTAAACAACCCTGTGAAGTAGGTACTACTACTATCTAATTGATACAGTTGAGGAAACTGAAGCACAGAGAGAGACAGTAACATTTTTATGATCACACAGCAAGTAAATGGAAAGCCAAGATTTGAAGCCAAAGAATCTCACCCCAGAGTCTAAACTCTTAGTCACCATGCAAAGGCCCATGGCTCAGATTTAAACAGTAGGATGCAATCACTTTGGATTTATATTCCAGAGCTGATGCTTCAGAGATGTGGTGATAGGGTACTCCATCTAGTATTGGTGAGGTCTATTGTGGCTGCCACATAGACTTTTCCAAGGCCGCAATGGCAGTGATGTCAGTGATAGCGACTGGGGTCCAGGGTGGGCTGGGAGTGCTGGCCATATATGCTGTAGCTTGGAGGGCTCAGCAGAGGCAGCAAAGTTCCACTTCTGGGGTGCAATGATGACTGTAATTATGGCTGTACAACTCTCTACCTTGTTCTCTCCCTCTCCTGATAGTCCTGGAAAAATGACTCTCTCTCTATCTATCATCAACATCTACTGTATCTCTGTAATTATAAAACTATATGCATAGTCATATTGAACACTGTATACTGTATATAATATATATTTCATGTTATTTCAGTCAGTCGAAATGGGCTTCTGTTGCTTGTGACTATGGCTCCTAATAGTGAACTTTTAAAGGTGAGGTTTGATGCCTTCTTATGTTTGTATCCTTTTGGCTCCCAGCAAAAATGTCCTGCACAGCGCAGATGCTCTAAACACATTTGTTGCATGAATAATGAGCTGCTGCACAAGGTGTTAGTGGATGATAATGACTTATTGGGACAATTCTTGTAGTAATATTAGCATTTAGATGCAAACACTTAATGTCCCAAGGTACTGGTTATAACCCATTAATGGGCCTTGAAATCAATTTAGTTGGTTGCTGCTAGCATTTAAAAAAAATGAAATAGACTCAATTATAACAGAAAACAGTGAAAATGGAGTTTATCACAGGTAGGGAGAGCAAGCATTATTTCACAAATATTTGTTTTATGTTTATATGTTTTGTGTGTATGTGCACGTGTGAGGGAATGTTGGGTTGTGGTATTACTATGGACCAAAAATGTTTGAAAACCATGCCAAAATGGGAGCCATGTCTACCGGTTAATGGGTCATATTTCCTAGCAGAAGAGCAGAGGGGAAGGATTGTGAATGGTTGGAAGAGAAGCAGTTTCCAAGAGCATGTCATTGCCTCTTGTAGTAGCCTCACTAAAATGACTTCAGCCTTTTTAATGTGAGCTGGTATCTTAGGTCAGGTTCCCTAGAGGTTGACTCTGCAATGAGGATTCATGTGCAAGTAATTTATTAAATAAATAGAGGAAACATTACAGAGAGAAGAGTAAGGTATGATTTCAGGCAAAGTCCCTGGACAATTTCTCCAACATCAGAGCTCTCCTGACCTGAGGCCAGAAAGCTGGACCCTCATTTTCCTTCACCATCAATCATTGTTTTAAAACCACGCTGGGGGAATGCAAGTTCTCGGGCACTTCCAGTTTCCTGTGTGCATAGCTCAGTAGCCTGAAGGAAGTCTTAGAAATAAAAGTCCCTGATGAGGCCACAAGAAACAATAGCACAAGGAAACAAGCACAAAGACAAACAGAAATAGTCAAAGGGATTCAGAGGGCATCTGATTGTAGCTGGTTTGAGTGGCTACCTTTACCTACAATGGAAAGGACTTGTATTGTGCACAGACATAGTTCAAGAAACTAATCAATAAAAAAGAAGAGCAAGATTTTTATAAAGTTGGAAAAATCTCTTCCTGAAAGCAAACTTGGGGCACATTCCTAAGTTCATATCAGGTAAAATTGCATGTTTAAGCTTTTCTAACAACCTAACACAAATGTTCAGCCTTAAAAGTGTATTCTTTAAGTGGAGAGAGAGAGGCCAAAAACTCCATTTTGTGGTACTTCAGCTTTTTGGGAACAGATGCTCAGTGTCGCAAAAATCAACACTGAGACAAGGGATCTCTCAGCAAGGCTAGTTTACTTTTTGCAGAAAGGGTTCACTCACTAGCAGTTTTGCCACAAGAGTACACCAAACAAAGGAGACAGGGTCATTTATAACCTGATGCATCCATGCTACTGCTGAGTTCAGTTTCCACTGGCTGGAATGGGACCTCACATTCTGTATTTGTCCCGATTGGCTAGCAACTTACTAATTTCCAACAGAGGCAAAGGCAGAGGAGAACAAAGGAAGGAGGAAGTACCTCGTGGAATGCTGAGAAAGGTAAAACCACCTTCAAATAAGGAAGAGGAACAGGCTATGACCTAATGCTTGCTTGGACCAGTATAAGCATGCCAGGGCAAATATTTAGGCTAAAATGTGGGAGCTCAGAACACAAAGTACATTGATTTCTTTGTTATGGCTAGCAGACATCTAAGAATGTTAGCGCAGGCCTTTGAATAAATTTTGCTTCTAAGAGAAGTTATTATTTATTCCTAATTAGACAGGGAGGAAAGTCTCTTTGAAGAGGAACCTCTATTTCACTTTTTACAAGCTAAAGACCTAGTGGACATGCTTAGATGACTCTTTATGGTGACCTGTGGACCTGAAGTAAGAATTTATCCATAGCTTGGTGTCACCTTTTGCATCTGGCTGCCATTTCTATTACAAATTTTTATCTATTAAATTGACTTATATCTAAAAGTACCAGCAGCCACCAAATAATTTTGCATTTTGATGCATAAGAATGAATGGTTGCTTCCACTTTATTCCCTAATTCAAGCTTGGCATGCTTTTAGTTTTTAAAGTACATCTGTAGTTTGACTTGAATGCCCTCATCCATCATTAGGTAACTTTTAAAAGTTGATGTTATTTCCGGTTGGAATTATCTTCTACTTCTCTTATCCTCTCGTACCCTGTTAGTTTTTTGTAGTAATAGCCTCATCCCTATAATCAAATCCAGAGATGGGGAGAAGGTAGAGCTGGGAATTCACTTTTCTCCCTACAAGTCTTAATTATTCCTCAAAATATTTGTGAACTAGGAAAGCATGTTTTCAGCACCCATTGCTCACTATGATCCTCTCACCCAGTTGTCTGATTAGTTTCTCCTTTTGTCTTTTGTTACTGTATCATCTGGGCATTTAGTGTTCTAATTTTATTCCTCAGTCACTTAGAGCCCTGAACTATGAACTCACCTCCCTGTTAATCTGGATAGAAGTCCTCCTCTGAATCTTTTCAACTTCCTTTTCTCACATCAAAATATACTGACCCTGGGTTCCATTTATTCAAAGTCATTCTTTTTTTCTGCTAGGAAACAGCTAGATGATCTTGCAACCTAGTCTGCTGTAATGTATTAATGAAAAACAATGTGCTAGTTCCATCTCCTGAAAAAAACCTGAAAAATTTTAGCAGGATATTTTATAAGACTGCTTTTACAATGAAGTAGTGCAAAATAGCAGAAAGAGTAAAATGATTCAGAATTTGGAATTACAGTGACATAGGATCAAATCCATGACTCCTATTCATTTCCTAACAGATCTTCCACAAATTACTTAACCTCTCTGAACCTTCTATCCTCCCTTTACTGTAAAAAATGGATACTAACACTTACCTTCAACTTTTGTTGCGTTATAAAATGAAAAATTGTGAAAGTACTCAAGATATTGGCTGCTATACAGTAGGTGTCTTACACATTGTAGCTAATAAGTTAACAATATTGTAAGCCAAATAAGTGACTCAAAAATCAATTACTGGTCAATGCTAATAATCTTAATGAACAAATATTTCTTAAACACTTTGTGTAGAAAGAAAAAAATACAAGTGGTACCTATGAAATAATATTCTACTTTACCTGTGTGCTATGCCAGCTCTTCTCCAGCTGCTCATCAAACAACCAACTATTCCTTCATTTATTGATTAACTTATTCATGTAATATTAAGTGCAGAAGGCTGGGCTGGGTACTATGAAGAATACGAAGATATATAGCACATAATCCCATATTGACTTACTGTTGAATGTTACAAAACCTTTTGGTATTTTGGATAGGCTAGGAAGATAGAATATCTTGATCCTGCCTTCAATTATTAGCCTAATAAGAATGGAAACTGCTTGCAAAAGTAAGATGCAAGTAGGGTAGCAGCAGGCTTATCTGGGGAATTACTTGTCTGAAGTTTGGGCACAAATTATCAGAGCCAAAGAAGAGCGAAATCTATATCCTTTAGGAAAGTTGAAGTAAAGATCATTTTCAGAGATAGAGATAGAATAGATTATGACTCAAGCTTCAGTGGCAAGCTGTGTATACAGTCACAATAGATAGAAAACAGACCAGTAGTCAAGGGCACCAGGCGACAGGGGAGGCAAGGTGTTGGTTGGATGAAGTGAGGAGGGTCAGGAAGTAAATCCAGATCTGTCTGAATTGTAGCAGGGCAGATGCTAGCTCATTTTGCTAAGGTGGTTTTTAGTCACTTATGGAAGCCATACCATTCTGGATGAGGGAATTGGAGAGAAGAGCATGATGAAAAAAGGGTGCAAGGAAAATGCTGGAGAGTGTTACCATACCAAAGTGTGTAAGATGAAAGAAAAAGTGGCCAAACAAAAGTTCAAGGAATGCTCTAGTTTAAATATTGGATATTCTAGCGTAAAATTTGCAATTCAAGAGAAGCTGGCTCTCCTAAATTTACATCATTATAAGGTAGATAGACAGGAATTTATATTTTGTCTTTGGCACTTGTCAATTGTGTACTATTAGACAAATTATTTAGCCTCCCCACAACTTAGTTACCTCATCTATAAAATGGGATGAAGACTAGTACTTGCTCATAGGATGGTGGTGGGCACTACCTGAAATGCTGTGTGCACATGGCTCAGCACAGTGCTAGGTACGTCTTAGGTAGGCAATGAGTATAAATTATTTTGGGTTTGGATTCTATGTCTATCCAGAGGTCTCCTCAAGCTTTCGCAATTTGTCATATAATTGGTGTCTATTTTTATGTCTTTTAGATGGTCAAAAAAATAGACTCTCTCACCAAAACCAAAAAGAGGTCAGGATGAGCCTGAAGAATAGTAGCACACTTATGAGTCATTTAATTTCTTTGACATCTCCTTTTCTCTTCTAGTTGTGAATTATTTATGAGATCTGTGCTCTTGGGAAGAAGTCCAAGCATATAACATATTTCCAGCTCACTCCTGTAGGGTCTTTCCAAGGCCCAGGGTTTCAGCCACTTAGTAGGTGCTTACTCAATGTTGTTTTGATTAATGGCATTGGAAATAGAGATAATAGCAGTGCAGAATTAATGGGCTAGATACTTTGTTATTGAACACAACTGTGTAGGGTTAAACTAACACATAGGTAATGCTTCTGCAAAGTGTGTAAATAAAAAAATATAAGTAAATAGATTATATATTCATCAATCTATTGAGAAAAAGTTACTGAGTAGCTACTATGTGTCAGACACTGTTCTATGCACTGGTAATATCCAGAACTCTGGATGCAGATACGAACATTGGGTACAGGGGTGATATCTAGATTGCTGGGTGCAGAGGTGATATCCAAAACACTGGGTGCAGTGGTGTTATTGAGATCACTGGGTACAGAGTGATAGCCAGGATACTAGATAACCAGTGTTCTAGAGTATTAGTCAGAACTGACACTGGTGGTGCTCAGACAGTATCCTGGAGGTGCTCTTCTCTGCCAGATATGACCCTTCTGCCAGGTGATGCCTCTCTGAAGCATCTAGTACCAAGAAGGGGCTGGAGCAGTAGGAGATCATTTGGAGGAGTCACAACAGCAGCTATCTGTGAACTAGTCAGTAATAATTTAATATTTTGAAACTTTTGCTTTAATAAGCTGAGCAAACTCATGCTTCTGGCAGTGACCAAGATAGATAAGGTCTCTTAACACAGAGCTTCCTTTTGGAGGTAAACTTGGTGGCATCAGAGGGTTTCTCTCCTGAGGGAGCTTTGAATTTGTTCCAGCCACAGAAGCCAAGTTCCTCAGCTCCACAGCCTGGTGCTTTGTCAGTGCCCAAAACTTCATGCATAAACTCATACTCGGTCAGCATTTTTTATCCTTGGCACCTTTCAGACTCTTTTTGAATCTTACATTTACATAAAATATATAATTTTCCATAAGTTTCTTCTCATGAAGAAAACCATTATAAATACGTGGGTCTTGGCCAGGTGCGGTGGCTCGCACCTGTAATCCCAGCACTTTGGGGAGGCCAAGGCTGGCAGATCATGAGGTCAAGAGATCAAGACCATCCTGGCTAACACGGTGAAACCCCGTCTCTACTAAAAATACAAAAAAATTAGCCAGGAGTGGTGATGGGCGCCTGTAGTCTCAGCTACTCAGGAGGCTGAGGCAGGAGAATGGCGTGAACCCAGGAGGCAGAGCTTGCAGTGAGCCAAGGTCACGCCACTGCACTCCAACCTGGGCGACAGAGCGAGACTCCATCTCAAAAAAAAAAAAAGTGGGTCTTTCTGAGTTATTCCTTTCTTAAGGCCTTTTTGATTGTGAGAACACTGTGCCCCTAGTCCCCCCCATAAAAGATAGTGGCCAATTCATCTCTACACATTGACCCTCTGTGCTATTCCTTTGAGAACTGTTATTATGGAAGAAAAAGATGCTTTAACTTGTCTTCATAGGGAGGTAAGCAATAAGTTCTTTGTTCAATCTGTATTCAGAAAAATTGTAAATGCTTCCATGTCAAAGATGAAACTGAATATTATCCTTCTTTGGTATCCAGAGTGAAAATTCAGGGAGGTATATGGGCAATCAAAAGTGCAGATGTTTTAACCAGGATATAATCAGGGTAAATGTGACTTACTGAGGATAATTGAATTTAAGGAAATGGAAAATATCACAGTCTAGTCTACAACAAATTCAGTAATATACATTCTCTTGCAAATGTGCATTATATGTTAACAGTAAATTATACTGTGGCTGCTAAAACTTACTAATCAAGTCAGTCTTTTACGTGAAAAGAAAGAAGTCACAAGTATAGCTGTGGCCCAGGCATTTAATCATAACTGCCTACTTAATCCATGAAAGAAGCATTTTGTAGTTAGAATTGCAGGAATAATAATGCAGTGACGGTAGAGCAATCTATCCAATTCTGCCTAACATGTTCATCACAGAACTGTCAGATAAATTGTTATCTCGTGTTGATAGAAAAGGCTGAGAGAACACAGCTTGGCATTGAGGCTCTGGGAGGAATTCGTGTTAGAAAATGAAAACTTTGACATGTAGGTGGAATACATTTCATGTCCAAGCCATTATGAAAGGATAAATGGAAATTCACATAAAAATCTTTCCTGCTGCAACCTCAGTTCAAGTATCCGTTCTCTCTTTGGCAGTTTTAGATCATAAAGGCTTGGAAGGCTCTTGGACTGCTTCATGTGGGGAAAGCACATCTGTCATCCAGCCTATTTCCCAATGATACCTTGAGCTGCTAAATATACTAACAGATATAGAAGCTGATTGCATTTTATTTTAATATATACTATTAATAAATTCTTTAAATCATCATTAATATAAAATAGATTAGAAGGTTTAAAATATTTATAATCAAACCAACTCCAAGTATGCAAACTAACTCATTATGTTTTGTTCTGCATGTTTTAAACCATTGGTTAAAGGAAGATGCTAAGCTCTAAGTTCATCTTCTTACACCATCTTAGTCTTCTTTTTATGTCTATGGCTTTGTTCCCATTGATAAATTGGCACTTATTACTTTGCAACTTAATTATTTCTGATGGCAGCAAAAGAAACTCAACAGAGTAAACAGACAACCTACAGAATGAGAGAAAATATTCACAAACTATGCATCAGACAAAGGTCTAATATCCAAACCATATAAGGGTTTGGATCAACAAGCAAAAACCAAAAAGCCCCATTAAAAAGTGACCAAAAGAATGTACAGACACTTGTCAAAAGAAGACCTGCAAGTGACCAGCAGACATAAGAAAAATGCTCAATATCACTAATCATCAGAGAAATGCAAATCAAAACCACAATGAGATACCATCTCACACCAATCAGAATGGCTATTATTAAAAAGTTAGAAAAACAACAGATGCTGTTGAGCCTGCAGAGAAAAGGGAATGTAGTATGGAGATTTCTCAAAGAACTAAAATAGAACCACCATTTGACCTAACAATTCCATTAGTGGGTATATATCTAACGGAAAATAAGTCATTCTACCTAAAAGATACATTCACGTGTATGTTTATTGTAGTGTTATTCACAATAGCAAAAACATGGAATCAACCAAGGTGCCCATCAACAGAGGATTGGATTTTCTAAAAAAGTGATACATATACAACATGAAATACTATGCAGCCATGAAAAAGAATGAAATTTTGTGCTTTGCAGCAACACGGATGTAGCTAGGGGCCATCTCGGCAAATTAATGCAGGTACAGAAAAGCAAATACCACTTGTTCTCATTTATAAGTGGAAATTAAATATTGGGTACACATGGACATAAAGATGACACTAAAAGACGCTAGGACTCCTAGAGTGGGGAGGAAGAGATGTGGGCAAAGGTAGAAAAACTACTGAGCATTATGCTCACTACCCAGGTGATGGGATCAGTCACACCCCAAATCTCAGCATCACATAATATCTGTGTAACAAACCTATACATATACCCCGAATCGAAAATAACAGTTAAAATTTATTTCTTAAAAAATTATTATTTGTGATGGGCTTAGGACAGATATTTTACTCATTTTTTTGTTCTATTAGCATTTAGTACAGAATCCAGCATTATAAAGAAACTATTAAATAAATAGATGAATAGCAGTAATAATCAATGAAGAAAATATTGGTTCAGACAGAGGAGTGAAGTTCTCCATGGAAGCTTAGTAGTCATTTATTAATTTTTACCAGCTTTTTAATCAACTAGTCATCATTCATTTTCCAAAATCAGTTTCCTAGCTTGCTGTTGTCTTTAGCCTAGTTTTCAGCTATGTTATATTTATATACAGACAAATACTCATTAGTATTTTCCTAACCAGTGTTTAAATGTCCGTGTGCCAGCACTGATCTTGGTAACAGAGATATACAAAAATATAGTAATAATTCCTACAGGTACAGTAAGCAAAGTATTCTATGGGAGCCCTTGAGAGAAACACTTCCTCCACAATGGTAGTCTTAAAAGACTTCTTGGAAGAAGTGTCTTATTAAGTAGGAGTTTCCTAGGTGAACAAAAAGGTACATAAAGTGAGCAAATAAAGTCTTGAGGGTTAAGAACAGCAGAATTTTACAGTACAATTGGTACATGCTAAGAAATAGAAGTAAAAGTTTAAGGTAATAGGGATTATTTGTGCTATTATAAAGGTTATTTAACAATTATTATTGAAGACATACTATAAAGTTATAATAACCAAGATGGTATGGTATTGGCAAAGGAATAGACAAGTAGGCTAATGGAGCAGAAAAGAGCCCAGAAATGGATCCAAACAAATATTGCTAATTGATCTTTGGCAAAGAAGCTAAGGCAATTCACTGGAGAAAGGATAGTTTTTTAAAAAGTGTTGCTGGAACAACTGGACATCCAATGCATAGGTATAAATCTAGACATTTCCTTACACATTTCACAGATACTAACTCCAAATGGATCATAGACCAAAGTAAAATATTAAACTATAAAAGTCCCAGAGTATAACAGGAGAAAATCAAGGAGACATTGGGTTTGAAGATGCATTTTTAAATACAATATCAAAGACATAATCTATGGAAGAAAAAATCGATATCAGACTTCATAAAATTTACTGCTTGGCAAAAAAAAAACACTGTTAAGGAAATGAAAAGATAAGCCACAGGCTAGGAGAAAATATTTGTAAGACTTCCCTCTGAGAAAGAACTTGAATCCAAAGTATACAGAGAGGCTGGGCGTGGTGGCTATAATCATAGCACTTCGGGAGGCCCAGGCAGGAGGATTGCTTGAAGCCAGGAGTTGGAGACCCAGTCTGGACAACAGTGCGAAACCCTGTCTCTATAAGAAATTAAAAACATATTTTTGTAAAAGGATATAAAATATTAAAAAACAAGCTATAGAAAGAATTAAAATCACATAGTAAGTAAAAAATTTCGTTTAAAAAATGGACAAAAGATACGGACACTTCACCAAAGAAGATACTTAGATGGCAAATAAGCACATGACAGATGCTGAACACCATATATCTTTAGAGAACTGCAAATTAAAACAGCAATGAGTTCACTACACATCTATTAGAACATCTAAAGTCCAAAATGCTGTAATAAGTATTGTATATATGCTAAAGGCACCAGGAAAAAACCTAGGGAGCCCAGTAGAGTGAGCAGTTAACTCTGCCAAAGGGGATTGTATCATTTGTGATTATCACTAAAATGCTTTATTATCTAAGGTAAAAATTAATTTATTTTCAAGCAATATTGTACACTAGCATTAAAGCATAGCAATTTTGTATTAAAATACAGTAATTTGGATACATCATTATAAAGTACTCCATCATTGTCCATATTCTTAAAATTGTATTTTATGTTCCATTTGCTTAATTGCAGCTGAATATAGTTCATAATTCTTAAAAAGCTACTTGCCATCAATTTCGTAATAAAATTCAGACAAAATCCAAAGACTATTTTTTTCTGTGTGCCTCTATAAAAATATTTATCTTTTACCACATGTAATAGAATACAATAAGAAATACAGTGCGAAATGCCCACCTCTATAGAGATACCAATTAAAAAACTCTAGATATGCAACAGATATTAAAAGCCAAATAAAATAATGGGTATGTTATGAGGCACCAGCACAGTGGTATGACAGGCTTATGATGGGGTGCCAAATGAACTCTGTAATTCATAAATGCTTTATACTTAAAGGAATAAAAAAATTAAGAAATGGTCAGCAAAAATTTTTAAATGGGCTCTAATCCCTGTTTTCTTGATTATATTCTTTACTGTTTTTACTAATTCTTATCATGAATTAGTAATCTTAACTTTACCACTTCATAAACCAATGTAAGTATTACTATGTAAGACATGTCTTAAACTTTTCCAGATTACTTTTCAGAGATTTGGTTTATTTATGTACATTTACACAGGAATGGGTCAGATGTATTTAATTTTATTAAACCAATCAATTTGCATTAAAGCTTTAACAAGTCATATGAGTATAAAAATACTCTGCATGTGTTAGTAATAGTGTATATTTGATTTAAGTCTAGCTATGATGCTTATAGTACTCTCAGCTTTGGTGTTTTGTTTCACTTGGTTTTTTACCAACAGCACTAAAACATTGAATCATAAAGTTCTCTTTGCATTTGAATTTTGCTGTCTTGTGAAATTAAAATGCTGCTGTATACATGCAGTAGCAAACATATTTTCAAGCTGTAATCCATGATCCGTATATTTGGAATTAGAAATAATTTAAGCCATGGTTTATTCTTCATTCTGTCATGGACTGCTATTTATGTAAGAATGTTACCTTGTGTTATTGGTTTAACTGTTTTATTAAGTCTACTTCAATATTTTAGCACAATTAAAAATCAATACTTTTTTAAAAATCCAAACTGCTGATGATACCAAATATCCGCAAGGTTGTGGAGTGAAAGGAGCTTTTGTTCATTGCTGGTTGGAATGCAAAATGGTGCTTTGGATGACAGTTTGGTAGTTTCTTACAATGTTAAACACGGACTTACCACATGATCTACCAACTGCTCTCCTAGGTATTTACCCAAATGAATGGAAAACAAACTATGGTACACACGTATGTAGAGGTCAACAGAAAATTTTGCCCTCTGCAATTTTGCTGAAAAATCATCTGAAAAAAAGGCATATTAATAGGAGAAATAGCATGCAAATTTATTGGTGTGCATAGGGGAATTTACAGGGTGATTACCCAGTATCCCAATGGGGTCCAGATACTTATTGGAGAGAGAGAGATGGGGAATATAGGTAATTCTTTTGGGAGCAATAAATGATTACTAGGGAGGACGAATGGATCCTGAAACAGAGGTTAACTTGGAAATGGTTCTCTTTGGAAGTTGAATGAGCCCGAGAGACTGATAGTATCTTGTGAAGGGTCTGTTCAGATGTGGTTATGTTCTTGGTCTTCTTTTCTGCAATAGATAATGAGATAACAGAGAAGGGAAGGAAAAATAGTTGTTCTCCTTGGTGGGCTCCTGCTGTCTTTATTTAAATAGCAGGGAAAGGTTCTAGCATCTGTCGATCTTCAAGGACCTTTAATTCAAAATACTCATTATACCAAGGAGCCATTTTTATGATGAAGTTCCCTGGGCTCCTTCACATACAATGAAATATGATTCAGCAATAAAAAGAAAATTGAACTATCAAGCCACAAAATAACATGGAGGAACCTTAAATGAATATTGCTTAGTGAGAGAAAACAGCCTGAAAAGCCTGCATACTATACAATTCCAATGATATGGCATTCTGAAAAAGGCAAAACTGTAGAGATAGTAAAATGATCAGTGGTTGTCAGGGGTTTGGGAAGAAGACAGGAGAGATGAATGGGTGAAGTACTTGACAGTTTCTGGCCAGTGAAACTAAATACATGGCTAGTGTAACTAGCAGTTTATCAACTTACCTTTTTTTAAGAAAACAACTTTTCATTTTGTTGATTCTTTGTATTTTTTCAGCCTCTATTACATTTAGGCCTATTTTGATCTTTATTATTTCTCTTCTACTAATTTTGGGTTTGCTTTTTCTAGTTATTTGAGGTGCATCTTTAGACTGTTTATTTGAATTTCTTCTGCTTTTTTATTTAGGCATTTATTGCTATAATCTCTCTTTTACCACTGCTTTTACTGTACCCCATAGGTTATTGATATGTTGTATTTTAATTTTCACTTGTTTTAATATTTTTTAATTTCCTCTTTAATTTCTTCCTCGACCTGTGAGCATGTTGCTTAATTTCTATGTATTTGTGCAGTTTCCCAAGTTTCTCTTGTTATTAATTTCTAGTTTTATTTCATTATGGTCTTACAAGACACTTTATATAATTTTAAATTTTAAAATATATTGAGACCTGTTTTGTGTCCTAATATATGGTCTCTCCTAGAGAATGCTCCATGTGCTGATGAGAAGAATGTGTAGTCTGCAGCTGTTAGATAAAATATTCTGTAAATGTATCTTGGCAGATTAAGTCTGATGTTTGTTGATTTTTTGTCTAGATGATCTGTCCAATACTGAAAGTGGAGTGTTGAAGTCCCCAGTTATTATTGTGTTGGAATGCAAATCTCTCTTCAGTCTAATAATGTTTGCTTTATTCACCTACATGCTCTAGTGTTGGGTGCATATGTATTTTGGTTTCTATTTGCATGGAATATGTGTTTCCCATTTGTAGACTTTCAGTCCATGTGTGTCTTTAGAGGCAAAGTGAGTTTCTTGTAGGCAGCATATAGTTAGGTCTTAAAAAAATCCATTCAACCAGTCTATATCTTTTAATTGGAGCATTTAAACCATTTATGTGGGTTGTTATTGACAGATGAGGACTTACTCATGTTATGTTGTTGTTTTCTTTTTCATCTTTTTTTAAGTTTTATTTTTTCTTCTGTTTTTAGAGACAGGGTCTCATGCTGTTGCCGAGGCTGGAGTACAGTGGCACAGCCATAGCTCACTGTGGTCATGAACTCCTAGGCTCAAGTGATTGTCCTGCCTCAACCTTCCAAGTAGCTAGTACTACAGGAAAACACCATTACACCTGACTGATTTTTAAATGTTCTGTAGAGATGGGATCTTGCTATGTAGCCTGGGCCAGTCTCAAACTCCTGGCCACAATCAATCCTCCTTGATTGTTCTGTATATCCTTTGTTTTTTATCTTCTTCTTTTATTGTTTGCTTTTATGATTTGGTGGTTATTTTGTAGTGATAAAATTTGACTCCTTTCTCTTTCTCATTTGTATATTTGCTCTACCAGTTTTATACTTTTGTGTGTTTTATGATATTATATATTGTCCTTTGCTTCCAGATATAGCACTTCCTTAAGCATTTCTTGTAGTGCCAGTCTAGTGATGATGAATTTCCTCAGTTTTTCCTTGTCTAGGACTTTATTTTTCCTTCATTTTTGAATAATAACTTGGCTGGGTATAGTGTTCTTGGCTGACATTTTTTTTTTCTTGCAGCACTTTGAATATATCATCTTATTCTCTCCCAGCCTACAAGGTTTCTGCTGAGAAATACACTGTTAGTCTGATGAGGATTCCATTATATGTGACTTAACAATTTGCTCTTGCTGTTTTCAGAATTCTCTCTTTGTGTTTGACTTTTAACACTTTGATGATAATGTGCCTTGGAGAAGAGTTATTTGGGCTGAATTTGTTTAGGAATTCTTGAGCTGCATATATCTGGATGTCTATATCTGTTGCAAGACTTGGGAAGTTTTTAGTTATTATTTGTTGTTCAAATTGTTATTTCCGAGGGGAGACAGTTGCTTCTGAGTCCTACTCTGCCATCATGTTCCACTCTCTCAAAAGTTTGCTGATCCCCAAATTTCTGTCTCTGCTCTAAACTTCTCTCTTACATTTCAAACTAATAAGGCCACTCCTGCTGACTGGGAAATCATTAGATAGTTTGATAGCAACATATCAAAAATATGTTTCCTCCCAACCTGCTGTACACTTAGATTTTCCCATGTCAGTTAGTAACAATTACTTAGGCCAGAAATTTTGAAATTCAGTCCTTCTCTTTCTCTTCCACCCCTCAGCCAATACATAAGAAAATCTTGTCTCTATCTCTAAATTATAGTCAGAATCTTTTAAATTTTTTTACCACCTCTGAATTACCATCCTGCTCCAATTCATCTTTATCTCTTGTCTTTATTACTGCAATAGCCTCCTTCCGTATTTTCCTGCTTCTACACTTTCCTCTTTATAGCTATTCTCAACATAACAGCCAGATTGATCCTTTAAGTTAGATTATGCCACTGCTCTGCTCAAAACTCCCCAGTGGCTCTATTTCCATCTAGTAAAAGCCAAAGTTCTAACACTTACTTGTAATGCTCTAAATGATCAGGTACATGTTACTTCTCTCAATTCATGTCCTATCATTCTCTTCCAAGGTTGCAAGATGTAGTTGAAGTTGTATTTTGAGAAAAATTTATGTACTTGAATACTTTTGCTATTAATAAGAAAAAATTCAAAATCATTAATTAAACATTCAGTATAGGAAACAAAAACAGCAACCAAATTTTACCTCATCTTTGATTAGTGAGAATATGGGTAATTTATATTTTTATCTTTTTACTTTTATGTTATTTTCCAAAATATCATATATAAATTTTAAAATTAGTAAAAAAAATTTGTTAGTACAAAATGAAAAATTTGGGTTTGAAAAAGATAGACTTATTAATAATAGAGAACAAAGTTAGAAAGAACCCACTAAGCATGGCAAAGAAGAATGTAATTCCAGTTTTATAGTTGGTGCACTGTTTTAACCATGGTAGGATTGAAATATCAGGGAAAAGTTAGGATGACATCAAAGAAGTCTCAGGAAGATAATATCAAGTAGAACAGAGACAAGCAGGACAGAGACAAGTCAAGAAAGCAGAAGGAAAACTAGCATGTTTAACCCAGCTGGCAGTCACATGAATTTTATTAAGTGTGGGAAAAGTGTATTATATAGAGAGAACATAGGAAATATGCCTGGGTTGAGAACCAGCTCAGATTTTTTTCTGGAAAAAGTAAAATGAGCCATTAACATTTGGTATCACATATAGTGTGAGCTGCCTTGTAGAATGCACTGGCACAGTGTTTTCTATTACTTCAATGCTAGATTAGTCTTTAAAGTACTTGTGTTCCAGTTGTTTTCTGAACATTTACCAGCTGTAGGACCCTGGGAAAATAGTGTAATCTGGTTGAACAATATTTTTTTAAATTTAAAAATGGGTATCCATATATCAGCCTTCCCTATGTTATAAAATTGTGGTGAAAAATCAAAAGATATTATGAAAAGTGCCTTGAAAACCACAGTGTGTTATTTAAATATAATAATTTAATAGTAGTCTATGCTGGTATCTGTTACAACCAGATTTGAATCCAATAGAGTGACCCCTATTCTCCAAAAACAATAGTATAATCAAGAATTTAATAACATTAAATGAAACATGTGATGATAAACTGTTTTGAATATTGACAGAATAGATGGTATTTAATTGAGGGTTCCTGAGCTGTCTGGGCCTAAGGATAATAAATCATATTGTAACTCAAATATCTTCTGTTAGTGTTTGTCTCTGTTCTTACCCCCACCTCAGTATCTAATAGATTTACATTCAATTTTGCATTATCAGGAAATCTTGTAAAGATCACAGGGATATTTGCTCAAGATTTTTCAGTAGACAAAGTGAAGTCTAATTGTTAATTGAGAGTAAATGAGGCTGATCCTTGTCAAATGTAAGGAGGATAAAATAAATTATAAGAGGTAGGGCATGAAATATTTAAGTTAATCCCTGGAAAATACACAGATACTCTGGTTTAAATGGTTGGTAGCCTCTCCTGTGTTGATTACCTTTGTGAACATAGGCTTCAGGATATTAGTTGTTTCTATATTGTGTATACTAGGGATGATAAAATGTGTATGTTGAGCTCTGACCACTTCACAGTCCTCTAGACTCAAGTACCCAAGTACCTGCTAGACAAGTTCATTTAGTTGTTTCACAGGCATCTGAAACTTAACATACCTGAAACAGAATTTTTGGTTTTTCCTCTAAAATCTGTTTTTCTCTTAGTCTTCCCATCTTAAAATGACCACTATCCACTCAATTGTAAAACCAAAACTTAGTTACAATCCCTGATTCTTCACTTGCCTTCCACCTCTGGAATCTGTTCTTATCACTTTGATTCATCTTCATGGCTGCCACCCTAGTCTAAGTCAACGTTTTGCACATAGATTTCTTCAATAGCCTCCTACCAATCTCTCTACTTCCTCTCAAGCTGCCCTGCCCTGAAATCTATTCTCCGTTTAATAGCTAAGATGATCTTTTTGAAAACAAAAAAGAATCATGTTAGTCTCTTAAAGCACTAGTATAACTTTCCATCACAATTATTATAAAATTCAAACTCTTTACCATGAGCTATAGCCGGGTTGATGTTCATTCAGGATGTACTGAAACAGTCTTATCAATCGTTTTCAGAGAGCATACATTCCAATTTGTTGCTGCCTATGCCATGAGTTAAGCATTTTGCCCATCACTCCTGCTTCTAAGGCTGTACATGAGCCTGTGGTTCTCAGTTACAGAGTTTCAAATGTCCCAGAGGAAATTTGGTGATACATGGAAATATTTTTTGTTGTCATGACTGGGACATGCTACTGGCATTCATTGGGTAGAGGCTAAGGAATAATGTTAAATATCTTACAGGATAGAGGACAGCACCCTGCAACACAGAATTATTTGGTCTCGGGGTCAATAATTTCCAAGTTGAGATAACTTGGGTATTAACCCAAGTTAAAGTATTAACCCAAGTTAAGGTATTAACCCTTAGATAACTCTCTTATCCCTGCCTGCCTTACCCACAGTATCCTCTCCCTCACTCATTATGTTGCACTGGCCCCTGTGCTCTGCCTGGCAAATTCACTACCATTCCAGGGGTTCTCTATCATATAACCTGCTTAACTTCTTTTCCATAGCACTGAAATATCTAAAATTACCTTGTTTTGTTATTTTATCTGCTGGTTCTTCGCTGTCACTCCGACTTGGAATGTCAGCTGCTTGAAAGAAGAAAATGTTTCTCTTCCCCAGCATGGAAAACAGTGCCTTAATATTTGCTGAGAGTATGTCTTACCTATTCCTCATCTCCTCTAGAAGCCTCACTCATTTTTCACTACCATCAATTCCTGAGCCCCACTCTGTCCTCAGTCTCTAAAGGGTGTAGCAAGGTTTGAGAATAAGTTGAGGATATTGATTTCACACACTATTCTGTAACAAACACAGTTGAAAGTATATTGATTTGTTTTTTAGCCTCTATCAAATTATCTCTAAATTAAAACAACTATTTTGTCAATGTTCCTAGTATCAGCAGCATAAAGCAGCTTCAAAAGGCATGGTAACCAAAGCTATTCTCTGGAACCTTCTACTCAGATGGTATTCTAAGAGCTCTTTAAATAGACTATTTGCCTAGACTTTCTCTACTTAACTTGAGATAAGTTCTTTTATGTTGATTAAATGTTTTATAATTGTTATTGTTGCAGAAGATCTGATTGCACTTTGCCATGATCACCATATAAATATTGTAATGACCCTTCACCTCACATGAACAGCCTCCCCATTCTGGTCTTGATATTATGCCAGTCTGGTGATGATCTTAAGGACCACATCTATAAGGCTGTCAGCTGTTGTGCATCAACAATCTTAGTTTCATTGCCTGTAAGTAAAATGCATGCAGGCATTCTGGATCATAGGTACAGTAAAGAGCTGGACCAAGTTCTTTGTTGCTTTGAATCAGTAGGTTAATTTGTCTTTAGAACTGGAGAATCATGTTTCAACACAGAAGCGGCTGTGGTCTTGGAAAGCTGCTGTTTTTCCATTTGGTTTGACTCGAGAGATCAAATTTAGAGAAAATGATAGGAGTCTCCAAATCCCACCATATTCAATCTTGTTACAGTAGTACCTTTAACTGAAAAAAAAAAAAAAAAATCTCTCAAGATTATGCTGACAGGAAACCTGATTAGAATGCATTTATTCTGAGCCTTAACCACAGAAATGTCCTTAAAAAAGGCCAGCTTTTTCCCTTAAAACAATACAATTGCACATTATAAATATAGCCACTTAAATTGGTTCTCTTCAATACCCTACACTTGAACTAAGATAAATCGAGTCTTTATTTGGAAAGAGTATTATTAATTATTATTATTGTATTTTATTTGAGATGGCATCTTGCTCTGTCGCCCAGGCTGGAGTGCAATGGCGCTATCTTGGCTCACTGCAACCTCTGCCTCCTGGGTTCAAGAAATTATCCTGCCTCAGCCTCCCGAGTAGCTGGGATTACAGGTGCCTACCACCACACCTGGCTATTTTTTTGTATATTTAGTGTAGATGGGTTTTCATCATGTTTGCCAGGCTAGTCTTGAATTCCTGACCTCAAGTGATCCGCCTGCCTCGTCCTCCCAAAATGCTGGGATTACAGGCATGAACCACTGCACCAGGCCTATTATTATTATTATTATTATTATTATTATTATTACTACTACTACTACTACTACTACTACTATTATTTGGAAAATAAAGCAATTCATAGTTTAACATCATTTTTTAGACCACCCTGTAAAAATTCTGTTCCCATTCCTATACGCCTCATACAGTTACAAGATGGTAAAATGAATTATGAACACTCAGGTTTTCCCAAAATAAATGAAAAACGCTTAACCAATTAGCAAGTTAAATTAAGACCAAATAAAAGGGTACCTAAAAATGCATCTATCTTAAGGGTTAAATATATATAACCCTTAACCAATTAACAAGTTGACCAATTTTGGTTATATTTACTTATTATTTGGTAAATATTTACTTATTAACCAATTTTGGTTAACTTGTTAATTGGTTAAGGGTTATATATATTTAACCCTTAAGATAGATGTATTTTTCATACACCTTTTTATTTGGCCTTAAATTTCTATTTTTATATTTTAAGCTAAGTGTATAGTTCTCTAATTGTAAATAGTTTTATTTTGCTTTGAAAATAAAAAAAATTTCACCAGAAAACTTTTAAAATGATGTTTGAATGTCTCCCTAATATAGTACACAGTGAGAACCTAGAGAAGAAGGGTAAAGAAACTATAAGAATTTACCTATTTTGTCTAATAGATGAAACAACTGCACTATTGCTTTTCTTAAAAGCCCTCCATTATTTTCTTAACTCAACTTACAGTGTACATAGAATCTATCAACTGAGTATTGCCCAAGTTAATGTTTTTGTGTTATTTCCCTGTTCAGTTCTGAACTTTTTGTATGGTAATTGCAATGAAAGCAAAAGGCCATCCTGATGACTGGACAGAAATTATTTGCAGCTGCTGGGATTTTTATCCTTTGTTTTGTTTTTCTGGGATTTGAATGGTATCTTCATCTAGACAGGAAGATCTGGCTGCAACTGTCCTACAACAAAGCAAACTTTTCTGCCTGAGCTGGACTTCCTGTGTAATATCATGAGACCTGCTGTGGGTATGTCAATGGCAAACATGGTGAATCAATAAAGTTGTTTTTCCACTGGAGTTTTAGATTTTCTCTAGTTTAATGCTTGGTTTGGTTAATCAGTATTTTCCTTTTACATAGTAGAAGGTTCATATTGCTGGTGGGCTTGGCTTTTGTTAATGAAAGATCCACTACCCTCAGATTCTACGAAACCCAAATTTTTGTAGAGTTTATAGAAGCACAAACCAGTGTCTTGAATGGCTGCCCTGTGGCACTCACTCTCCAGAGCCTCCCCTTATGTTTTCTGGGTGGTTTTGTTAATACATTCAGAAGAGAAAGTCACACGTTTAATTATATTAGATCGTAGGCAAGCTGCGTGCCAAAGTTTTAACCCACATTTCCTTCAGGCATTTTCTCCCTTTTTTTCTTTTCTTTTTTTTTTTTTTTTGCAAAAATATGGAGCAAGTTAAACTTTTTCAGTGTATCACAATGTCCGTTTATTTCTAACTTTAGTTTTTTACATGTAAGTAACATATAAACATAATGAAAAAATAAAATGGTTTAGATGATCATATGATGGAAAGTGCATCTTCAAGTAACCTCTTCATATGAATATGTAGGATTGTGCCCTGAGTGACTCTCTTTTAGCACATTCTGAGATAGGGCTTTTCATTTCCTGTTTCATGGAACCCATTTTCCATTTAATGGTTTTTTTGTTGTTGTTTATTCTGCAGAACCCCAGATACCATGAGCAGAGCACATTGTTTAGCAATTTAAGTAGGTGCCTTCTATGTTTGTTTCTCTTCTTCTCCAATACTATTCTCATTCCTATCTACCTCTCCCTCATAGGTACCCAGAGTAAAGTATTGATACGCCCTTAGAAGATGTAGGTAGTCTTTTATAATATGCAGTATTATGTGTTACAGTCTTTAATTCTCATGAATGAGAGTGTGGTTTTTCATTCCATTTCTACTTTTCTCACTAAATATTTACTTATTTTGTTCCTTACTTTTCTACTTATTGCTTTCTAGTGTCTCGTACAATGCATTCACTGCTCTAATTCTCCATTCTGCTAAGTTTCTTCTGGCTCCTTACTGCCATAATGACTGACATAGTTTGGATATTTGTCCCCACCAGAATCTCATGCTGAAATGTAATCCTCAGTATTGGAAGTGGGGCTTGCTGGGAAGTGATTGGCCCATGATGGTGTATTTCTCATGAATGCTTTAGCACCATGCCCTTGGTGCTGTCCTCATGATAGTGAGTGAATTTTTGCTAGATCTGGTTGTTTAGAAGAATGTGACACCTCTCCCCCATTGCTTCTGCTCCTACCATGTTAGATGCTTATTCCTCCTTTGCCTTCTGACTTGATTGCAAGCTTCCTGAGGCCTCCTCAGAAGCAGATACTGGCATTATGCTTTCTATACAGCCTGTAGAACCATAAGCCAATTAGATATCTTTTCTTATAAATTACCCAATCTAAGTTATTTCTTTATAGTAGTGCAAGAATGTCCTAATGCAGAAAATTGGTATTGAGGAGTGGGGCATTGCTATACAGATATCTGAAAATATGGAAGTGAGTTTGGAATGGAACTGGGTAATGGGCAGAGTTTGGAAGAGTTTTCAAGACTCAGAAGAAGACAGGCAGATGAGGGAATGTTTGACATTTTTTAGAGACTGTTAAATGATTGTGACTAAAATGCTCATAGTGACATGGACAGTGAAACCCAGGCTGACGGAATCTCAGATGGAAATAAGAAACTTATTTGGAACTGGAGCAAAGATCATATGTGTTATGCTTTAGCAAAGAACTTGGCTATATTGTATCTCTGCCCTCCATATTTGTAGAATTTGAATTTGAGAGTGATAGGTTAGGTATGTGGTGGAAGAAATTTCTAAGCAGTCAAGTGTTCTAGACATGGCATGACTGCATCTAATAGCCTATTCTCAGATATCTGAGCAAAGAAATGACCTAAAGTTGGAACTTATATTTGAAGGGGAAGCAGAGCATAAAAATTTGGAAAACTTGCAGACTGGCCATATGATAGAAAAGGAAAAGCCCATTTTTAGGAGAAGAATTCAAACAGGCTGCTGAGCAACCTCTCGCTAGAGAAATTTGCATAACTAAAAATGAGGCAGGTGCTGATAGCCAAGACAATGGGAAAAAGGCCTCAAAGGCATTGCAGAGAACCTTATGGCAGCCCCTCTCATCATAGGCCTGGAGGCCTAGCAGGGAAGAATGGTTTCATGGGTCAGGCCCAGGACCCTGCTACCTTACACAGTCTGAGACACTGTTTCCCACATCCCAGCCACTCCATCTCCAGCCTTGGCCCAAAGGGACTTAGGTACAGCTTAGGCCACTGCTTCAGATGGTGCAAGCTGTAAACCTTGGCAGCTTCCATGTAGTGTTAAGCCTGTGAGGGCACAGAGTACAACAGTTGAGGCTTGGGAGCCTCTGCCTAGATTTTAGAAAATGTATGGAAAAGCCTGGGTGCCCAGGCAGAGTTTGGATGGGGCTGTCACAGAGAACCTCTATTAGGGCAGTGCATAGGGGAAATGTGGATTTGGAGGCCACACACAGAGTCTCCAACAGGGCACTGCCTAGTGGAACTGTGAGAAGAGGGCCACCACTCACCAGACCCTAGAATGGAAGATCCACTGGCAGCTTGCACCCTGCACAAGGAAAAGCTGAAGGCATTCAACTACAACTTCTGAGAGTAGCTGCAAGGGCTGAACACTGCAAAGCCATAGGGGCAGAGCTGCCCAACACCTTGAGAATTCACCCCTTACAGCAGTGTGCCCTGGATGTGAGATATGGAGTGAAAGGAGATTATTTTGGAGCTTTAAGATTTAATGACTGCCCTGCTGTGTTTTGAACTTGCTTGGGGCCTGTAGCCCCTTTCTTTTGGCTGATTTCTTCCTTTGGGAATGGGAATGCTTACCAAGGATTGTACCTGTAAGGTCTCTGAGCCCAAGCCTGCATCTGTACCTCCAGATGGTCTGAGGCAACTGACGAACCACAGAAGAAGTGAAAATGGCCAATTTCTGCCTTAACTGATGACCTTCCACCATTGTGATTTGTTCCTGTTCCACCCTAACTGATCAAATGACCTTGTGAAATTCCTTCTCCTGGACAATGAATATCAGACCCTCCCCCCACCTCCCCGCCACCAAGAGAATAACCCCCTTTAACTGTAGTTTTTCACTACCTACCCAAATCCTATAAAACTGCCCCACCCCATCTCACTTTGCTGACTCTCTTTTTGGAGTCAGCCCACTTGCACCCAAGTGAAATAAACAGCCTTGTTGCTCACACAAAGCCTGTTGGTGGACTCTCTTCACATGGACGCGTGTGACAATACCCTCATTGTATCTTGAAAGCAAATAACTTGTTTTGACTTTATAGACTCATAGGCAGACGGAAATCATCTCCGAATGAGACTTGGGACTTTTGAGTTAATGCTGAAACGAGTTAAGACTTTGGGATACTATTGAGAAGGGGTGATTGTGTTTTGCAATGTGAGAAGGACATGCAATTTTAGGGGGAGTGAGGACAGAATGATGTAGTTTGGATATTTGTCCCTTCCAAATGTCGTGTTGATGTGTAATCCCCAATGTTGGAGGTGAGGCCTGGTGAAAAGTGATTGGATCATGGGGGTATATGTCTCATGAGTGGTTTAGTGCCATCTTCTTGGTAATGTCTTTGGTATAGTGAGTGAGTTATCATGAGATCTGATTGTTTAAAAGTGCATGGCACCTTCCACGACCCTCTCTTGCTCCTGCTTCTACCATGTGAAACACCTGTTTCCCCTTTTGCCTTCTGTCATGACTGTAAGCTTCCTGGGGCCTTCCCAGAAGCAGACACCAGCATTATGCTTTCTGTACATCCTGTAGAACCATGAGTCAATTATTCTTTTCTTATAAATTATCCAGTCTCTGGTATTTCTTTATAACAATGCAAGAACAGCCTAATACAATGAACATCTGTGTACATGCTCCTACAGCCTAAGTGAGAATTTCTCTGACAGGCATTTTATGAGTGATTGCTGTGACATAGACCACAGACATCATTTCATTTTCTGTCTTTTATATATTTATGGAAATCTATCAATCCACTGATGATCACAATCCTACTCTTGTTCTCTTTGCAGTTACATATTTGCTCATTTTGTACTCCTATATTTTTATTTCAATGATGTCTCAAGAAAGACTGAAGGCAAATCTGTGGGTTTAACCCCACATTTGAAATTGAGCTCAATCCATCTCCTTTTCAGTGCATTATGTTTGCTTGGGGTAAAGTGCAGAGGCAGAAGTAGGAGAGAGAGAGAGCATGGAAGAGACTTTGCTAGCAATGCTACACTGTGTACAATAGGTTGTACACTTTTTATTGAAACCTGTTACCTAATAGTGGGACATAGACTGGTATGGTTCGGCCCTGTATCTCCATCCAAATCTCACCTTGAATTGTAATCCCCATAATCCCCACATGTCAAAGGTGGGACCAGGTGAAGGTAATTGAATTGCGGGGGCAGTTTCCCCCATGCTGTTCTCGTGATAGTGAATGAGTTCTCATGAGATCTGATAGTTTTATGAGGGGCTTCCCCCTTTGCTTTGTAAACTCACTCCATCCTGCCACCCTGTGAAGAAGTTGCCTTGCTTCTCCTTTGCCTCCCACCATGACTGTAAGTTTTCTGAGACTTCCCCAGCAATGTGGAACTGTGAGTCAATTAAACATCTTTCATTTATAAATTACCCAGTCTCAGGTATCTCTTCATAGCAGTGTGAAAACAGACTAATGCATGGATTAAAATAAAATATTGCATCTAACTAAAGATAATTACTGGCAATCATTAATGCTTCATAATTTAAAAGATAAGAGACTGACCTCCAACCTAAAAGCATGACAGCATTTCTAGACCCAAAAGCCCCTTGCCTTAGCTGACCCTCACCTCAAACCTATAGCCATCAGGATCCCATTCCAAGGTCATTGTTTTCCTTCAATACTACAACAACTGTTCCATGTAAGTCTTGTAAAGTACAATCATTTTAGTAATTCATTTGAGAGGACTTTTCCTTCAATTTCCAAAGATTTTGTAATTGCTGTAACAAGGTACCTCTGGGAATACTGCTATGAAGTAATCAGAATTGTGTTTTCTGGTCCTGTGAAGTAGGTGGCTGTGGGAAGTCTTTATCCAATTTGTACTTGGGTAAAGCTGAAGTAGAAATTTATAAAAAGGTGGATGTGTTGCCATCAAGTCTGCCTACATCTCAACAGTAATGCCCATGGACATGTGAGCACTTTTTAAAGTTGGAGTTTCCTGGGTAAAGGAATGTCTTCATTTGGATGTGAACAGTCTCAGTGAAAAATAGCCAAGCAAATACCAAATGCCAGCACATTCAGCTTTATTTTGAGGTACTTAACTTCCTCTTTTCCATTCTTTATATTCATTGAAGTTCCAAATTATAGGCTGCTACTCTGCATTGTGCAAGGCATCTGTCCCATGGCAGGCCCACTCTGCCTTCTCCAAATGGACTTCAGCAGCTTATAATTGTATCTCCCTGAGAGTCATGGAAGTGACAGCATGTAGAAGTATTGTAATCTTGGGGATACAGTACTTTATTTGAAGTAACAATTCTGCATATGGTTAACCTCAGCTTTCTTCTTTCCAAAAAAAAATTCCCTGGAAATACACTTACCCAACCTCAGTCTTCATATGTGCGCTGAGGATAATGGTAATACAAGCCATCCTGCCACATTAGAAAGTGGCTATAGAAACCAAAGTAAATAATGTACCTGAGGGTTTAAAAGGTTTATGTATGCTGGGCATGGTAGTTTACACCTGTAATCTCAGCACTTTGGGAGACCAAGGAAGGAAGATTGCTGGAACTCAAGAGCTTGAGAGCAGCCTAGGCAACATAGTGAAACCTCACCTCTATCAAAAATTTAATAGGTAGCTGGGCATAGTGGCATGCACCTGTAGTCCCAGTTGTTTGGGAGGGTGAGGCAGGAGGATCACTTGAGCCTGGGACACTGAGGCGGCAATAAGTCATGATCACGGCACTGCACTCCAGCCTGGGTGATAGAGTAAAAACACTGTCTCAAAAAAAAAAAAAAGAAAAGAAAAGAAAAAGAAAAAAAGCTTATGTTCCTAGTGTTATGCACTAAATTGTATCTACCTCTGTAATCCATTCATGTTAAGCCCTAACCCTAGTACCTTAGAATGTGGCCACAATTGGAGATGGTCTTAAAGGATTAAGTTGAAGTTTTTATGATGGCCCCTAATCCAATATAACTGATGTTCTTATAAAAAGAGATTTGGACACACAAGGAAAGAAACCAGAAAAATGCTCAGACAGAAGGACAACCATGCAAGAACACAATGAAAAGTGGCCATGCCATCTGCAAGCCAAGGAAAGAGGCCTCAAAAGAAACTGAACCTGCTGCCATGTTTGATCTTGGACTTCTGGCCTCCTGAATTATGAGAAAACATATTTCTATTGTTTGAGCCACCTTGTCTATGGTATTTCTTATGAGAGCTCTAGAAAATGCATATAATTAGTCTACCCACTTACAGATACTTTTTATTTTAAAAAATCATATATGGAGTTTTGTGCCAGGTATTAACACATTTAATTCTCATAACCCAACGAGGTAGATACTCATTTTACAGATGAGGAAACAGAGAGAAGTAAAAAAATTCTGCCTAGTAATCTCACAGGTAATAAATGGTAGATGATGAAATTCAAACCTATGTACACTGGCTCAAGATTACATGCTCCAAATTTTGGATCCAATTTGCTCAGATTCCTCTACTTAAGGAAATGAATATTAATTTTGAGCACTGTTATAAACTGAATGTTTGCCCCAGCCCCTCTGGTGATGATATTTGGAGACTGACTTTTGGGAGGTAATTAGGGTTAGTTGAAGATGGGGACTTCATGACAAGATTAGTTCCCTTACAAGAAAAGACACCAGAGCACCCGTACTCTCTTTTTCTCTCTTTCTCTTTCTTTCTCTCCCTGCCATATGGGACTACAAAAAGAAGTTGGCTTTCTGCAAGTCAGGAAGGGACTCTCACCAACACTCAACTATGCTGGTACCTTAATCTAGGACTTCTGGCCTCCAGAGCTGTGAGAAAATAAATTTTTATTAAGTTTTCCAGTCTATGGTATATCGTTATGGAAGCCTGAGCAGACTAATATAAGCACCAACAAAGATTCATTTAGCATCTACTACATGGGATCAGGCACTGAGTATATGGTGGGAATAAACTGTACTTGCACTTAAGACATTTCCAGTCTAGATGACAGGACAGACAGTAAGTATACAGACAAATATTTTCAAAAAATGCCACTGTTTCTGTGCTTTTAATTTATACTTATCATTGAGCACTTAATATGCTGCAATTTTGCTTATATATTTTGGTAAACTATTTTCTCCATTAGAATGCAAGCTTCATGAGGGAAGGGATCTTTTATCCTCAGTGCTTTATCTGATCTTCCTAGAACACTGTGTTAGTCCATTTTGGTTGCTATAGAAAAATACTTGTGACTGGGTAACCTACAAAGAAAATAGATGTACTTGGCTCTTGTCTTTGGCTTGGTTTCTGGTGAGGCCCCAGGAAGCTTATACTCATGGCAGTAGGCAAAAGCGGGGAGCCAGCTTGTCTCATGGCAAGAGAGGGAGCAAGAGGTGGGGTGGGAGCTGGGGCAGGTGCCAGGCTCTTTAAACAACCAGCTTTTAAGTGAACTTATTACTATGGGGAAGGCACAAAGCCATTCATGAGATAATTCACCCCCATGATCCAAACCTCTTCCATTAGGCCAGACTTCTAACCTTGGTGATCACATTTCAACACGAGACTTGGAGGGGACAAAATATCCAAACTATACCAAACAGTGTCTGGCACATAGTGGGGGTTGAAGGAGTATTTGCTGAATGAATAATTACAACTTAGGCTAAATAACATAAAATACATGAACGGAGGAGTGCCATGATCAAGAAAAGCTTGTAAGCATCTGAAGCTTGGAGATGGTCGGAGCCCTTGCATGGCTACAGAGCCCATGGATGAGAGAAGTGCTCAAGTGGTAGGGGTAGGGGACAGGCCTATCTGACTGCCGACCTCTTACCATTTTCACTGTAACCATTTGCTGTCTTCTGAACAGTGTCTTTACTAAGGCCTTTAAGACAGTGGCAAACAAATTCGTTAAAATCTAAAACTGTGCCATGAAGCAAACTTCTTATCTGTGATATGGTTGGGCTTTGTTCCCCACCCAAATCTCGTCTTGAGTTGTAATCCCCGTAATCCCCGTAATCCCCACGTGTCAAGGGAGAGACCTGATTGGAGGTGACTGAATCATGGAGGCAGTGTCCCCCATGCTGTTCTTGGGATAGTGAGTGAGTTTTCATGAGATAGGATGGTTTTATACGTGCCTGACTGTTCCTCCTGCACACTCTTGCTCTCTCTCACCTGCCACCATGTAAGAAGTGCCTCTTCCTTTTAGCCATGATTATAAGTTTCCTGAGGCAGGCCTTCCCAGCCATGCAGAACTATGAGTCAATTAAACCTCTGTTCTTCATAAATTACCCAGTCTTGGGCAGTCATAGCAATAAGAGAACGAACTAGTACATCTATTGTATTAATATTTCATTTTAGCAGACATAACAAAATGATAAATAATATACAGCTAAGCTTGGGTTTAATGGTCAGTTCTTCTTGGGTATTGGTAAAGGCCTTCACCAGGGGAGGTTTTGGCACTGTCTCTGGTCTAGTGTTCATCTGAGTCTTCCTGTTCAATGATCTAGTTCCATGTCTCTAACCTGAGTTACCCACAATTTAAACTGTCCTCCTTGCTTCAATATCAATGAAGTGATTGCCTGTGGTGGATGCCTAAGGCATGTCCTCTCACTTGTCCCTCTCTTTCACATAGCTGTAGCTGGGGATGCCATATTCCAGTATGGCCCTATGTGTGGCCCCTGGTAACACTGGTTGGTGAGCGGGGAACACCCAACTCAACTTGGTCTGAGCTTCTTCCCTGAGAGTTCAATTAGGGCCCCTTTAGAGTCTTCAACTGTAAAACCTAAAACATAAGAGTTACATCAACCATGTTTTTGGTCACCTGTAGCAAAAGTGATAAATGAGCAAAGCTTAGGAATGGGAGATTCCAAGCAGTGTTCAAACTGTCTCATGTCCTGTTGCATCTTTAAGGCTGAGTTTTGTAAAATATTCTAGTATTACTGAAAATAAGGTTTTCCTTTCCATTTACCCAGTTCAAGTTGGTTTCTGTCACACGGTTACAAAAGCAGATTAACTAACACAACCAACTCTCTATCTCCCTGCCATCAGTTGCTTAAAGTTTGTTTCTAAAGAGCAAGCAAATCTCTATTGAAGATCCTTCGAGTGATTCTGATGTTGGTGATCCATGGAGAAACACCTCAAGAATCTCATGTATAGAGGGTGGAAAATTATATAAGGGTTTTCATGAGTGTGAATAACATGATAGATTGTGGTTTAGAATGATTGGAGAGAGAATGAACAAAGGATTGAAAAGAAGTGACAGGGCAGTCATGGATGGAGTTTATTGCAGGAGACGGGGGGGATAACAGGGCCATAGCAGCAGCAATCAAGAATGAAGGAAAGATTGACAGATATGTGGAAAATAGTATTGATATGTTCTAGTGACAGGTTAGCTTTAAGGAGTTAAGATGAGAATATTTGGCTTAGGTAACTCGTTAGGTTTGTTATACTGGTAACCGGAATCAGTAATATCTGAGTAAAAGCAGGTTTTGAAAAAGAAGGTGATTTCAGTACTGAAATGTTAAGTCATACAAAATATGTTGTTATTTTATTATTAGAGAATGAGAAGCAACTTAGTGTAGTGATCAGATCAAGAGCACAGACTGCCTGGGTTTACATTCTGGTTGTATCACTTACCAAAGTTTTGACTTTGAATAGGTTATTTAACTTTTCTCTGCCTCAATTTCTTTACTTGTAGAATATATTTAGTAATAATTTCTTCCTCACAGGATTCTTATGAAGATTAAGTTGATATTTATAAAAACACTTAGAGTAGTGCCTGGCAGAGAATAAGTACTACATGATAAATACATGAACTATGAATAAAATTTGATTAATGTTATGGATATGCATAGTCAAACAGGAGAGTCTGTGTTGTGCTTTGTGCCTCATCCTCACAACTTTTAAATAAGAGAATGATGATGCTCTTTCCTCACGTTGGCAGATTGCATTTTCTTTTTGGTTTTGTTTTGTGAAGTTGAAGAGTACAGTACACACGGTTCAAGAATTCCAAATCCTATTCCTTTGACTGTCTGTGGGAACTGTGTTTCATTGGAGACCAGTGGCTTGCCCCCTGAAGTGCTTTGGGATTCTGCTCAAAAGGAAGAGAGTTGATCAGTTGGTACCCAAGCTTTATTCTTTTCTCTGAGCCCCCTCACTAATGGCCAATGACGTTGGGCTGTGAAACCAAGAAACCAGTGATACAGGAGATAGTAAGAAATTGTTTAGGCAGATAGTGAGGGCAAAAGAGTCCTCACCAGAACTTCCCTTGTAACAAAAGCAGTCCTAGAAATTATTTTTTTCTAACCGAAAGCAGCCTGAAAACTCGAGCTGGAAACACATATAAGGAAGCTAGAAGCTTGCATGGGGATGTGGGAATGCTGGCAACTGTGCCAGTAGAAAAGGGCTACCTGGGGGTCAGGCATGTCCACCAGGGACAATAAGAAAGAAGTGGGCAGCATGATACAGCTCAGGCTGAAAACCTGCCTGCATAATTAGATTGGGGTGTGCGCTGCCAGAGATTTGCACCCTATGCAAGTGGCACAACTGGTCCTAACCAGTTATTAGTGCCCTGTGTAGATCAGATGCTGCCTCCCCACCAGCTCATCTATAAATCCCCCTACATTTCACCACAGATCGGCAACCCATTTTTCCAGGACCCCTCTCTGTAGCAGAGAGCTATTCTCTTTTTTTGCCTACTAAATTTCCGCTCTTAACCTCACTCTTTGTGTATCCACATCCTTGATCTCTGTGGCCATGACAACGAACTTCAGGTGTCACCCAGACAACAAGGCTGCTTCACCAGCATAAGGTGGAATTCCTTCAGCCAATTTAAAATTACTTCCGCTAGTAAGAAGTGTAATGAGAGTTAAGCAGAATGTGCCAAAAGGGGTGAGCTAGGTTAGCTTGATTGTTTCTGAATGATATTTATAAATTGTAATACTGTTTTATTTATAATGTAATGAGATATACTGGAAGTATACATAGGGAGTAAACTTCTGGTGTTCTAAGGAATTTTATCTGGCAGAGCTCTGCGTCCAAAAGTCATTATATAAATTGTTGTGTGATATTCTGAGTAGCGAGAACCACAATAAGCTTTCTATGTTATCCAAATTTTATTTTATTTTTCCTGATACATTTCTGGAAAGTAATTATCTCAGCAAAAATGTAATGAGAGGTTTTTATTGTTTTTAATTAATTGACAGCTCCAGATCTGGTAAAAAGCATTTTCTGTCTATCTTTCTCTTTTTCTATTTGTCTCAGAGGCCTATTATTACAAGATGTTTTTAGGGTATGTATTATTTTAAAACTGAATAGCTAAGGGGACTTTTAGAAAGATAAAATTCTAAGAAGCTTTATAGTAAATAAAGTCACAAAATAAGTGAAAAAATATCTCTTGGCAAAATTTTGGAAAGTATACCTTGTCCTTGTTTCTTTCTGATTTCACTGCTTATCCCCACTTCTGCTCTTTCTCCATGATCCTTCTTATACAAATCTACTCTTTGGAAAAGTTGTGATAAAATAATTATCTTGTTCAAGAGGTGAGTGACTGGGAAAGATTGTTTTTCTTAATCTGTGGTATTTGCATTTTAACAGTTTGGAGTCCAAAATAAAACTCTTTGGTAATGTGATTTCAGATATCCTAATTAACTCAAAAGTAGAGGGACATCGTTGTGTTAGATCTGGTGTTCCAAGCCTATCCGAATCATCCTACTTAGTTCACTTTACAATAGGGAGTACAGAAGAGAGCAGTCTTTGAAGCACCCACCCTGTGACAGGTGGCCAGAAGCAAGGTAACACCGAAGAAGCCTAAAAATGGGTTATAAGGGACCAACTAGTCATGCCTCACTCTCAGAACTGATTTGGAGGGAGAAGTGTCTCTCTTTCCTCTACTCCAGCCCCAAGCAATCCTCCAAAGGTTGCCTCCAAAGGTCATTACTGTCTTTAGTCAAAGATTTAGTCACCTTAGCCTAATTCTCCTTATGCCAGTCCCAACAAGCCAATCTAGAAAAAGCCTGTTAAATTCCCCAAATTTTTTCATAGACAGGGTTACCCTCACTTGGGCCTACTATGAAATCCACAAAGCAAGGAACAACTCTACTGGAAAACTACCTTCTTAGGAGCAAGTTATTAGATAGAGAAAAGGTCATTTGGGAATCAAAGCACATTCATCTCACTAAGTGAAAGAGTTTATACTTTTCCATCGTGAACTCATGAATCAGCTGTTTTTAGTTTTTTCCAGATTCAGTTCTCAGTTTTACCATAGAGCACACATACAGTGTTAATACAAGTGATTCATTTTAACATCTGGACTAATAAAGAGAACAATATATGGAGAGTTTTAAAACACATGGCTTATATTTAAAACGTATATGAAAATGAACATGCCCTATCTTGGGCCTATTCATTGGATACCCCAATGAACCCTGCAGAGAACTAGCTCTGGAGCAAGTGGATAATTATGCATCCAATCTCCTTATCAACATCTTCCTTTCCCTGCCCTCCCGTCCCTGGGAACATTTGGAATAACAATCACTCGCCCTAACAATGAGGCCTCATCTTTAAGCTGTTGTTTGTCTCTATCTCCACCTAAGACTCTGACTACCTTTGTTTGTAGAAAGAAATTCAGAGGGGATGGGAAGAAAGTGGGCAGAAGATGCAAGATTTGATGGAGTAACTAGTGTTCTGCCTGCAGTCTCTCCCACAGCCCTTGTGGTAGGCAAAATAAAGCTCCCCACCAAAGATGTCCACATTGGAATACCTTGAACCTGTGAATACATTACATGACAAAAAGGATTTGCAGAAGTGATTAAGGTTAAGAATCTTGACATAGGGAGATTATCCTGGATTATTTGGTTAGGCCCATTCTGATCATATGAGTCCTGAATAATGGAAGAGGAGGTGAGAAGAGTGGGTCGGAGGGAAGAGATGTGAGAAGGACTTGACCAGTCATTGCTTGCTTTGAAGATGGAGGAAGGGGCCAGGAGCCAAGGAATGCAGGTATCTTCTAGGAACTGAGAACAACCTTCAAGCCAGCAAGAAATTGAAGACTTCTGTCCTACAACTGAAATGAACCCAGTCATTCCAACAATTTGAATGAGCAGAAAATGGACTATCCTCTAGAGAGGAACATGGCTTGTGGATGCCCTGATTTTAGCTCAAAGAGACCCACACTGGACTTCTGGCCTACATAACAGAGAATAAGTTTGTGTGGTTTTCAGTCCCTAAGTTTATGGTAATTTATTACAGTAGTGATGGAAAACTGATATCATTCTTTGTGTCCTTTCTGATGACTGCTCCCATTTATCTCTCCTCAGTTATTCTTGTCAAACATCATTTAAGATGAAAAATAATAACAGCATCCTTTAATGGATATTTAAAATGTGCGAGGCATTATGAGAAATATATTACTTGCACTATTTGATTTTCACAACAGCAATTGAGGTAGGTATTTTTATTTCCCCAGTTTACCATTGTCCAAATGAAGGCTTAGTAGCTCAATGATACCTTGCGGTTAAATAAGTGATGTGACCTAGATATCAGTGGAAATGCCTTATCCCTGACACCCAAGTTAAAATGACTGAAACACTGACAGTTCCCCAGCCTGTGAAAATCCAAAGCCATTTCCAGGAATTTTGTCATGTACTACTCTTATGTTCTTTTGGCAGCTAATGTAATCCAGGAAAACTTCTGAGAAGGGTTAGGACTAACTACTTCCTCTCAAAACTTGCTGTCAAGATATAAGGGAAAGCAAGTCCCACTTTAAATTCTGTCACAAATACAAATATTTATTAAACAAGCAGTTATCAGTATACAGGGCCAACACAATTTGTAAACTATAAATTAGAAAGTTTCAGTATTATGTCCTTTAAGGTATTCTAACCATACCTTGTACAAAAGGTTTACTCAAGCAGATAGGACCATATTCCAGAGAACATATTCTGTTAGCCTTAGAGCTGGCACAGACAACCATCAGTCCTCCTAAAATAGTGGCTGGTCATCAGACTTCCTAAAGATCAAGCTTGGATATAGTGATGATTAATTTTATGTGTCAACTTGACGAGACCTTGAGGATATCCAGATATTTGGTCAGACATCATTATGGGTGTTTCTGTGAGGGTGTTTTTGGATGATATATACATTTAAATTAGTGGACTAAGCAAAGTACGTTGCCCTCCACAATGTAGAGAGGCCTCACCCAATCAATTGAAGGCTTGAAGAAGAACAAAGGCTGACCCTCCTTTAAGTAAGAGAGAATTCTTCCAGGTCTGATGGCCTTTGAGCAGGAAGTGAAATGTTATCTCTTCTTGGATATCTGGTATGCTAGTCTTTGGACTGGAAGTACACCAGCAGCTCTCTGGGTCTCCAGGTTGCTGGTTCAGCCTGCAGATCTTGAGACTTACAGCCTCTATAATCACCTGAGTGAATTTATAATAAATCTCTCTCTCTCAAATATATGTGTGTGTATATATATTTAAATATGCTATATATAGATTTGATATATATACGAAACAGAACCAACAGAAAGATTTTACATGTGTGTTTATATATATGGTACGCACACACATATATAAATGGAACCAATAGGATATATATACACACACTGAAATGTCATTATGCAGTGTTATGCTATAAAGAAAGAGATATTCATATATTTTATATGTATATACTTTTCTATATATAGTCTGTACCACATAACATTTGATCAATGACAAACTGCATGTATGACAGTGGTGCCACAGGATTATAATGGAGCTGAAAAATTCGTATCACCTAGTGAAATCTTGATGATGCTGACCCCACGTAGGCCTAGGCTAATACGTGGTTTGTGTCTTAGTTTTGAACAAAAAAGTTTAGATTTTTTTTTTTTTTTTTAATGGAGTCTTGCTCTGTCACCCAGGCTGGAGTGCTGTGGCATGATCTCGGCTCACTGCAAGCTCTGCCTCCTGGGTTCATGCCATTCTCCTGCCTCAGCCTCTCGAGTAGCTGGGACTACAGGCACCCGTCACCATGCTCGGCTAATTTTTTTTTTTTTTTTTTTTTTTTTTTTTTT
>NC_045437.1:108558467-108592789 GCF_002776525.5 Piliocolobus tephrosceles | reverse complement strand
GGCCTAAAAATTTTTTAAGATTTTTTTAAATAGGAGAAAGCTTATAGAATAAGAATATAACTGTAGAATGTGTTTGTGTTTTAAGCTTACAAGAGTCAAAAAGTTAAAATTAGGTTTACAAAATAAATAAGTTATAATAAGCTACAATTAATGTATTATTAAAGAAAACTAGTTTTAAAAATATATTTAGTGTAGCCTAAGTGTACAGTCTACAGTAGTATAATATACTAGGCCATCACATTCACTCACCACTCACTCACTGACTCACCCAGAGCAACTTCTAGTCCTATAAGCTCCGTTTATGGTAACTGCCTGTACAGGTGTACAATTTTCTTAATCTTTTATCTTTCCCATACCTCTTCTATGTTTAGACATACAAATACTTATCATTGTGCTATGATTGCCTACAGAATTCAGTGCAGTAACATGCTGTACAGATTTGTAGCCTAGGAGAGCAATAGGCTCTGCCATACAACCTCAGTGCGTAGTGGGCTATATACTATGTGTATGTACACTCTATGATATTTGCATAATGATGAAGTTGCCTAACATGCCTTTCTTAGAACATATTCCTGTTGCTAAGCAATGCATGGCTACACACACACACCCCCCGTTGGTTCTGTTTTTCTAGAGAACCTTACTAATACAGATGCCATCCTTAACGGTTCAGGCTATAGACCTTTCCAGAATTTTATACCTTGTGTTAGTTTCAAAGTACTTTTAAAAATTTACTCTGTACTGGTTCTGGAGTCTAGAAGTCTGAAATTGAAGTGCCAACAGGGCTATGCTTCCTATAAAACTCTGGCTAGAATTCTTCCATGTCTCTTCTTAGCTTCTGGTGGTGACCTTCAACCCTTGACAGCCCTGGCTTGCAGCTGCATATCTCCAATCTGCCTCCATCTTCATGTGGCATTTTTCCTGTGTCTCTCTCTCTCTTCTTAAAAGGATGTCAGTTATACTGGAAATGGCCTACCTTGCCTTAACAGATTATATACCTTCCAAATAAGGTCCAAATAAAGTGCTGGAGGTTAGGACGTCAACATATCTTTTGGTATATTGGTATATAATCCATAATTTATATTTATGTAATATTTTAACTAATCCAGACATACTGAAGACTTTTAATTTTACTAATGAAATCAATTTTTAGAAATTTATCATGCTAACTAAGGCATTAGTTTCACCCAAGAAAATTCATTTGATGTGCTAATTTTTTTTTTCTTCTTGAGTCAGAATCTTGCTCTTTCAACCAGGCTGGAGTGCAGTGGCGCAATCTTGCCTACTGCAAACCTCTGACTCTCAGGGCTCAGGTGATTCTCCTTCCTCAGCCTCCCCGAGTAGCTGGGACTATGGGTGTATGCCACCACACCTGGCTGATTTTGTATTTTTAGTTGAGACAGGGTTTTGCATGTTGGACAGGCTGGTCTCGAACTCCTGACCTCAAGTGATCTGCCTGCCTCAGCCTCACAAAGTGCTGGGATTACAGGCATGAGCCACTGCACCCAGCCTGATGTGCTAATTATTAATGTCATGCTAAAAAGCCTTAGTTGTTCATGGAGATATCAAGAGCTGTAAGTACAAGCTGGTTGGCCACCCCTGCAAGGGCATTAGTCTACCTGTAGAGTTGAAGTTTAAACTAAGAGGCATATACACAATATAACACTATCTATGCTGAAGTTCTTTAAAGTAAGTCACAGACATTGGAACATGTGTACCTTGCCTCTTCTGCTCTGCATTGACTCAGCTGCAGATACATTATTTCTTCATTAACAAATTCATTCATACAAAGCATTTCTTATATTTGCTCAACTTTAGGCTGGTCCCTCCTCTTTTTCCATACTCTTTCATCAGTTAAGAAACAAATTCCTCTCCTTACTCCCTGCTTCTGTTGTTATTGAGCATGCTCTTGGGGTGTCACTCTTTACTCCATAATGCTTCTCCAAATATATCCCTTCCAAGCAAATCCACTGTTTCTCCTTAGGAGAATCCTCATGATTCAATTTTCTTTCTCTCCACATGAGCATTTGAACCCAGGCCTGTCTGACTGTAGAGCCTGAGTTAGCCATGACATTATGCTGCTTCACCTGTATTACCCTAAAACCAAGAATAGCCCAACTATAAACAAGTCCAGCACATCAGGCAACTGCTGATAAGACCAGGGTAGTTAAAACTTTATTAACTACTATTAACTCGAAAGCAACTGTACTATTGGGTTTTAGAGAGAAGACGAAATGTAAATGAAATAATTTTGGAAAGTCCTTTTTTATTTAAATGAATTGGCCATAAATACATATATTTGAAATAACTTTACAATGGAACTTCAACAAATGGAACTTAAGGAAATTTTAAAAATTACTGTTCCACTGAGCAGATGAGTCATTTTTGATGAGCCTCTAGGCTTCACTTGCTTCCTCTGATGTTGGCAATATGTATTTCTCCTCAACTAGTGAGTGTGGAGATTCTATATCTACTTCTATATCTGTATGAGAGATAAACACTTGCATACAGACTCATAGTTGCATACAAACAAATAGCAACATTTACTATTGCTCAAATCATTCCCACCTTGCGGCTCCCACATATCTCTTACTAGGTTCTAAGTGAGCTTGCGTGTTCCTATGATGAGACCCAAAATACAATTGTGATCAGCCACACAAGCAGAAATATCTGAGTACCTTTAAAAATAGTGCAGGGCGCGGTGGCTCAAGCCTGTAATCCCAGCACTTTGGGAGGCCGAGACGGGTGGATCACGAGGTCAGGAGATCAAGACCATCCTGGCTAACACGGTGAAACCCCATCTCTACTAAAAAAATACCAAAAAAAAAAAAAAAAAAAAAACTAGTTGGGCGAAGTGGTGGGCGCCTGTAGTCCCAGCTACTTGGGAGGCTGAGGCAGGAGAATGGCGTGAACCCGGGAGGCGGAGCTTGCAGTGAGTCGAGATCCGGCCACTGCACTCCAGCCTGGGCGACAGAGTGAGACTCCATCTCAAAAAAAAAAAAAAAAAAAGAAATAGTAAGGTATTGTCACTGGCCCACTACTCAAAAACCTATACTTCCAACTCATGTTGCTAAATCCTTAGGAATAGCATCCCTCCTTCATTTTGAGTCTGGAACATTCACAATTGTGGTAAAAAAAAAAAAAAAGAAAAGAAAAACTGGGTGATGCTTCAAATTTGTCTGCCATTTAGATGAACTTGTTTTGAAGCGTCATTGAAAGAATACATCTCTGCAACCTATCTGCAGAGGCAGTTCTGCAATACAAGAGGCAAATTCAAGTTCCATCAGGGGTCAGGCAGCTGACAGGTGATGAAAATGGACCAGCTAAATGCTATAGTAAACTCAGACATGCCTGGCTCTTCTAAAAACAGCAATTATCTCTCATCTTCACCTAATTGTTATCAATGGCTATATATTGCCACTTAATCCAGTATTTTTAACTGAAGCTAGAAATCTATAATTTTGTGTGACATTTATAGATATTAAATTTATGGCTCAATTTCTTTGAAAAATAAAATCCATTTGGGACTTTCGTCCATTTGCTGTGAAAAACCACTAGTTTGCAACTGGTATTCTACAGTGATAACAAAAAGAACAAAAACCTCCCTACTGGTGTTCTATTCATTTTCTTTGCTCTGCAAAGAAATCTGTTAACAGTTTAACTTAGGATTTCCTAACTTATTTCAACTTTAAATTTGTTTGTTTCCTTGTTGAGAAGGGTGTATGAGGGCATGCTAGCTATACCTGTTTTTAGTTGTTCAGTAAAACACATTTTCGAGAGACACTGGAAACTGACATCCTCTGTATAATCTGTGATTCTGTATAATCTGTGATTCCGTGTTTCCATGAAGCTGTCTGTTCCATAATGAAATGAGATAAAGACTCAATGTTTGTCTTTGAGTTAGTGTTTCCGTTAGCTTTTAAAATGCCATCATGTTTTTCTCGTTTTTTAAAATGAGAGTACCTTTATAACTTTTTTCCTTGAACTTTATAAGACCAACACCAGAGACTGGGGTACGGGAAGTTGGTAGTGACTATTTAACAGGTATGGGGATTCTTTTTGGAATGATAAAAATGTTCTAGAATTAGATAGCAGTGATGATTGCACATCATTTTGAATATACTAGATGTCATGAGATTATACAATTTGAACTGGTTAAAATGGTGATTTTTGTTATATAAATTTTACCTCAATTTTCTCAAAAACAAACCAAAAAACTATTGTTACAGGGCTAGGATGTGTACTTACTATTAGAGGGGGCATACAGTATCAGATAAGGGTACCATATTTTATTTTGTTTTGTATTCTTATTCAATGGCTCTATTTATCAAACTCCTATGTGATTCCTAAATTCTCCCTAATATTCAACCAAAAATTTCCTTGCTGATATTTAAACATTCCTTGTTCTCTACTTACAGGTGCTATGAACTGAATTGTGCTCCCCATCCCCAATTCATATATTGAAACACTAACACTCAAGATCTCACACAGTATTTGAAGATAAAGCTTTTAGGAGTAAGTAAGGCTAAATGAGACCATAAGCATGGGGTCCTAATCCAGTAGGATTGGTGGCCTTAGAGGGAGGGAGGGAGGGGTGGAGGGGGAGAGAGAGAGAGAGAGAGAGAACGCGAGAGCGCACGAGAACGTGAGCACGTGCAAGGAAGCACATCCTCCCCATACATGCATGAAGAAAAAGCCATGTGAGCACATAGCAGGAAGATTAAGTCTGCAAAGCGAGGAAGAGAGCCTTTCCCAGAACCTGACCTTGCTGGCACTCTGATCTGAGACTTCCAGTTTTTAGATCCATGAGAAAATCAACGTCTGTTGTTTAAGCCATTCAGTCTATGGTGTTTTGTTGTGACAGCCCAAGCTAAGACAACAGGTTAGATGAATGTTAACCATCACCTTCTTTCTAACAAGTCCTACCTGAGTGTCCATAGAGAAAGCCACAAGAGAGTTCTGCATTTTAAGGCAATGGAATGCACCTAAAGAGAATGGCTATGCATCCCCATCATGCCCATTGTGTATTTTAGCATTAGTTTTTATGCATTGTTGAACAGTTTATGATCTAGACCTGTGTCACGTATATTTACAGTCTTCTCCAAAATGTAGTTTTGATCAGAGCTGCTCACGATGTGACGTGGAAGTCAGTCTGCGGAAAGATGAATGGTCTAAGTGGATTTTTACAATTAATTTCCGTGCTTTGTATCTACATGTTACCTCATAGTGCTCTCCGTGGAGTTTCCATGCAGTTAGAATTCAGTTTTATCCATGTCAATTGAGATCACTGAAGAAAGATAGGAACTCTGATGACAAAATAGCTGCCATTTTGCAAGGTCAGTATTAGGCTAAGCCATAACTGTTTATTGCTTCCAAGTCTCTTTATCTTTTCAGGCAGCTCTCTATTAGTCTTGGTGCCATCATAATGTCATGTGGCCTATGCCATAGGTTGCTGCTTGCAATACTAGGCGAGGTGATTCAGTAGAACATGGTCGAGTTCTCAGTGTTACCTGCTGCCATTCACATACCTGAGTTAAGTCTAATGTTGCTCATCCCTGGTGGCTTTAGCAGTTGAAGAGCTGCAGCCCTCCTGTGAATTTTCTATGTTAAGGAGTGGAGATTACAACAAGGACATAGTTGGTTTGCTTTTTGTGTAATTGCACCCAACTGCAAGGGGATTGCCAAGCATTTATGATGAGCATGTTGTCTTGTTGTGTAAGCTATACCACTGATACAGTTTAGAAAAAATGTTTGCAAATCCAGATGTTACTAAGAGCTTTTGTTGTTCACATTGCATCCACCTCTCTGGATCTTATACTTGCTTCTCCCATCCTGGGGTGTGAAGGAGGAAACACTTTAGCACTGGAAGAACTGTAGTGGTCCTTCACAGCTCTGGGAGAGGAGCATGCTGTCTATCCCTTCAGGATGAGGCAGGTACACACACTAACTTGTCTTTTAAAAGTGCTTCATTTGAATACACAATAATAATAATTACAGACAGAATTGCATGCACAAAAATTACTTTATCAGCTTCCCCTTTGAATAGCTAAGATAATTGAGCAAAATTAGTATTTCTTTGCCTGCACTAGACTTTTAAAAGTGTAAGATTTATATACACTAAAATATATGCTGAAAGAGTTCCTACTCAAAAATGGCATGTCATTAAATAAAATCAGTAACCTTTTTAAATTTTCTTTTTTAATTTAAATTTTGATAGATATTATATTTCCATGGATCTAATATCAAAAAATATAAAAGTACACATTGAATATTCTCATTCTCCTCCTCTTTTTACCTGATAATCTATTTCTACTCACAGGCAACCATTTGGACTCATTTCTATGTTCCTTTCAGAGCAGTGTTTCTCAAACTTTTTTTTTTTTATTATCACTACCCTAAGGAGATCTTTTAAAAATACATTATTTTCAGATTACTTCATCCTGCTCCAGTTTTAATACACAGATATACTGTCTATCTGCTTTTTCATTATATGTGTATCTTTCCTTTATATACAAAAAGATAAAGACTCTCCCCTTGCCCAATAACTATTTTTGGCCCCTTTGGGGGGTGATACCTCCCTATTGGAAATGCCTGTTTTGTTTTAGAGATATTTTATTCATATTCGTATATTGCCATGAGATACTATTCAGCTAAAAGAGCAGAGCAGTGCATGCCTTCTTAACTCAATAATATCTCACGGCGATATTTCCACAACATTACATTAAAAGTATTTCCATCTTTTTATTGGGTTCATAGTAAGTCATCTTATAAAGTTTAATCAGTTTACTTATCCAGGACCCCAGTGATGGATGTTTAGTTTAAATTCAATCTTTTGTGCTTATAAAACTTGTTGCAGTGAATAGGATTGAACATGTCAAGTACTGAGGTCTTTGGTAGATTAGAGATGGCATGATTTCTTTGACAGTTCTCCTTCAAGAAGTGTGGTCTATGACTCATTCTCTTGAATCTTTGTGACCTCCATAACTGCATGACAAATAGAATATAGTAGTAATGATGCTGTGCTCACCTCTGGGCCCAGACATTAAAAGACTCCATATACCTTGGAACACTTGCAGATGGATCTAATTCCCAAGGTATGAGGAAGTCCAAACAATCCCATATGGAGAACTACTGAGGATCCCAGGTGGTAGCTCCCCATTGAGTTTCTAGCCAAAAGCCAGCACTAATTTACTGGCCATGTGTATCAGCCATCTTTGAAAGAAAGAACAGATAATTGGAATAAGGTCTTTATGTTATTCAACTGCTCATCACTGCTTGACATTAATTATGATTGCTTATTAAAGTACTTACTTTCCCTTGATTCAGTGATACTACACTCTCATAGCTTTTCTCTCATTTTTCTGGCCACCATTTCTCAGTCTCATTATTGTTTTCTTATCCTGCCCTCAAACTTTAAATATGAAAATTTCTTAAGGCTTGGTCCTGGACCTGCTTTTCTCTTACTTATATTATCTTGAAGCAAACTCATCTGTGCCCAAATCTTTAGCCATTTATGGAGATAATTTCCAAATGTGCATTTTTGGCACAGAGCTCTTTTCTGATTTCCAAATCTGTGTATCCAACTACTCACCTCAACTTCTCTATTTGGATATTTATGGGTATATCCCACTTAGCACATATAAAATAGAACTCAAACCTTTTTTCTCCCCAGTGTAATCTGTGAATGGAAGACCACTCAAAGAGAGACCAGGAAATCATTTCTTCTCTCACTCATATCCATATCTAACCTATCACCAAATCATCTTGATTTTAGCTCTTACTCTTTCTTATGTTTTTCATGTTTATCTATGCCTACTACCATTATTCTGTGCCTAACCACCACCATTTTTTTACCTGGATACTGCTACAGCCTTCTGACTGATCTCTAGGGTTAATTCTTGCTCCTCTTGAATCTATTTCTACCTTGAGGTCAAAGTGGTCTCTTAAAATTGCAAATCAGATCATACCATTCCCCAATTAAACATTTTCAATGGCCATTGCTCTTAGAAGCAGTATCAAGATACTTCATATGTCTTTTAATGCCCCAACTGATCTAGCATCCTGCTCACCTCAGCAAACCTCCTCTTGTGTCACCCTCCTCTTTCTTCGATAAGATGAGCTACACTGGCTGTCTCGTGTTTTGTAAATATGAAATGCTCCCACCTGACTCTTTCTTCTAATATACTTTCCACAATTATAAGCAAGTAATAATGCCATAGGTAGTTTTGTCTGTCTAGTAGATTGTAAACTCTCTATTTTAAGTCCTTTCTGTCATGTTCACTGCTGTGTTCCCAGAACATAGCACAGGACGTTGTACAGGAGTTACATAACAAAAGTTGAAGGATAGATAAATAAAGTTGGTCTTCTTCTGGACGATGGTTTATAAAAGATTTATAAATGTGTAAAAAGATACAGCATGGCCCAGGCAGGCAATTTTTTGAGAATGTTGCCAACTGTTTTGCAACAGTCATACATCCCTCAACCTCCCAATATTGCTGCCTTAAGGGAAAGAGCTCTGTGTCCTGTAGGACTCAGTAGGACTGAAGCTGCCCCTGCAAGCCTCACTGTACTCTATCATTCCTTGGAAAGAGTTATAGCTTCCTTTTCTGGAATAAAGAAGTGGGTGCACATACTTAGCTGGCTTCCCTGCTATCTGACATATGTCTTTGGAAATATTTCAATGACAGTCTGTTTTCTGCACCAGCATGCACCCTAAATCTACCTCCTATTGGATAAATGTATGTACATGCTTTGTGCATGGATAAATGCTGGAATCAAAATCCACTGTAACCATACTCAGGGAGTTTTAATTCTTGTCTAAAATTGTAGACATCTTGCCAAACATAATTGCCAAGTGAATCTACTCCCAATGGAGGTTTTATACAAAGAATTGCACTTGATTATTTGCTTGTATGATGTGACTTAATACATTGTATTGATAAAAATAAATGTATTTCCAAAATTATGCTAATTTCTTAAAAATAAGCAGCTTTATAAGTATTTAGAAGAATATAAATATAGTCATTATGTTAAAAAGGTAAATAAGAAGATCATATGTAGTGCACCATTTCATTTCATTTTTTACTTGATATTTGAATGACATAATGTCCTTTATATCATATATTACATAGCCAGAACTGTAATAACTATCTGTGCTGTGCTTTCCATTGTTATTAAAAGCTTTTTGTGGGATATTTAGAATTTTACTGGGGAACATGATTAGGATTATCATTAATACTTATTTCATACCTACTATATCCAAGCTATTGTTATTGGTCATATTCCTACATCTAAAGCAAAATGTTTTTCAGACTAGAGTCTAAGACAACGTAATGAAAAGCATTTCAAGTTATTCTCTATAGCAGTATAGCAGCTGCTCTATTCTCATAGTTCTGAAATCTAATCATAAAATGACACAGTAATGTTTGTTATGGTTCCTTCTGCTATCAAATATAATGCAAAGTGATAATTGATACAAGGGAGATCTGTAGAAGTTATGATAAGCACAGAAAAAAAAAAAAAAAAAAAAAAAAAGGAGCCTATCTAACCCTTGGGAGATCAAGGAAGACTTCCCTGAAAACAGGATGTTGAGTCTTTAGGTGAATGGCATCAGTTTCTCTTTGCATTTAGCGCCTTCTTTTCCCTGGCATATCAGTAGCCACCATAGTCACTACCATGTCTCTCTGGCCCAAGCATTTCATGCATTAATTTGGGGGCAAAGATCTGGGCAGCCACTGCTTGGCCCAAGCAGAAATTAGGGAGGGGATGCTGCATACCTGGCTGTTTCCAAAGCAGAACCCAAACCCACCTCATGGCAGGTGCTCTGGGAAACACTTCCTGATCTCCGTACCTGAGGTCTCTGGGTTCCTGGTGCCTTTGGTACTTCCTACTTTCAGAGCAGTTCACTTCTGAATGCATGCTAGCTTGTGGCTTCGTCTACTATTCCTTTCCCATCTATTTCTTCCAGGGATTCCTTATGCTTTTTTGGTTTTTCTTTGTTTTTACAATTTTAAGATTATTTTCCTGGTCATTTCTAAAGCTTGATGGTAGAAGTAGACACAGTCTTGTGTTCTCGGAATACCGTCTTTATCCCACCTCCAGAGCATTCATTGTTGAAATTTTTTATGAGCTGTGAACCTTAATCTTAGATAAAAGGCATGTTACAAATGTTTCCTAAGTGTTTTTGAAAGATTTGTTTCTTTGATTCTTTACTTTGGTATAATGGCTTCTGAATACATAAAGTGTTTTCATATGAATTATCCATCCTTTCCTAACACAACTAATTTTCACATTGCCATTTTTAAATGGTGTCTATTATATGTCGGGTGACAAATAGGAAATAAAGTTAGAAATATGGAATATTGTTAGGGATTGCTCTGAAAAAGATGCAAAGAAATTTCCTTTGGGTACCAACTGGAAGCTGAGTTTATGACAGATTGAAGGAGAGAGACAGAGATTGGACTCTGGGAGGCCAGCTAGGCAATTTTGGCAGTAACCTAAGCACTAACTGACTGGACTCAAGATTAAAGTATAAATTGCTAGAATGGATAAAGTGCAAATGGAATGAATAATGAGAAAGAAGGAGATCCTGGGTCTCATCACTAACTGATCATATCTAGGATTAAAGTGTGGTACAATGAAGAAGAAGAAGGCAGAAATGGAAGAAATATTTCAAAGAAACACCTGGCAAATCTTGTTGAAATGTTGGCTCTAAGTAATGGGAAGGGGCAATCAAAGGGGGCACTAAGGTCTTCAGTGTAGTCTGAGCAAGACAGTAGTATCATTTGTGGAGACAGAACTCAAAAGAAGTATTTCATTTCCTATTCCCCAAGTACACACACTCACACTGGTGCCTTGCAACTGTTGCTATAATCCCTGAGTTCAGTATAAGGTGATTTCATCTTGGACCCCATCCAAGAAAGTTTATTCCTGGAAGTCCTAGAAGGATTTCGTTACAACATCATTTTTCACTCACAACATGATTATGCAACTTGCATGTAATAAGAGAATCACAGGGAAGGCTCCAGAGTATTTGCCTGCCCTGAAAATTAGCCCAAAGACCTGAAGTCTGAAAGAAATTTGGGTGAGCCTATAAAATCAAATTGATGGAGAGTAAGAATGCTAGTAAAATGTACAACATGACCTGTGCTTTGATCCTGAATTAATTTAGGTTTATGTTTACTGCCCCCCAAGAAACAGAATTGCCATGGCACTGTTAGGAGGATGACCTGATTTAAAAAGACTGGGCAGATAAAGTTGCCTGTGGGATGATAGATATTTTTGGACTTCTCAGCAAGATTCCTGGAACCATTCTGTTTTCAGCATGGCCGGGCTTGACCTCTTTCAGTTTTTGGAAAAATAAATATCTACAGGTACGGTAGGGTAGAAGAGGAGTGAGCCAGCGGGGTACAAGGTTGTGCCTGACTCCAGATCCCATTAGCATTGCCCTTTTAAGACCTGTCTCTCAACCTTCATCCCTCATGGCCTCTAACAAGCTTCCAGCCTTGGTTTCCTAATTTACACTAAATAGCCAGAGGAGATGCTATGGGACACAGCTGCCCTGGCACTCTCATCTCTGATTCGAATATTGACTTTTTTCCTTGGCAAAATTTTTTTCATTCTTAAAGCAATTTGCCTTTCTAAACTTTTTATCATTTCCCTTTCTTTGGATCGATATTTTGTTGCACCATTTAAATTGTGCCTGAGATTTTTTTTTGGCTAGCTACAACTAATATCTACTTCATACTGTGAAGTCCCTTTCTGAATGTCTAGCAGCCAAAGACAACAATCTTTGTTCAGAATGACTCCTTTCTAGATAAAGGGTTTTCAATGGGTGAGAGACAAGGAGCTAGCTGTGTAAGCTATAATTTGAAGTACTGGGAATGACCTCTTTAACCATCTTCTTCAGTCTCAACAATTCCCATTATGTGAGTCAACTGATGGTAGAGGACACCAGAGGCACACGGGCAGCAGGATCCACCCCTATGCAGTGCTGTGGAGTAGAAGGGAAAATAATTTCCTTGGCTCATTTATTTTTCATGACTGGTTCTTTGGCTGGTTATTCATATATTACCTTTCCCTTTGTTTTCTTGGTGGGAAATGGGAATGAATTTGAAGGTTTTTGTGAGAATTACTATACCATAGAAATGTTTCATGTACTCTTGGTGGTGGTTGATGCTCGTAAGGTTGTTGGGAGCATTTTAGCATAATGATAGGGGAATCTTGTTTAAAATGGCCAGATCAAGTTCTAGCCTTTTAATAGTCTTTGATTTGGGGTAAGATATTTAGACTAAGACACATTTTCCTTATATGTTAAAGTGAATGAATCAGACCTTATGATCGAGAAAGCCCCTGCTAGCTCCCAAATTCTTTTGAGTCAGGGTCTCAATCTCTTGCCTAGGCTGGAGTGCAGTGGTACTCTCATGGCTCACAGCAACTTTGAATTCCTGGGCTGAAGTGATGCTCCTGCCTCAGACTCCCAAAGTGCTGGGATTACAGGCTGAATTCTTATATTTGCTAAAGATTTTTGTCTAGATTTCTTCATGCGAGCTACCCTACTCCTTTCAGTCAAAAGCTGAACACAGACGCTTCCAAGACATACAGGATGAGACTAGACCAGTTGATGATGTGGGTGCTCTGGACTTGGTGGGAGAGACCCGGGTTGTGGAAAAACCAGATCATGTAGGGAGAGAAACATTTATATAAGGAAAAAAAAATAGAAAGAAACCTTACTGCAGGGGTGGGAGGGGAATGTAGAAACATGCGACACACACCTCTAGGTTGTGGTTCTTAAACTTGAGTGTGCATCACAATCACCTGGGAGGCCGGTTAAAACAACGACTGCTGGCTCCACCTCCAGAGTTTCAGACTCAATAGATCTGGTGTAACACATGAAAATGCGCATTTCTATCAAGTTCCTGGCAACGCTGATGATGCTGGTTGTAGGGAACTCAGAGAACCATTGTTCCCTGTCATTTTCTCATTTTTAGGTGTTGCTGTCTGAAAGTGAGCATGTTAGTTATAAAGTAGACTCAAATAGTAGAGGACTGAATGGGTCTTTTTCTTTTTTCTTTTCTTTTTTTTTTTTTAATCTCCTTTGGAGTTGATTCCAGGCTTGGTATTGAAAGGGACTGCCCCTTGGGACAGTGGCTATTGTCACTTCCTATTGCTTTTCTGTGCTATAGGAAGGTAGACAGCTACTCATTTTCTCTCTGCTGCCATCCTGAGGAAAATAGAAAACAGGATATGCATTCATTTATTTTCTCATTTAACAAATATTTATTAAGTTCTTACTGTGTTGTAATCACTTTTCTAGAAGCTAGGGATCTAGCAGTGAACAAGACCAACAAAAAGCCATCTACTCATGGAGCTTCTATTCCAGAGTGTGGTGAAAAGAATTCAAGAAATTTCTGCATCCCAAAAAAGACAATTTAGTGATCAGTTGGATATTTTATTGATCACCTACTCTACACCCATCACCCCAATATACAGCTGACAGTAGGGTGAGACTACCATATGATCCACACCCTCAGAGTTTGATTTCAGGAGTATTTATGGAGAATGCTAGAGTTTGATTTCAGGAATATTTATGGAGAATGCTTCATTTTTTCACTAAGTGATAAGTTATGTGATACTTAAGTTGTGTGACACTTAAGTTATTTTAAGGCTGGTAGTTCAGAGGAAGGACAACCATCATGTGGGCTGAAGAACTATCATTTGGCTTTTGGATTCTGCTCTCCTGTCTATAACAAGCACACCTTGTGCTCACAGTAAAGCCCGTACTACATAGCACCACATGGCCCCAAGGTCTGACCTACTTCCTGCTCAGATAAACTTCCGGACGTAGTGCTGCTATGGCCCACATTGTGGGGTGACAAACACTAGGACAAGACTCCCACGCTTCCTCTTGGCACTCCCAGCCTTGCTTTCCAGGGAAACCTGCAGGCTAGCTTCCATTTGTAAATCAAGCACAAGCACTTTGGATTCTGGGGAACTTTCCTATTACAGCTGTGTTTTGTCATTATGCAGCAATATTTAACTAGCATGTTTCTATAAACATAAAAATCTGAGGTAAAATTACAAAAAGGCTAAACTGAAACATACAGAAACAAAAGCAACTTAAAATCAAGACATACTGGGGCTGGCATCAAACTTATAAAAACAATCTAGCACAGAGTAGATGACAACTGCATGTTGAAAGTATGACTACTCAACCAGCTGCCAACCAATCAATACAACTTTACTTTTTGTCAAAAGGAAGCTGAAAAGAGGACAAAGATTTAAGTTTAAATGTTCTTTCAGTGTCTCTGAAGGAAGTCATCAAACCAGTCGATTTTTTTCAAGTTAAAAAAAAAAAAAATCTTCATATCATAAAATAGGCAAATTTGAATGCCCCAGTACAATCAACTTGGTGATTATTTAGGGTACCAGATTATTCACTGTCCCAGGTGGTCAGGTAGTTGAGCTAAGGATAGAATTCATTCCTTCTAGTAAAGGCAGTGTGCAGTCTAGTTAATAACATGGGCTCTGGAATTCAGATGGAGATTTGGTGACACTCTCAACCTTTGCTCTGAATCTCCCACCATACTACTTCGAACACAGTACTTTATACAGAACGCCAAAGTCCAAGGCATATGTCTGAGAATAAATTTATGTCCTAGGAGCTTCAATATAAGAATATGAGTTTTTTGTTTAGTTGGCTTATTGTGTATATTAAAAAGTGAGTGTCATGTGTGGAATGGGCATTAGGCTATGAAACAGACACTGGGTCCTTTAGAGGCTCTCACATTATCTGTGTGACCTTAGGCAGGTCCATGAACCTTTCTAGGCATCACTAATTTTTCTGTAAAGATTTACTAAAAAAAAAAAAAAAAAATCTAGTTCATGTTTTTACAATCCCTTTGAAAGCAGCTAGATTTGGTAGCCCTTTGAGATGAGCATCTATGTGGGCAGACAGCATCCTCGGTGGAAACCTCCCAGATCCCCCATCCTGCTTCCCATTGCGTCGGTGGCAGGTGCACTAGTATACAACTAGCAAAAGAGGGAGGAACAAAATGGAGAGAGGCCTCTCCAGCTGTGCCCAGCAAGTTAACCAAAGCTGGCCCACCCAGGGTCTGTCCATGCTCAGGTCTTCGGTAGTAACACCAAAGAAAAATAGACAAAACAGGACCTTCATTCTTTACAAACATCCTTTCAGCTGCAAATAGTTTTCTTTCATCTTTCTTTTTTCCCCTCCAAGCTACTTTTGGTGCGCATTTTCACCTGATTTCACCTGCATGAAAGTATTATTGGGGTGGTGGGCCCTGTGTGATTTGTTCAGGTCCTGCAACCCCTAGGGTTGGCTTTGCATGTGGGATCAGGATGGTCTGCGTTGGAGGTCTTTTGCTTCTTAAATATTAATGAAATCAGCCTCTTCCAAGAATGTCCTCAAATCCCCTGAAGGTTCTTAAATGTTGCAGTTTGCATTTAGCTATTTACATTAGCAAAGATTGTTGTACAAACAGGTTCTGGCGGCCTGTCAGTCAGAGCCCTGCTGGCTTCGCTTCACAGAAAGATACAGAAGTGTCAGTTAAATGAGCCCAGCAGGCATTTAACCTCTGGGTCTGGAAAAATGTTGACTCATTGAGTGATTTGGGAGGTGGGATTACAGACCTATTTGGTTAAAAAGCTTGAAGCCGTATGAATGTCTTCTTTTGAGAAATGTCTGTTCATATCCTTTGCTCACTTTTTGATGGGGTTGTTTGTTTTTTTCTTGTAAATGTGTTTGAGTTCTTTGTAGGTTCTGGATATTAGCCCTTTGTCGAGTTGATGGGTGCTGACGAGTTGATGGGTGCAGCACACCAACATGGCACAAGTATACATATGTAACAAACTTGCGCGTTATGCACATGTACCCTAGAACTTAAAGTATAATAATAATTAAAAAAAAAAAAAAAAAGCTTGAAGCGCCTCAAACCAAAGCTAGTAAAAATAGTGATTAGAGCTAACATTGATTAATTAACTGTACCAACAACTGTGCTAATAATCTCCAGAACAAGTTATCATGTATAAACATTTTATTTCTATTTTATATGTGTGGGAACACAGGCACAGGGAAAAATATCTTGATCAAAGTCCCAGACCAATAAGCGTTGGTAGGCAGTCTCTTTCCAGATCCTATGCTTTTAACTATTAGTCCACATGACCCTTTGAAAATGTATTCCTTATAGGTGTACAACTTGGCATAGACACTTTCTGGAACAATTTAATACCTATTAAAATGAAGTAATTAATTCAGGAATTCCACTTACTGATGTCTACTTTAGAAAAATATACCCACTCATTCACCAAGAGGCATTGACTGTATCATGATATTAATAAAAAAAATTCAATGACCTGAGTAGACATTAGTAGGGAGGTAGATGAATAAACAGTAATTTATTCATTCTATGGAATAGGACATAACTATTAAAAATAAAGCAACTAATATTACATCATTTACGTAAAACCCGAAAACAATATTGCCTATTTTCTCTGGGTCTATACAGGTGTGTAAAGATCTGGAAGAATGCATGCAGAGTAATAGCAGTGGTTATTTCTGGGACAGGGTAGAAGGGAAGGTAACAGAGCTGGTAATCAGAGGGGCTCTGGCCTTATCTGTCAAGTTTTCATTTTCATGTTTTATAATTCATTTTCATGTTTCATTATTGATTTTCATGTTTCACTTATGCAATGAAAAGAAATAGAAATTGAGACATAGACATATACATTAATTAATTGATTAGAACTATTTTTCACAAAGGATTTCAGCTCTGGAAAACCCCTGAATAGGAATTTGGAATCACAGGATGGTGGGGCTGGAAGGGACCCTAGAGATTTTCTAGTCTAACCCACATGTTTCACCAGTGGAAAAAGTGAAGCTCGGGGAGATTATGTAGCTTGTCTACAGCCTCACAAAGAGTACTCATCTCAGTGAGCCTGGGCTGCAAGACTTCTGGCACCCTGGGAGTGCTCACACCCCCACTATGAGCTTGTCAACTAGGGCTCCATCAGCAGATGAATCCCTACAAAGTCCTCCCTGGCAAAGTCATGGAGAGGTTGGCCCCAGGCTGGGTGGACTTGGGATATATGCTCTAGTAACTCTCAGCATGAAGAACTGCTGAGCCCCTCAAATTAAAAAGCCTGTGGCCATATTTTTCAGAGACTTTATGACAATTCTTCCACATGCATATTCATCATGAAGGAGAGTGTTTCTATATTTGAAACTACATTTTTCTTGTTTGTTTTGGGTGGCTGGGTGACTTGGATTTTTGTTTTTAATTCTTCTTTGAGAATAAAGAGAAGGAAAAATCCTACATTGCTTTCAGCTTGTGCAGCCTCCCCAGAGGTGTGAGATATAAACACAGTCTGTTTCCTGTATGGCTTTCCCAAGGGCACTGAAAATGTGATATTTAATTGGCTGTTCCATGTCTTCAGTTCCTTGGTAAAACAGCAGACACATCATGAAATGAGAAAGAGCATCTGTGGCTGAATCATGGTGAGCAAGAGCAGCTCAGGAGAAAAGAGCAGCTTCCACGTGTACTTCAGACCTCAGATGCTCAGAGAAGGAGACACTTACAAGCTTATATTAACCTTAAAAATAAGTATTTCAGAAGTTTATATGGGGAGGAACCACCCTCTGTTGCCTTTTCTTTCACTCATCTCCCAGAGATCCAGCCCAAGCCTAGGTATCTCAGCATGTTTTTAAGGAAAAAAAAAAAAAAAGAGAAACACTTTCGTTGTTTTTATAGGAAGGAATAGTAATAATAGTAACTAACTTACCAAGTGCTTTTTTCTATGTAAAACCTTTTTTTTTTTTTTTTTTTTTTTTTTGTTGTCGTTAATTTTTTTGTAATTAAGTTGACTTTTTAGAACAGTTATAGATTTATGAAAAAATTAAATGAAAAGCATGGAGGGTTCTTATACACAACCCTCCCCCATCCCAAAGCTCCCCTTATTATTAACATCTTGCATTGGTGTGGTATATTTGTTATAGCTGGTGAGCCAATATTTATACATTATTACTGAAGCTTATAGTTTACATTAGGGTTCACTCAACATTATCCATTCTGTGGGTTTTGACAAATGTGTAATGACAATGTGTCCACCATTGCAGTATCATAAAGAATAGGGCAGTTTCACTGCCCTAAAATTTCCCTATGGTCCACCTATCCATCCCTGCTTCCCTACCTCTGAACCCCTGGCAATCATTGATCTTTCTACTGTCTGTATAGTTTTGCCTTTCCCAGGATGTTATATAGTTGGAATCATACATTTATTTTTAAAATCAGATTTATTATGGTAAGTTAACTCTTTTTAGGTATATAGTTCTGAGTTCTAACAAGAGCGTAAAGCAGTGTGACCACCACCACCATCACCAAAACCAAGATATAGAGTGCTTCTACCACCCCAAGCAGTTCTCTCATTCATGCCCCTTTATATGAAGTTCTTCAATAAACTCTTTCAATCCTCCCAACAACCCTTTGGGGAAGCTTCTCTCACTGTCTACTTTAAGGGATCTAGGCACAGAGAGGTTTAGTGATTTTCTCAAGTTCACACAGTAACTAAAGTGGTAGAACCAAGATTTGAACCTTAGTGATATACCTCCAGAGTCCGTGTTCCAGTGTCCACTTGTAATGGTTTAATGTCCTGCTTGTGCACTCCAAAAACAACGACACTGTATTGAGTCACAGAACACATTACGCTAAGGAAGACTTACCTCCCAATTTGCTAGTAAAATACATAGGCGCCCCTCCCGCCCCCAACAAAATGGAAAGGGCTTTCCTAAGGTCCTAAGGTCATTGATGGGATGGAACTAAAACCCAGGACTCCAGTTTTAAATACAACCTCAATAGCATGCTTTGCTCATAATAGGTACTTCATAAATATCTCTTCATCTGACAAGAAGAATATTTAAATTATCAAGAGTAATGATCATAAACAGGGTGACTGTAAACCTGAGAAGCTCTAAGATGCTGCATATGTTCAGCTTTGAGGCTGTGCCAGTATTTGAGACTGCTCTCCTTGTCAGAGTGTGAAGGGGGCCTCACATACATTAGAAGATGTAGGGCAGCACCATAACACTGATAAATTCTGAGGCCTTCTTAGAGGCTCTGATGCAACAGCAAGAGATAAAAAAAAATAAACTATACATGTGAAGCTAGAAAAATCACACAATACTCCCTCACTTCCCACCCTTCCTTACCTTCCACCACCACTTGGAGAAAAAGTCTTATTGCTGACAGCTGAATCCCCTAAGGTAATCTCTGGAACTCCTCACCTGGTGGAATGTGGAAAGCCAAAAAGGACCTAAGCTAGTTCCCTCCAGCTCTTTCATAAGGCCCTAATCCACTCATGAAGGTGGAGTGTCATGATTTAATCACTTCCCCCAAAGGCACCGCCTCTTACTACTACCACAATGGGGGTTAAGTTTCAACATGAATTTTGGAAGGGACACACATTCAAACTACACTAGTATTCGTGTCTTACAGGACATTGTCTCTTTTTAAAATATTTTATTTTAAGTTGACAAAAGTGTTTATATTTATCATGAACAACATGATGTTTTGAAATACATGTTCATTATGGAATGGCAAACATGAGCTAATGCACGCATTACCTCACACAGTTATTTTTTGTCATGAGAACACCTAAAATTTATTTTTAGCATTTTTCAAGAATACAGTATATTGTTGTTAACTGCAGTCACCATGTTGCACAATAGGTCTCTTTAGCTTATTCTTTCTCACTGAAATTGTGTATCCTTTGACCAACATCTCCAACTTCCCCACCACCCCAGCCTCTGATAACTACCCTTCTGCTCTCTGCACTTTCATGTTAATTGCAGTAATAGTCACAAAAGCCAAGATATGGAATCAACCTAAGTGTCCATCAACAAATGAACGGATAAAGAAAATGTGATCTGTCTGTCTCTCTGTCTCTCTCTCTCTTTCTTTCTCTCTTTATATTGGTACTCTCTCTATATGTACACATACATATGTATATATAAAATTCCATTCTATCAATGACTTTGGTAACCTTAGGAAAGCCACTTCCCTTTTGCAGGGGTGGGGGGTGTGGGGCATATGTATTTTACTGTTGTAGACACCAGAGTATCTGCAGGAGGCTTCATGGAGCTTGACTACATCATGAAAATGAGCAGGATTTAAGTAAGTGGCTGGAACAGTGCCTGGCACATAGAAGGCTCTTAATAAATATTTGTTGAATAAAAAAGGAAAGGAAATACGTATCTTAGGGGATATACATATATATACACACATATATGTGTGTGTGTATATATATATATATATCATATACATATCTATGCCTCAGTGTGGGCAGAGGCACAGAGGTGGAACTGACCCCAGTCAGCCTGAGGCAGAAGAAACTAGATCTTAGACATGGTGAGTATAGGAGTACTAGATTGTCATGACCCAGAAGGAAAATGACTCTGACTGTGCCAGACCCCACAAGGTGTCTTATTTGAGCCTAACAATAACCTCCACATGTGAATTTTTACTGTCTCTATTTCTTATATGTCACTATTTAAGCTTCAAGTGGTAAAAAATTTGCTCAAGATCACACACCTAGTGATTAATGAATTAGTAATTCAAACTCTGTTTTGTCAACCTTTAAAACCTTCGTTCTTTCTACTGCCTTACAGTCTTTCTTAGGGAGCTGGTGTGATCAAACCTAGACATCCTCCATCAGTTCTTGATGAAGGGAAAAAGAAAAGTGGTGATTTATGAAATTGGTCACAGTTTTACATACTTCAAAAAGGGTAGTAAAGGGAGAGAATGGAAGAAGGGGACTCAGCTGACAGGCTTGAAATTGAAAACTGGCAACAATAATAGGAAGAACAAAATATAAATGTTATTTGACACAAACCAAAGCAACAAGACACAAGAGGTGAAGGGGATAGTGAAGCAGTAAAGGTTAACTATAAGATTTTGGGACTGATAAGGTAAAAAAAAAAAAAAAATATATATATATATATATATATTGCCTTAGAAAGAAAAGACTGGCCCAAGAAATGGAATCATGTGGGTGAGGGGAAGAAAATGACAAGCTTTGTTTGGGATATGATGATTTGGAAATGATAGTTAGAGACATAAATGGAAATATGCTGCAGGCATTTGAAAATGAGTCTAGATAAAGATCAGGCTAAAATACAAAATTGGAAGCTGGCTGTATTGAATAAAGTCATGAGTCCAAAGCAGGAAGTGTAGAACAGAACCTTGAATCACACCCACAACGGGAAAAAGACAAAGAGAATTCAAGAAAACTACTAAATAGAGAGTAGCTAAAGGATGAAGACATAGCTACTAAATAGTAGCTAAAGGACGAGGACATCGATGGATGGAGGGATGGATAGATAGATTATAAGCTGTAGATAGGTAGACAGGGAACTTTTTATGAACAAGAGGTAGTAGAGTTTATGGAGAAAGTGATTAACTGTTACATGACATATTTACAGTGTATTAGGATACTAGTTTAGCTTCTATAACTGAGAAATCAAAATGGTAGTGTTAGATGGTTCAGGGCTAATATGGTGATTCCTCAATCGTCAGAATCCCAGGCCCCTTCAGCCTTATTGCTCTGCTTCCTTGGCACTGGGCTTCCATCTCATAATCTAAGGTAATTCCTTCACTTCTTGCATACATTTTTATTCAAGACTACAGGAAGGAAGAAAAGGAAAATGGGAAGGGCTTGCCTTAAGAGTTGTATGTATCATTTCAGTTTAGATCCCATGGCCACACCTAGCTACAAGGGAATCTAGAAAATGTATATTTCAGTTGGGCAGCTGTGTGCCCAGATGAATTTTAACTTCTTACTATATATAATAAAGAAAGCATGATATGGAAGGACCACTAACAGTCTTCACTACAGATGGATAAGATAATAATTCAAAAAAGACCCTTGAATTTGACAAGCTGTTGGCTACTAAAAAAGGCTATGTATCTCTTCTTCCTGCCTCCGATTTTGCTGTCTTCCAATTCATTGTCCATACTGCAATTAGAAGTAAGTTTCTAAAAAGTGTGACTCCTCTGCTTAAAACTTTCATTGGCTCCTCAGTGCTTTTAAGATAAAGTTCCAAACTTTAAACATAGCTAAGATCTCATAAGTAGAACCCTACTTACCTTTGAAGACTCATCTCTCTTTACTCTCCTCCCTCACACAGTCTATTACACTCTGCATACCTCCCTCAATTTCTTCAGCTGACTGGAACATCGTGTTTTTTCCCTAGTGCATCTGAGGATTTGCATCCCCTGTTCCCTCTTCTTGGTATGCTTTTCACGACTTTGCTTGGATTCCTCCTATCGTCCTTCAGGTTGGATACCGTGTCTACCAAGGTGCTTTCACTGTCCTTCTAAGACTTTTATTCATAAAGTTTTGTTCTGTGTTCCAGAAGCACCCTGCTTGTCACATGTACCACTTACCCAAATCTGCTTTGTAGGGCTCAGTTTCTCTGTGTTACCCACAAAACTATCAGCTCATTGAGGAAAGAGTAATCTCAAATCCAAATTTGTACACCAGAGGTTATCCCATGGCCAGTAAAGAGTATGAGATCCCAAACTATTAGTTCAAAGGAAGAAAGGCGTAACTATAATGAGAAAAAGACCCCAAAGCCATCATGTATTGAAGCAAGTGAAAACACTAAATTTCCTGCCCACTCACTGCTATTTCTTAGGCTCAGGCTCCTCTGCTACATAATGAGGGACTTGTAACTCTGCTGACAAATGGCAAAGAAAATGAATTACTTTGACAAGGAACATTAAAGCATGGCATTCATCTTACATCCTGAAACATTGTTGGATGCCATGGTTCCACGTCTTAGAGTTAGTCAGATTGTTTTTGGCAATTCCCATTTCAAGGCGGTGGGGGGATGGGGGGTTGGGAGGAATTGTCTATTGCAAAGGAATCATCCACAACCCGCTATTTAGCAGAGCTGTAAAAGCTTATTTGAGCATTACCATGGCAACCACTGGCCTAACACTGCACTGTAGTATACTTGTCTAGACAGCACCAAATTCATCAGCACTTTCTCTTTTGTATGCCTGATTTTAAACAGGCAGGTGTGTATCCAAGGTGCTACTGGGACAGAAAAAAATTTTCTCCATGTAGGCAAATGAGAGTGTCAGAAGCATCCTGTGAGCATCTAAATGGCTAGCATTGAAATCTGTACTAATTTGAAAGCTTTTAGCATTAGTCTGTGTTTTTCTTTTTAAATAAAACCTTAGTAGAAATAAAGAGCTAGAAATATATCCATATGGCCTGCCAACTGTGTCTAAAAATAGCTGATGTGAAAGAAAGAACTTACTAACTTTTAAATTTATATCAAACTAAGAATCAATAATGCTTTTTAATTGTATTCTTCTTGTCCCTAGTATTTGGACACAATACCAAATTGATACCAAAGACTATAAATCAGACATATATTAGCTTAGAGTTTTTATAGTGTTCTCTTCAATGGAGGAATCTGGATAGGACCAAACCTTCAGGACCCACCAGTTGAGTTTTACTGAAACTCAGGGTCATGCATACGTGAGGAAAGAGCCTTTCCTAGGTCTTGCTTGGTCTTGAATCTTTGGCAGTGTTGCAAGAACCACACCAAAGGTCCTCCAGGAATATTTTGGAACAGAAGAGCTAGAAAGAATACATGTACATTTCCCTTCAGACTTGATACAACTAGTGGTTTTGGCTAGCTTATGGATTTGAATAAAAACTTTGAATTATATTTGTATATAGTTAACTGTGTGTCTTGTATCTGTATGTGTAATTTATTCTAATTTGCTAGTAAACAATTGGAGCCATTTGGCCCAGGCCTCACATTCATAGAAGCCATAAAAGTTAGAAATTTGACCTTGTCTCCAAACAAAGATATACAAATAGAGACAGGATGACCAGATGGCATTTATCAGATAACTTTAAACTTGGGTCTATTATTGGACCATACTGCTTTGCAGGACATTATGAGTTAGTATAGTTTATAAATCCCACTATGATTGCATGGAGATAATACTTATATCACATTGATTTGTGTGTGTAAAAAACATTAGTTTGTTAAATGTAATATTATGTGCTATGGACTGTTTATGTCTTCCCAAAATTAATATGTTGAAACACTAACCTCTAATGTGATGGTATTTGGAAGTGAGACCTTGGGGAAGTAATTAGGGTTACATTGGGCCATGAGGGTAGAGCCCATGTAGTAGGATTTACTCCCCTACAAAAAGAGAAAGAGACTCAAGATTTTTCTCTCTCTGTGCATTCACTAAGGAAAGGCCATGAGAGGGTATGACAGGAAGAGGACCCTCACAGAGAACCCAACCATTTGGTAGCTTGATCTTGTATTTCCAGTCTCTAGAACTGTCAGAAATAAACGTTTGCAGTTTAAACCACCCAGTCTGTGGTATTTTGTAATAGCAATCCAAACCAAGACAGTGTGTAAAAAAAGAAAAAAAAAAAAAAGTGTGCCTTGTCTTCGTTTTAAAATATGTGTCAGTAGCCTCATGGAACTGAGGAAGCTTAGGTCTTTGTCACAGCTCAGAAATCTCTGGCATGTGTCATCACCTTTGTTAGTGTTTGGTCCCCTGAGATGTTTTTATTGACTTTATGACATGTAGTAGATGCATAATGAAACATTAGTTTAATTAATACATGAATGAATGAACAATGGATATGAATGAAATAAATAAATTTTGGTTTCTAATCAACTTCTCTTAAATTATATACAAATAGCTATTAAATGCGCCTTAGGCATGGTTAAGCAAGTGAAAGAAATCTGATAAACAAGGAGCAAATCCAGGAAAATATAGATTTTGGTATTACTTCATGGAACTGTGAAGCCAGACAGATGCAGAGGGTAGTAAAATATCACTAATTAGGAAAACTCAAAGGAGAAGGTAAATTTGAGTTACTGAAAAGTGAGCTACAGAATATTTTTTAAAGAAGTAAAGTTTCAAGAGAACTAGCAGTATCCAGGCAGCCCTCCTTGCTACCAAGATGCTCAAGAGAAGGTCAGCCCCGTTGAAAGAACAGTAAAGGAAGAGCCCAAGAGATCCGTGAGCTAAGTCTGCTCCTACAAAAGTAGAAATGAAGCCAAGAAAAGCAGCAGGAAAGGATAAATCTTTAGACAAAAAAATGCAAACAAAAAGGTAAAGGGAGCAAAGGGAAGTGACTAATCAAGATACCAAATAAAATTTACCTGCAGAAAACAGAGAAACTAAAAATGAGGAGAGTCTAGCCTCTGATGAAGTGAAATGAAAGAAGCCAAGTATGGTTAATATTGTATATCATGCTTTATCGGTGATTCTTGTCTTCCCTCTTGTAAATCCACAGGAATATTTTTATTAACCATTTTGTAAATGCAAGTTTTTACTAGTTCTAGAAGCATTTTTAAGAAAGGGGAAATCCCACCTTTTCTCATTTTTTAAGTGCAATCTTTTTTTAAGAGGTAGAATTATTTTCTGGTTGTTTATTTTTTATTTTTTTGGTGTAACCAGAAAATCGTGGGATATTGAATTATGGGAGACTGTGATTGTCTTGGGTATCAGCTTAATATTCTAGCTGGTGGTACTTTTTATCCTGTAATACAAAGCATACTAAATGGCAATACAGAGTCATAGTTACACACTTAACGTGTCTTGAACATTTAAAATTACTTCTATTCCCATGGGGTTTCATTTTGTTTCGTTTCTTTTCTTTTTTTGGTAGAATTACCAAACCACTCCTTGATCATAGCTTTCCATGCCAGAATTACATGCACTCTGTAACATCTTTGGTCATGTTAGTCCTGTTTTCCTAGTAATTTTGTGAAAGATTAAAAATTTGAGTGTGTAGTATATCTGATATTAAATTGTGCTGTTTTGGAACTTATGTAACAGCTTATATCAACCTTTCAAGATAGTAATACTTGATACCTTCTTAAGGAAAATTTGCTTCCAGATTTTAAGCTGAAAAGTCACTAGAATAACTGTTTGAAAAAGATTTATAACACATGACATTTTACATTTTGGGTATGTCTGTTAACAATTGTGTACAAATTGTAACGTCTGTGTACTAATTCTCAACCATTTAAATCTCAATTATGAAAGAAAAAAATATGCCTTCAGAGGGTGACATCAGCAAGATGACAGAATAGGAGTTTCCAGGGCTCATCCCCTCACAGAAACATCAATTTGAACAACTATTCATACATGAACATCCTTTCACAAGAGCTCTGGAATCCAGGTGAGAGACTATAGCACCTGTGCAGGGCACAGAAATTAAAAAAAAAAAAATGCATTGAGTGAGGCAGACAATTTCACATTATGTTTGTTACTCCACCCCAAGCCCACACAGTGCAGTATGGAGAGAGATATCCTCCAAGTAGAGGAAGGAGAGTGAAGTGAACATGCAAATTAACCTTAGACCCTAGCACAAGGCCTGCCCTATTGAACCATGATTCAAAGCTGGTTTTTGCAGTCCGAAGGCACCAGGCAGACCTCTGTGGCCCCAGGCTCCAGACCCACCCCAGCACCAGGCTGGCCCTCAGAGTTGCAGAATCCAGTCCTGCACCAGTGCCAGGCCAGCCCACATGGGCCCAGGCTTTATAATATTTATTAGTTATATCCATGTAAGATATATAATAATAATAGAAAGATAAATAATCACTAGGTTGCTGTGAAGATTCAATAATTTAGTAAACACAATTTGCATATAAGAACACTGGCTCATAGCACTTGTTAGGAATTATTGGGGTATTTTATCTTCAGAAACATAGTTAATTTGAGAGCAGAAATTTCAAAAGTAACAATAACAGGCAACAATGGAATATATTTTTCAATGGCTAAGAGAAAACAGCTATTAATATAATGTATATCAACTAAATATTCAAGAATGATGGCAAAATAAAGAAGTCTTGAAATAAATGAAGACTGGGAGGGATCACCAGCAACTCTTTGGCTCTGTATTTCCTATTAAATATTACCTTTCCATATGTAAGAAATTTATCCAGATGGAACAAATGAGATACAAGAAGCAATGATGAGCAAAAGAATGCTTTAAATTGTGCATAAATATAAATATTCATTAACTGTAAAAATAATTATTAATTTGAAGTTTATAAGAGGAAATTGGAACTAAAATTTTGAACAATTTAACATAAGATGAGAAAGAAAATAAAAGTCAGGTAGTCTAACTGCTGAATAAGGTTTAGGAGGATAGTAGTAATGCTAACTAAGTATAGAATTTTATGTCAGATAGTCACATTAAAAAAAGCAAAACAGTGGAAATTATTTTTATACATTTTATACTTGTTTTGGATTTCCACAGCAGCATTCTTTTTTCACTTTATAACTCTTTTATTCTATCTTTTTAAACATACATTTTATATGCAAATATGTATACTGAATATTAATATTGCATCAGATTTGTTTTCATATTTACCTGCTATACCTTTCTATTATACCTATACTTGTCCTTTTACTCTTAGCCTTCCATTATCTTTTGTCCCTCTGTTAAAGAGCATATAGCCAACATTTAAGAAATCAAATCTGAGACTCTTTGTTAACTAAATAACTTAGGCTGTTCACACTTATTTTGTTTAGTGGCCCAGGCTTTAGACTATCCTCTGTGAATCCCGGTTATAGGCCTATCTCTACAGACCCAGATTCCAGATATACCTCAATGGACCCAGAAACCAGGGCAACCAGCCTGAGGACTTCAGCAACATGGTTGCCTGTACACCCCACCATCCAACACTTCCAGAATCTCTAAATGGACTGACTGGTAAAGGGTTTTCTCAGCTAAAACCAGTCTGTAAAGACTGGAGGAGGTGCCTACCTCTTCAAATGCTCAAACATCAACACAAATCCTCAATGATCACTAATAATCAGGCTCAAGAATCATAATGACATCAACAAAGGAACAAAATAAAGCACCGGTAACTGGCCATAAAGAAACAGAGATCTACAAATTGCCTGAAAAAGAATTTAAAATGATCATCTTAATGAAGTTCAATGAGCTACAAGAGAACACATATGGACAACTACACAAAATCAGGAAAAAAATAATTTCAACAAATAAATATAAACCATTAAAAAAAAAACCAAACAACAGAAATTCAGGAGCTAAAGAATACAATGACCCAAGTGAAAACTTCCATATAGAGCTTAAATACTTTCACAGTAAACTCAGTCAAGCAGAAGCAGCAATCAGCAAGCTTGAAGAAAGGACATTTAAAATAACCCAGAGGAACAAAAAGAACAAAGAATTTTAAAAAGTGAAGAAAACTTATGGGACTTTTAGGACACCATCAACAGAATCAATGTATGTATTATAAATGTCCTAAAAGGAGCAGAGAGAAATAACGGGTAAAAAAGTCACTTTAAAGAAGTAACAGAATCTTCCCAAATCTGAAGTGGGAAATGAACATCTAGGTTCATTAATCCCAAATAATCAAAAACGGATTAAACATAAAAAAGATCTTCACCAAGACACATTATAATCAAATTTTTTTGCCAAAGACAAAGAGAATTCTGAAAATAGCAAGAGAAAAGCAACTTGTCACACAAAATGGAACCTCTATAAAACTATCAGTGGATTTCTTAGCTAGGAAGAGTGGAATAATATCATAAGTACTAAAAGAGGAAAACTCAATCAGGAATATCACACCCAACAAATTTGCTCTTCAGCAATGAAGGCGAGAGAGATAAAGACTTTCTCAGCAAAGCAAAAGTTGTGGGAGTTCATTACCATTGAACTTGCCTAACAAGAAATGCTGAAGGGAATTCTTCAAGTTGAAATGAAAGGACACTAATAACAACTTGAAATGTATGGAAATATATAATGTAAAAATCTAGTCAAATATAGTCAAATTTAAAACACTCTAATATTGTATAGGTGGTATACACATTACCTTTATAGCATAAAAATTAAAAGGCAAAAATGGTAAAAACTAAAATAATTCGTTAATGTATGCATAATATAAAATATGTGAATTGTGACAGCAATAACATAAAACATCAGGGCAGAAGAAGTTAAAGTGCAAAGTTTTGGGATGTGATAGAAGTTAAGTCTATCAATTTAAAATAGAATGTTATAACTCTAAAATATTTATATAAATCCCATGGTAACCACACAGAACTTGGTACTAGTTTCTGCTTAACTAAATTCACAATATCCTTCTGTTACCCTTGAAAATCCTCTGGAAGGAATGTAGTTACAAACTACATTGTCTCTAGCATAGCAAATCATATTTCATGGGAAAATATGTCCATGTTTCAAATTTATTATTGAAATTGAGGCTCTAGAAGTTTGGAGAGTGGAGATATCACAGACTTTTTCCAGCCAACAATTACTGAAAAGAGCTTAGGAGTCGGTAGGTGCATCAAGGAGTCGCATCTTATACAAAGATATGACTCTAAACTCTGTAGATGTTGGGAATCATGTCAGAATGAAATGAGATAACATATAGAAGTCTACAAGAAAGTATCAGCACTCAACAGCAATGTTTCATAACAACAATACAATCACACCAGAGTTTTCCATCCAGAAGGCCCATAGATATTTCAGGGTAAATCACAGAATGCTGACCAGAGAGGCTTGTCAGTAAACGCATCTTGGACACTAGCCTTCCAATCTATAAGATTCAAAAAACATGAAACATTAGCAGTAAGCAAAAGCTGAAATGTGAACTCTAACCCAATGTTTTCTTATCTCTACTCTGCTTATTGAGTAGAAGAGGGGTCTCTAACGTATTCTAAATCACTGACTCCTCTGAAACTCTAAGGCCTCCCACTAAGAAAAAATACAGGCCCATACTTATATAAACAAACCCTTACATATAATTCAAGGGTGTGCCCTAAGAAGGAGGGAGCCAGGTTTAAGAACTCCCCTGCCACCAGAATTTAAGGCTTTAAAAAAAAAAAAAAAATACCTTGTCTACCCTTCTAGTCTCCTCTATAGGCATTATGTCTTCCACTACAACCATATGACAGTGTATCAGACCATCTTTTGTGCCTGGCCTTATATCCTATTGGTCTACCTTTTAGTCCAGCTACGACTATAGAGACCAGTTTTCTGAAGGTATAACTTAACAATACTGCACTTCAGCTGTACCTCTTATCTCTTGATTTCTGTTCGGGGATGTTTCTGAAAGGATGGAAAGAATGCTGTTGAGAACTTTCTTGATATATAAAAACCTGAAAGTACAAAGTAGTTAACAATTCATGGGTCAACCCTTGACCAGTGGAGGAAAGGAACTGATGGATAATATCCCCATGTTGTAGCCTTCAGGGGCACAATTCTGAGGTGTGTTTTATATAGTTCTTCAGGGAGTCCGAGTAGAATTGTGCTCCAGATACCCACAGTAGGACCCTACTTGATAATGCACCCTTGTGTTCATTCTTTCCTATCCTTATTTCACTCTTCCAAAACTCCTGTACTTATTCTCTGGGATCATGTTAATAAATGGCATACATGCAATCCCTTTTCTAAGACTATACCTTCAGAAGAAACAAACTTAAGCACACAGATCTACACAAAACAACTGCAGTTCCACCTGTGTGCCTTTCCTGCTGCTCTTCCTTGAAGCTGAAATACCCTTCTCCTTTTCTATTAGGCAAATCTTTCTCTTTCAAACCCTTGCTCAAATATCTTCTGAATCACAGGTCATAAGCTGGATTTGCCTCTAGACCTATTTTGTTTGGTTCATAGTTTTCCTGTCAACATCTTTGCTATTCGTATTTGTTTACATGTTTATCTCCTTGACTTGTGGAGTTAAGGAAAAAGATTATATCTTATTCATCTTAGTATTTATAGTAGCAGTTTATAAGTATTTAATAAAATATTGTTGACCATTACGTGGATATGAGACAGCTTTGTAAAGAGTAATTGACTTAAGCTAATCTTACCTGGGTCTTTTAAAGGTGGCACGACCTTGGGAATATCACTTCAACATTCAGTCTCAGACTCAATTGAGAATGCATTGGACTGCAGGTAACAGAAAACTTAACTACAGTCTCCAATGAGAGTTTATACTATCATATTACAAAGTCCAGAAGCAAACTGCTGAGCCAATATTTCTGATTCTTTTGGTCTTTCCTCCCTGGTCTCATAATGCTTATGGTAGCTATAGTCCTTAAATTTACACACAAGGCAAGAAAACGAATGATGAAGAGAGATAGCTGTGTTGGTTCTTTTAATTAAGAAAGAAAACAGAACAAATAACAACCACCAAAAAAAAAAAAAACCCAAGCATACAAAGACTTCCCAGAAATACTAGCAGATCTTTTGTTTGAGTCATGAGCCTGAACCGTGTTATATACCCCTAACAGCAGGGCTATGACATATATGTGTGTGAGTGTGTGTGTATGTGTATAAATTATATAAGACACATACATATAATTAATAATGATATATACTTATGTCATTACACCTAAATCACTGAATAATGATTTAGTGTTTGTGAAAACAAGAACTAAATTGAGGAAAAGCACATTTCTGTCTCAAACACAATCAGGATTTTGTTAGCAATTTGGATGTGTTGATCGGATGAATGGATGTCAGGTGTCTTCCAAGTGTCTGCCACATTCCTACTCTGTAAAATGGAGTTAATGGTAACTAACCTACCAGTTCTACAGAGTCTCATGAGGTTCAAATAAGATAAATATATGTGAAAGGGCTTTGTAAAAAATACTATACAAATTAATATATTGTGCATATAATATTTTATCCAACACTAAATTCATTTTAGGTACATAAATATTTATTGAGACTTTATATTAATAAAAACTTTTGCTTCTACTTCTGACAAAGGGTCTTAAATAATATTATATATTGAACTAATGTGGTTTTTCTTTTGGAATGTATAGGACTATCCCCATAGCAACAATGGTAACCATAACAGAAAGTTCACCAACACTTCATTATAATTTAATGACAGGAAGGGAAGGAAAAATATCTTGTCATTTTAGTTGTACAGGAGAATTTTGGTAAGAACATACTGTAACTTGACCAGGACAACTGCACTCTTAAGAAAACAATAAAGAGAGCCAAAATACCCATTTAATAGCTGATTTCAAAGAGTCAGCATTCTGAGGCATGCTATCCTTGGATGTGATGTAGAGACATGGGCTGAATGGGAAAACCTTACATATTGAACCATCCACATCACCTCCTGTGACTCTGGTCATTGCCCTTCATGCTCTGGAAGCAGAATGCCTTGTGTTCCTCCAGCTAGGAAGAGACAACCACATCACAGCCTTAGGTTCTTGTTTAACTTTTTAAACCAATTTATCCTGCAGTAAAATTTTATTAAATATTAGGCTGCAACTTTGATAACTATGATTTGCTATGCTAGAGACAATGTAGTTTGTAACAGTGAAGATGAAGTCTGAGTATGTTTTGTGCATTGTACTACAGGGTTATGATTTCATGTATATTTGGTCAATACAGTATAATCTAGAAATATCATGACGTCTCATTCTGAAATACTTCAGAAGGTATTTTTTAAAAATACGGACATTTTCCCCCATTGAAACATTAAATTATCCCACTTATCAAAATTGACAATACTTTCTTAATTGTCTAATTAAATCCATGTTCAAAATTTTCCAGTTGTCTCCAGTATGTCCTTTAGAACTCATTTGTGCATACATCAAATAGATACACATATGTATCTATTTCTATATATGTGTTTTTTATAGATTATATATGTATCATTATGAATTCTACATATGGGTCATATAGATTATATATCTCACTATTATATGAATGTATATATATACACAAACACACACATATATATCATCATGAATTTCAAGGAATTAATTTATAATATTGTGGGGGCTGGCAAGCCTGAAATTTGTTGGGAGGCCAGCTGACAGGAAACCCTTGGGTAGAAGATGATGCTGTAGTTTTGAAGCAGAATTTCTTCTTCCTCAAGAAAATCTCAGTTTTGATCTTAAATTCTTTCTGTTCATTGGATAAGGGCCACAACATTATCAAGGATAATTTCCTTTTCTTAAAGTCAAGTGATTGTAAATGTTAACCATATTTACAAAATACCTCCACAGCAACACCTACATTAGTGTTTGGTTGAACAAGGAGATACTATAGCCTAGTCAAGTTGACACATAAAACTAACCATCATGGAATTATTTAGCTTATTCCTGTGGCCCTGTGCTGATCAGTGTAGTAGCCACTAACTTTTGAACACTTGAAATGTACTTAGTCTAAACTGAGGTGTGCCATAAGCACAAAGTCCACATCAAATTTAGAAGACATACTGCAGATAAAAAGAATATAAAGTATCTCATTAATAGAGTTTATATCACATATTGAAATAATAGTCTTTTAGATATATTGGGTTAAATGTCTTAATTATTGATATTAATTTTATTTCATTTTACTTTTTAAATGTTGCTACTAGAAAAATTTAAAATATGTATAGGGCACATATTTCTTTTGGGTAGTGCTAATCTAACTCCTGTATTTTCTGTAATCTAGAAATTAGACTCTAAAGGTTTAATTAGATGAGTTAGCAAAATTGCATTGTAGATGGTGTTATATACTTCATATAACAATAGAAAGTATTATATTGACACTATCAGTTATTTACGATTTGGCCACTGGAATGAGGTGACGACCCTCTGATTCCTCTATGATAAAATTATATTTTTCTTCTTTGTGACCAGAAGGTAATCTGACTATGCTACTTTGCCACCATATGAATGTCTGATTTTTCCTGAACAATTCACCTAATGATTTCAGTAGCAATGTATAATTCTTTCCTGAATCAATCTTTTCATCAAGCATTGAAAAATAGCTAATGTCCAATCTTGTCATTCTTTGCACATAATTATTATTCCTCTATAACATGTGGCTTTCCTGTTTAACTCAGGCTATTTGGTTGCTATGAATATTTATTAGAAAGGTAAGATAAAGTCTTATCTCTTTTAATTACCACTTTTCAAAGTAAGGAAGTGACTTAATAGCTACCATGAATGATGACAAAGTACTTTTTTCTTGTTTTCTCTTTTTGAATATCATTATCAACTCATGGATTTTTTTCATATATACAGTATCTTTCAATCAGTTTCAACCATTATTCTTTTTGATGCTTGAATTTTTACAACTTGGATAGTTGGAGTCCCTTCAGTAAGCTTTCAGTGTCCTTTTCAAAAACCTCATCAGTCGGCCGGGCGTGGTGGCTCAAGCCTGTAATCCCAGCACTTTGGGAGGCCGAGGTGGGCAGATCACGAGGTCAGGAGATTGAGACCATCCTGGCTAACCCAGTGAAACCCCGTCTCTACTAAAAAAAA